>NC_061109.1:73483401-73535901 GCF_015104395.2 Macrobrachium nipponense
TCAAACACGACTTTTTTTCTCGGTGAACAGGGCTTGGTGAGTTTACAATGAACTTTAATAAAAAAGAAGATTTTTCACGGGAAGGAGGAAACCCAACCCACTTGAAATTCAATGACGATGACATTTCAAGCCATTGAAATTGAATTGAGATATTAAAAAATGACCTCTAGTCTTAACACTCGGTCGATAGCTGCCTTACTCTGGTTCAGTTATCAAATCATCCCTCTTTCCCCGCTCGGGATTTTTAAGAAGAAGAATATTTTAGTTGAGTGTGTCAACGAAATCGACCCGAGATATCTAAAAGAAAGAAAAGGGCTCTCGTCTCAGCACCATGTGATAGCTGTGCCACTGGGTTCACGATGAATTAATTCATCTTTTTTTCTTGTCGCTTGGAATATCAGCAGAAAAAAAATATTATGGCACTGATGAAAGTTTTGAGTGACTTTAATCTGAAAGGTGTGGAGCAGCTTAATTCAATCGAGCCAACAGGGAGGAGGAGGAGGAGGAGGAGGAGAGGAGGGGGAGGAGGAGGAGGGATGGGGGGAAGGAGGAGGAGGTGAGGAGGAGGAGGAGGGAGGAGGAGGAGGGGAGGAGGAGGAGGAGGAGGAGGAGGAGGAAGTCAGTTGCAAAAATAGGTAGTGAAATGTGGGAAACGCAAAGAAGTCGTATAAAATTAGTCAATTTGTTTTAGATTCCATGAAAGCCAGGTCGTTTTTTCCACTAAATATTATATTTTGCGAAGTTACATTTAAGCTTTTTTCTCTGGAATTTTTATTCTGTTGAACTGGAAATGCACAGAATTTTTCTCTGCAAAGAACCATGTCGAAAAGAGCATGAGCCAGTAATCTTAACCCAAACATTTAGATAACACATATTCACATCATACGAAGCCAATACAAATATGCGTATATACATGTATATATATACTTATGTATATATACACACACATATATATATATATATAGATATATCTATATATATATATAATATATCAAGTATAAAAGGCCCATTACAACACTCTGGTTTAAATCTAAGTACTATATCTCACACTATTCATCTTTCTAATGAAACTCCTGTCCATCAAAATATAGTCCTTAGTTCTAAGTTCTAACCCAGAGCGTTTTAATGGGCCCTTTATACTTGATATATATATATATTTATATATATATATATACATATATATATATAGATATATGTGTGTATATATATATATATATATATATATATATATATATACACACACATATATCTATATCTATATATATATATATATATATTTATATATACTATATATATACATATATATACAATCTCCAGTCAGCAATATCACAGTATTTCAGAGGGTTTCGTGATACATCTTAGTAGACATCATAGTTTATTTAAGAAACGTTTCACGCACATAAAACACGGTGCATCATCAGTCTGTAGTAATAAAAACAATTACATTATAAAATGAATTCACAATAAATACTAAAAATATTACATCATTAAAATACCGTAAAAGTTAAAAGTTAAAGATTTTAAAAAAAGGCAAGAGAACCAAGAGAGAGAGAGAGAACTAAAAACACCAACCATCCAGGGTAAGAGACAGAGAAGGAATGGCAAACTTTGGCGTTCCAAACAAGACGACAGCTATGCCAGATACAAAGGTGAAGCCGTAGAGTTACTGTTCAAAGAAGGAACCAGCCTTTTAATGAGTAAGGACTCTAAGGTAGTTAAGTGCTCTGGGTCCCTCGTATAACTAATATTGAAGTGCTGTTTCAAGACTTCTATTTTACATATTGCTGCATGATTTTTAATATTTGAGAACTCTGGTTGCTTAATTCTCTGACCTGTACGAAAACTGTAACCCATGTGACTGCAATATCTCAACTGCAGTAATCTACATGTTGATCCAACGTAAGAGCCCGGACATCCAGGGGATGTGAATTTGTAAACAACGTTCGATCTCATGAAGGCCTGCAGGCGATCTTTAAAATTAAAAAATGAGCCTATTCTTAATGGATTGGGTGTAAATAGTGTTTAATTTAAAAGTTTTTTGACAAGAACTGTAATAGTTGTTGGCTAGTCAAAAAACCTTTAAATTAAACACTATTTACACCCTAGTGCATAGAGCATTGAAATACTCTTCTAACTGGTCCATTTTTCATAATGAAATAGAATTTTTATTAAACTTTTTTTCAGAGAAATTCTTATCCTAAAGATGTAGTTCTCAAAATCATTAACGTAGTATTACCAAATTTCTCCAACCACATATAGCCAATTTCGATGTTCCAAAAAAGCTGGTTTTTGCATCCATCCCATATGTTTTTGATACCAAGTTCTCACGCAGACTCACGCAAATCATAGAACAGGAAATTCCATGCCTTCAACTTAAACTTATTTCTAACAATCCATGCAGAATAGGCTCATTTTTTAACTTTAAAGATTGACTGCAGGCCTTCATGAGATCGAACGTTGTTTCCAAATTCACATGCCCTGGTTGTCCGGGCTCTTACGTTGGATCAACACGTAGGTTACTGCAGGTGAGATATTGCAGTCACATGGGTTACAGTTTTCGTACAGGTCAGAGAATTAAGCAACCAGAGTTCTCAAATATTATAAATCATGCAGCAATATGTAAAATAGAAGTCTTGAAACAGCACTTCTCCATTATTGGTTATACGAGGGACCCAGAGCACTTACTCATTAAAAGGCTGGTTCCTTCATTGAACAGTAACTCCTCGGCTTCACCTTTGTATCTGGCATAGCTGTCGTCTTGTTTGGAACGCCAAAGTTTGCCATTCCTTCTCTGTCTCTTACCCTGGATGGTTGGTGTTTTTAGTTCTCTCTCTCTCTTGGTTCTTTTGCCTTGTTTTAAAATCTTTAACTTTTAACTTTTACGGTATTTTAATGATGTAATATTTTTAGTATTTATTGTGAATTCCTTTTATAATGTAATTGTTTTTATTTCCACAGACTGATGATGCACCGTGTTTTTTGTGTGCGAAACGTTTCTTAAGTAAACTATGATGTCTAATAAGATGTATCACGAAACTTTCTGAAATACTATATATATATATATGTGTGTGTGTGTGTGTGTATATCATTCAAGCTACAAATGTCCTTTAATATCTAAATTCACTCTACCTCCTAAATGATATATTTTCATATATGTACCGAAGGGGAATTTTTTAGTTGATAATAATTTCGTCCCCCCAGGGGATCGAACCACCGTCCAAGTGGACGGGGACGAAATCAGGACAGTCAGTGACGCTATCCAGAGACGATATAAGTTCATATCGATTCTGACCTTACAAATCACCCTCGAACTCGGTGCTTTCGTAATTAGAATCGATATGAAACCCCGTCTACCATGTTAGCCAATTCGAGCGTTTGACAGCACGTAGCCTTTTGTTATGAATAATTATCACATCGAACCGTGATTCATTTATATATCATTCAAGCTACAAATGTCCTTTAATATCTAAATTTAGATATTAAAGGACATTTGTAGCTTGAATGATATATAAATGAATCACGGTTCGATGTGATAATTATTCATATATTATATGTATATATATATATATATATATATATATATATATATATATATATATATATATATATATATATAATATTACGTGAAAAGAAGACTTTTTATTTGCTAAATTCACAAACAGACCCAAAAGCGGTTTCTCAATCGTGCAATCTATTTTTAATTCCGTCATCATGCACATACGATTTTTTCATTTTCCGAACCATCTCTATGATTAAAGTTCTACTTTTATGAGGAATAATCCATTTTTTTCTCGTAACCTTATCTTTGCTTTGTTTCTGTATTTCTAGTGGATAGCAACCGCTCTTAAGATTTATCAAGGTCCCTTTATGGGAATATTTTGTTTAAAGTGTTTAAAGAGGTTCTGTTTAAATAACACGCGATGCACAGGTGGTGGAAAAGATTTACACATTCCAAAACTGAACGCCGTGGAAAAACGATCAAATCTCGAATTCAGTTTCCAAAAATGTTTTGTGGTACTGAGAAGCAAGCTAACGGGCTCTTGTCAAGCATAAATTTTAAAACAATAGTTTTAATGTTGCTATTATTACACGTAAAGCTGCAATTGTAACTGAGAAAGCAGGATGCTATAAGATAGCTAAGGAAAGCACCCAGCGTAGAAAAATTAAGAAGTTAGCAAAGGCTTTACTATAAAAAAATCAAAAGCAGAGGAGACAAAACAGTGTGCCGAGTGCTGTCTGAGAGAGGAAGATTACATTAAAACTTAAGTGAATCCTAAATTAACGTAAGGTATCGGAAAATGATACAACAAACACTGATCCAAAGTATTCCTAAAGCAAGTTGTATGGTGAAGGCGCTAGATACGAAAATTATATTCCAAAAAGTCTTTTAAATGTAAGAGACTGGTAAATCATAAGGAATAAAGTTACCGATTCAACGTCACCTAGATTATGAGTGGACAGGTGCCTATATACGTAAAAATATTCGACACAATACCATAAAGTTCAACATAAATCAGACAATTTTGCTTTAATATTAGTATATATGTGATATATAAATTCACCTTCTGGTTTAACGATGCAAATTTAGTTAGGCCAGTGATGGTATCCAATGCATTCAGCAATACGATGCTAGTTCCAAAATATAGGTTGATTTGAGGGCATAAGCCTAAAGTTTACCAGAAGGTGATAGGGAAATTAGGAGTATTTGATAAAAGATATATACAGGAATGAAGTTAGCCATTAAACTGAATGTATTCATTCAAGTAATTTTCTTTGACTGAGGTTATTTTCTGATGGAACAGCTGTTAACTCTTCAAATGGAATTCACGTTTCGGAAAACAAAATATTTCAAGTGTAGGTATGAGATCCCGCAAATATTTTTGGAGAGCTGAAACAAAATTATTCTAAATAAATTTCCAAGGGATTATTTATTGTCCGCAACGAAAATTGGAAGGTTGTTAAACCTTTGAGTTGTTATTGAACAGTAATATTTTGTTGAATATTGCTGATCAAAAGACCATTGATACATACACATGGGTGTGCGCGTACACACACACACCAGTGTGCCTAGGTTGATAGCAGCCGCCTACCCCCTCATATATGTATGTATATATATATATATATATATATATATATATATTATATACATACACATATATATACATATTTATATATGTATATGTATGAATGATATATATATATATATATATGTGTGTGTGTGTGTGTGTGTGTGTGTGTGCAAAACTTGTTCGTTTAGCAGTCCAGCGTCTTTGCATTATCTCTGTCTGATATCAATTGCGTTGCATTTACGACTTTCAACAAAAAATACACCCTGATATTTTTAATATGCAGCAAAATTTTAATTTGGAAAATCTATCAGTGATATTTCATTACAGCGCATAAAAATGCAAATGTCATTACCTAAAATCCCAATGACATTACTAGCAATTGTTCTGACGTAATTGTAAATCTGGATGACAGTAAATTAGAATCAGTGTTTGTGCTACTGGGAATATACCCCATCACCAGGACACAAAAATCCCCCCAAAATATGCATATATAATTCTATGAGATTCAAAAGCATACGTGGATGCACTTGACAATGAAACTCATTGTCCTGCTGTACAAAATTTATAGATAATTTCATTATCAAGAATAATTAAGTAATAATTCAACCTGATTCATGTCCAGCTGTTAGTTTTACGTCATTCGTTTTTATTAATGATCGATGCACCAGAGCAGACACACATGTATGCATATATATATATATATATATATATATATATATATATATATATATATATATATATATATATATATATGCATACATGTGTGTCTGCTCTGTGGATGGATCTCTCGGTTTAAATACCACCTTTTCTGTAACTTTTCTTATTCATTAACTGCTTGAAGAGAGAGACAGCAGCCTCTAAAATACAGTGCTTACTTTCTATATTTTGGCATATATATATATATATATATATATATTATATGCCAAAATATAGAAAGTAAGCACTGTATTTTAGAGGCTGCTGTCTCTCTCTTCAAGCAGTTAATGAATAAGAAAAAGTTACAGAAAAGGTGGTATTTAAACCGAGAGATCCATCCACAGGTGAGCTGTTTAACTAGGTCAGCCCAGTTGACAATTTCCCTTTAATCTTCTTAAGCGTTGGGTGAAGGAAGATTTTATCTATGATATCTGAATCCCGGCGCGCTTTGCAATGTTCATTACCTGTCTTGGTTTAATCAAGGCTTTCTCTACCACGTGGCTTTTTTACCGTTTATGTTATTTTAATCTTTGTGGAAGTGATTTTCCTGTAAAACCGATATAAGATTGGTTACGGTCCAGGTATGGGACTTCGTATACTCCTGTGTGTTGGACGCTAATCAGGGATTTGGAATTCTTATTCTATTGTTGGTTGTCTCTCTGGTCTTGTTTTGAGGGGGTCGGTAGAAAATTGCGTTTGCTTTATGAATCGGTTTCTCTATTATTTGGTCAGGTTACCTTAAAGACGAAAGCCGCTTATGAATTATTTCAAATTCCTTTTCCAAGAATTCTAGGGAACAAATTCATGAGATTATTAACATTGGATTGATGGCTTCGCCTGTCTTAATATAAATAACATGATAACTAAATTAGTGAATGCATGAAAGTGAGAATGTTGGTTTTCTGTATATGGTAAATTTGTATTCCGTCGTGTCTCTAATTATAACATCAAGAAAAGGAATTTTGTCTGTTTCCCATTCAACTTTAAATTTGGTGCTGGGCACTAATGCATTAAATTTTGAAAGGAATTCGTTGAAATTGCCCCACCTATTATCTCAAAATGTTAGAATATCACCTGAACTGGTTAAAACGGGACTTGAAGGGCTACCCATGCTGCACCCAAATTTTTGCTTATAGAATGACTCGCCGAATGAAAATATGGTATTAAATACACATAATTAAACTAACTTTATTGGGGCAAATTTATCCCTCAGTAACTTAGAACGACCTGTACTGGTACTTTTGTAAATAGGGAATCTACATCAAGGCTTAAAAGTTTTATGTTGTGAAGTGGTATATGTGCTTCTCTGAATTTATGACAAAAATCTTATCTTCCGAATGTTTAATGTGACTGGGAGAAAAAGTGCCTAAGAAAGGGGAAAGGAGGCCAGCAATCATTTAGAAATTTTTAATTGAAAACTCTGGCACATGAGGTGATGGGTCTGAATGGAAGACTATCTTTGTGAGTTTTGGGAAGGTCATAACAGTAAGGTGGTTTTGGTTTAAAGACTTTAAATTTCTCCAATAATTCAATGCTCTTTTTGTCAATTAAACTAATTTTCATAATAAAATCTGTAGGAACCTTTTGGAGCGGATTTTTCGTCAATTTATTGTAATTTAGGTATGGACAACAGAGCTCACCTATTTTTAACAATATAAATAACCATGACCACAAAATAAACTGGAATTTGCCACCTATAATTTATAGCAGCAAATGTCGGTAAAAAAAACCAGATGGTATAGTCAACCTTGATTAAACAAAGGCACCTGGGATTCACATATCATAGGTAAAATCTTCCTTTAACCAACGCTTAAGAAGATTAAAGAGAAATTATCAAGCGGGGTGACCTAGTTAAACGGCTTACCTATGGATGGATCTCTTGGTATAAATAACGCCCTTTCTGTAACTTTTCTCATTCATTACCTGGCTGAAATATAGTACTTACTTTCTATATTTTGGCAGTGTAGTGTTATGATGGAATTTTGTTGTAACAAAACATTTATAAAAAATTCAAATACAAGTGTGTATGTAGAAAAAATGATTACATGTCTTTGCCAGATGAAACCTTATCTTATCAACTTTTCTTTGCATATCAGCAAAACGCCGCATACAACTGACTGGAATCATCGGTTCATTTGCTCTTTTAATTTCAGATTTAGCACGAGATTATTCCTTAATTTTTTCCCTCTCACTGTCCATATTTTTTGGTCGACCTTCATACAACTTTGGCCCACCTCTTTTTTTCATGTCCTCAGAAACTAATTATTCAGGGTTTCTGTTCTTTCAAATTTATATTTGCACCTTAACCAGTGTGAAGAATCTTTGGTTACTACTTTACAAAATCAGGAACGTTAAATAATAATAATAACAGCACTACGTATCCTTTTTTTGTGATACAACGATGAGTAATAACCTTCATTTTTAGATTTGCCGTCGTCTAGCCCGGGCAAGACTCTCTCACCACTAACTGCTACATAAGCCTAGCATAAAGAATGAAGCTATCTTAATGCGAGCTTCCTGACTTGCCTCGGCCCCCTTTATATAATTGCCATTTTTGACGGTATGGGGATCTAATATTAAAATATATTAATAAAAATTTGCTAATTTTTTTTATATTAATTACTAACGCACTAAAGAATAAATTAATATTTATAAGACATGATAGGATGATTTATTAGTGGTACTTTTCAATATATATATATATATATATATATATATAATATATTATATATATTATATATATATATATATATATATATATACAGCATGAAGGTGGACTATTAGAAACGTTGCAATTCATTACAATTCTTTATTTCCTACGTTTCGTAATATCAGACCTCCTCCACACAACTGTACCTGAGCTAAATTTTATTTGTCATTCTGTCTCTTGCCTTCTCGGCACAAGGTTGGTTAGCGGTCTTTGGTCTTTTTATTTTTATTTTTTTTTGTTTTCGTTTCTGTATGTTTTTTAATTGTGTTGTATATTTACAAATGTTGAATTTTAGAGTAATTTTTAAAGTAATTTTTAAGTAATTTTAAATTAATTTTATTTTATTGTTTAACAGATTCCCTGAAGATGTAATAATGATATTACGAAACGTAGGAAATAAAGAATTGTAATGAATTGCAACGTTTCTAATAGTCCACCTTCATGCTGATGTGTCCTACTGGCCGTCGCCTTCCCCTGTCTCCTGATACTTATATATATATATATATATATATATATATATATATATATATTATATATATATATATATGTGTGTGTGTGTGTGTGTGTGTGTGTGTGTGTTTGTGTGTGTGTGTGAGTGTGTGTGTGTATTTGTGTATAATTTGGCAAAAGAAATAAAGTAAGTGTAACGTTAACTATTGATTGGTAGCTTAATTACAAAAAAGTTTATAAACTTATCAATATTCTATATATGACGTGTTAATATTAAGGCTTCCAAAAGGATTTGCCTGTAAAGAACGTTTAAGCATTATCAAGATAAACATGTGAGGGCATCAAACGTTGATTATCTCTCTCTCTCTCTCTCTCTCTCTCTCTCTCTCTCTCTTCTCTCTCTCTCTATCAATGTCACGAGAATACGTTCAATGAATAATAATGTACGCGTATAAATAATTTGTATATTCAGTAAAACAAATGTGTATTATTCCTCAAATGCTAACCAGGATACTTCATCGTCATACCGAATAAAATTCACGAAATTGGATAAAATGAAAGATTTGCCAAATACGGAAACAAATAGAACTCAGAAAATAGCAGAGATTTGTAAAGAAAACCACTGCACAATAAAGATATTACGGTGATATACATAAAAAAGGCCTCATTTTCACAATGTGTGAGGTCATTGATTTGGTATGACCAAGAATTCTTTGCATGTGGGAGGCACAATCAATCACAGGAAATTATGTCTCGTATAAGAAAATGACACTTTTCTTCCGCTTTTAGAGGAATCGCTCCCCGACACGAGTCAAGTCATGAAAACGTTTATCGATATCTGTACGATGGTAAGTAAACAATTTATTGCTAGCTTTCTTGTTTTCACACCAATTTTTCTTGATCTGCAATGGTATGGCGCTATTAGTTGCTATTGATTCATATCAATTTTGACAAATCCGTCTCCTGTTTTTAAAAGACTCACACGAATTTCTTGGTGCCCTACTTCAGTACATCAGATTTAAGTTCGATTCTAAGAAATCCCTTACATTTATTTCAAAACCTTTTTTGTAGGACATACAATACACTACTTAGCAAAATGTTAAAACTTGCATTGAGAAGGCGGTGAGTTGCAATGTCCAGAGTGCTTGCGATATTACAGAGAAAAATCTCCTTCAATCAGGAACATTTCGACAGAATTAGCTGACATGTTCACAGATATATTCCAAGTTATGCATGATCGAGAGGGGGCTGGTAAAGCAACTTGAACAAGTCATGAAATCTCTCTCTTTCTCTCAATGCATTACTGTTTCTTTTTTTCTTTTTAACCATATCGTGACAATTACTCTTCCACAATGAAAGGACATATTTCCATACTCGTTAAATTGTCTCTAAATGTATTACTGCTGACATGAGCTTTGATAGTGGTTTCAGAAGATTCTAGACCTAAAGAGCAAGTCTTTGCTTTCCATTCTCACAGATATTAAATGGAAATATGCGAGGCAGTTTTTCATTTTTTCAGTCCTTACCTTCTTTATTTATTATTTAACTTACTACTCATCATTCTCGGGAGTTTTTCATAGTCTATTTTTCTCATGCCAAATGTCTCGTACATTCATCTTTGCTCTTTACGGATTCCATACTAGACTGTGCTAATATAGCTTGTCTAGTTTAAGGGAAGCATGAAAACAGAACTAGACACTTCTTCGTATGATTACTCTATTGTTTTGAGTTACATGTGAATTGTGCCAAATATGCAATCAGCTAATTCCGAAAATCATGTCATATATAAAGAAGCAGAGTAAGAACAAAAAAAAAAAAAAAAAAAAAAGAAGACAAGAAACTCCTAGAATTCTGAATGAAGGATATAGTTACGGCATTTTTATCGTCATCTGCATCTCCTCTACTAACGTGCAAAACCTCTCAACTGTATACCTCATTTTTTTCTCTGTTGTTTTGTTGTAATGATACAATACTACTTCACTAAATAATTCACACATATATATTCTAGCTAATTAGATCATTAGTACCACCGTGATAGTGATAAAACGTCAAATATACAATACTATGATTATTATGCTTGTGAGTGGGATAAATCAGGCAATTTTTTGTCATGCAGTATTGCATTCGGTACGATGTAAGTATAAACATTTATAAATTCTACACTAATTATATATTTGTACCATGCAAAACTAAGGTATAAATATTGACAAATGGTATGAATATTTTATTATTATTTATGACAGCCATTGCGAATAGAGTACTATTTTTTTGCTCCAACCGTATTTTGTATGTCTTAAAAGATTATTAAATTCATCACACTAGTATGAACTACTGCCATTTACTACACCGGTAATAAGTTTCATCTATAGCATGAAGAGAAGACAAAATACCTTTATTAATCTATGCGTATATTTTTCCTATATTGGTTTTCATTCCGGAAGGAGCAATCTGGAACCGGTAATTTACTGAATAGTTTTTGTGAACTGTAAGTAGATGTAATTACATAATTATTCACAAGGATTTCCTTGGTAGGTAGTTCGTCGATGCCTGGTCATATTTAGGGTCTTCGAAGAAGGTCGTAGGGCAATCAAACCCATCAATAAATACTTTATATTTTGGAAGCTTCTTCTATACTGGGGAAAAAGGATGTACGTACGTATATGTATGCATATATACATATGCAAATATACGTATATATATATATGTATATGTATGTATATATACATATGAAAATATACGTATATATATGTGTGTGTGTATATATATATATATATATATATATATATATATATATATATATATATATTTACTTACATACATCATACATACACACAAATATATATATATATATATATATATATATATATATATATATATATATATATATATATATATACTTACATATGTAAAAAGGAGGAATGTACAGATTCATCATATTTAACTTCCCATGGAAACAGAGTCTGAGCGACAGCTTAAGAAAGCTGATAACTCTTTTTTGGGATGGTGTGACATTAAGATGCTTACGAAGCAGGTCAATGGTCGTCCTGTAGGTATGTGAGTTCGAGAGGTGACTTTGAAACTAGTTGAAAGTGGTTTCTGGGTGTGGACGAAGGGCGTGAGTTTGTCTGCACGTGTGCGCCTCTTTCGTTCTTAACGGAAGGTAACTAGGCAGAAGGATGGAGACAGCTGCTTTGGGGAGAAAAGGCAAGATGTCGGGATAGCTCTGCGAAAGTTATATTTGTTTCAGTGTGTGATATTCCAAGCTGCAATGGGTAAGAATTATTGCGATTTAGCCAAAAATGTGGCTTACTCTGTTTTTGACATTTTTGTAAAGATGTTCTATCTCATTTAATCTTTTGACTTTGTCTTTACAATTGTGTGTGCTCACTAGTGTGTTCTCCTCTCTTTTAAACAGGCGGATCTAGTGAGGGGAATAAGTGTCCTAGTGGAGGGGACTAAGTATCCTAGTGAGGGGGCTGTGTCCTGTTGTGGAAGGGACTATATTTTGGAGAGGAGATAATTGGTGTTTGACTGTTACTGATTAAGACTATTATTTCACAGGGGGGTTATCTGAGTTAATTGAGCTATGAGTTATCATTCTATTAATTATCTTGTAAGAATCTGAATTATTCAGTTAGTACTTTACTTTGAATAAACGTATATTTTTGTAGTTCCGACTCTGATTTGGTGACCTTAGATAATGGAGTGGAGAGAGAGAGAGAGAGAGAGAGAGAGAGAGAGAAGGGCTATTGTCAGGGTCTGAGGGAGAGAGAGAGAGAAAGAGCGAGAGGGGAGAAAGTGTTACCAGACTTAGTTCACCTTCAGCTCTTGGCTAAACGCTTACCAAATATGAGAATAATGGGGGCGATGCTCCCGTTGTTTAGACATACATTCATACATACACACACAAATATATATATATATATATATATATATATATATATATATATATATATATAATGATGACATTCCCCATTATAGAAGAGGCACCCAGAAAATATAAGTATTTAGGGATTGGTCTGCTCGCCTTTTACCCTGCTTCATCTGGCCATAAGAAGATCGTTGAAATATTCATGCAGTCGCATTTTTACTTATACAAACGAATATTCTGTACATTACTTGTTTCAGATTGCGCCTTCGAGAATAATAACCAACATAGGTACAATATATGCATAAATTAATAAAGTTGCTTTATCTTCACCCCATGCTATAAATGAAAATTATTGCCGTGATAATAAAAGAGAGGAATTTATACAGTATCATAAATTAATCCATTTTTTAAGATACACAAAATACGGTTAGAGTTTAAAAAATATATTCTACTTCGAAATGGCTGCCATAAATAAAAATAAAACATATATGCCATTTTTCGAGCATTATTGGAGTTTTTTTATGACCATGTATAGAAATGTTTGGTTTAGTAAGTTTCTAGCTTAACATTTCGGACGTTTAATTTAGTTACGTTGTTTTTTGCAATATACTGAGAAAAACTGATAGGTTCCTCTTATTACAGGGTGATTTATCATAATTAAAAATCATCATATAATACATACACACAGACAAATTATATATATATATATATATATATATATATATATATATATATATGTGTGTGTGTGTATGTATGTAGATATGCATGTATCGTTTTGTGTGCCAAGTAGAGCTTCCATGAATTTCTCGGCAGAGGCCACCATGACATTTCTCATAGCCTCCTAGAAGCAGCCTCTCGCCATTTGTGTGAAGACCGCCGCTTAATTATCATCTAATTTATGTTCTGAAGCTATGTATAGTGGCTGTATATCACAATACCCGCATTTCAGATGATTAATTGAAAGTTATACAGTGGCGGGATTAAGCCTCGTATCATAATTATCAAAGAAGACCCAGATACTAAGTCTTCTTAATGTTCTTCGTAAAGACTTCATCATTCTCCTTCCTTTTCGGAAGCAGTCCTGTGTATGCCTTGAGTTTCCCATGTACAGCGCGCAGTATGCCTATAATACACACAACGGGAGTAACTAAGACAACCGTTATGATGTTGTAATTCAAGGGAAGGTTGATGAACTGCAAAGAATCTGTACATCTGTGTTCATTCGGAAATCACCCTTGTCAGGTGAAATTTCTCGGCCCTGCTGAATGCTTAGGTAGGATATTGTTTTTCATAAGTTGGTTGTTATGAATTATGACTTACAAGTAATTTTTCTGTCCATTTGCCATAATCTTTGCACAGTGTCAAGTACTTTACAATTTCACTGAAGTAATGCCAGAGACACTTTCTGATTTGCTATTCTTAAATTTTATTTTTATCTTAACACTTTACGCTTTTCACACAATTTTTCATTATGCTACAAAGCAATGTTACATATGAAATCATACATATTTGAAATATTTATGCGTCCTTTATGAAATATGTTGCAGTGATACAGCTCTTGATACAACAGTTTACTAAAGCATAAAACTTAACCTCGGCTATCCGTCAAGGGTATAAATATAGCAAATCATAATGCTAGTTTTTCACTACTATATTGGTTACAACCTTCTCAGGATATTTAATTTCACCTGTAGTTATTATTATTATTATTATTATTATTATTATTATTATTATTATTATTATTATTATTATTATTATTATGACGTATGCATGTATCATTTAGGGTGCCAAGTAGAGCTTTCATGAATTTCTCGGCAGAGGTACTGCATGTGCCTTTAAGCCTACGAAGGGCCACCATGACATTTCTCATAGCCTCCTAGAAGCAGCCTCTCGCCATCTGTGTGAAGACCGCCGCTTAATTATCATCTAATTTATGTCCTGAAGCTATGTATAGTGGCTGTATATATCACAATACCCGCATTTCAGATGATTAACTGAAAGTTATACAGTGGCGGGATTAAGCCTCGTATCATAATTATCAAAGAAGGCCCAGATACTAAGTCTTCTTAATGTTCTTCGTATAGACTTCATCATTCTCCTTCCTTTTCGGAAGCAGTCCTGTGAATGCCTTGAGTTTCCCATGTACAGCGCGCAGTATGCCTATAATACACATACAACGGGAGTAACTGAGAATTAACCGTTATGATGTCGTAATTCAAGGGAAGGTTGATGAACTGCAAAGAATCTGTACATCTGTGTTCATTCGGAAATCACCCTTGTCAGGTGAAATTTCTCGGCCCTGCTGAATGCCTAGGTAGGATATTGTTTTTCATAAGTTGGTTGTTATGAATTATGACTTACAAGTAATTTTTCTGTCCATTTGCCGTAATCTTTGCACAGTATCAAGTACTTTACAATTTCACTGAAGTAATGCCAAACTTCTATATTGGTTACACCCTCTTCAGGATAATTAATTTCATCTGTAGTTATTATTATTATTATCATTATTATGACCGAAAGCCCACATGGCTTAGTGAATGAAAATTATTTAATTTTAACGTTTGATGACAACATTCATGGAAGTAACATTAGCATAACGGCGTGTCTTTAATTACTGACGCCGTTAAGTGACGTCATTCACGCGCACAAAAGTAACCAGCCATTAATATGCGCTTCATGTTACGACCTCATCAACCGAAACTGATCGCAGCTATAATAACACGACTTCGTTATGAAATGTTGAAAAACGAACCGCCATGCGACGTGCGTCATTCATCTACAGATTCAGGTCGATACCGGTTACAGGTTAATCTTATGAAAGATGAGAGTCGCGATTCATGATATGCCCTGTGTTTCATTTTGATTGGCTGGAACCTACCGGAGCGATGCAATTGGTTAATTGCCAAGGCCGTCGGGTATAAAGAGCTCCCCATATGCATCGCTACAATTTCGAGTGGGTGGGTGGAGAGAAATTCAACCTAAAACTGGAGAATGGGATAAAGGAAATAGGGAGAGGAAACGGAGAGGATATAAAATCGTAAAAGGATGAAAAATGGAAATGCTGAGAAAAGGAAATCAAAAGGGGAAGAGGGAATGAGAACCGTAAGAAAATAGACATTAAAGAAGAGGGAACAGTATGCTATGATCAGGGAGAAATAAGCAAATGCTTCACAAGAGAGGATATTTGGGGAAGAGGAAGGAAAGAGGAGAAGAAAGGGAAAAGTGAGGGCTAAGAGAACAACAAGCAAAAAATGGGGTAAGGGCAAAGGTAAAGATGAAGAAAAGGAGAGAAGTGATGGCAAAGCGAAATGAATTGATGAAGTTATGAAAATTCTCTCTCTCTCTCTCTCTCTCTCTGTTTCACACACATACCCACACATACTAAAAATAAAACCAATAATTTTTATGCATAAGGGTATGCATATACAAGTCTTTAATGGGGATTAATCTAATGTTTCTACTGATAATATATAAGTTATAACAGTCCCGAATCCTGAAACTGAATACAGGTCCGAGACGTATCTTAAATGGGCAGTTACTGGTTATTTCCATAAATTCGTCATTTCGTCATTTTCAGTTGAACCCAGAATGAATAAAAAAGTACAAGGATACAAATTCGCGAGAAAAAGAACTAAAGCTGGAAGTTCAAAACACATCAAACTAGATTAAAATATCGCAAGTGTCTCCAGCATTTCAATGGATATATTTTTTGGACTGCATCGTTCCTCACGACCTCCGCTGAATTAGTCTGTTTCACACCTCTCAGAATCGAGTCACTCAAAAACTACATCAACGCCCCAACATTATTCATGTCTTGAGCTACGTGAGAATAATGGATAAAGCATCCAGCCGGCTTTTTTCTTGCTCTCCTGTCTTGTATTTTTTTCTATCGTTTTTTGCCACCTCTTTGTTCGCTATCGAGGTAGTATACACACACACACACGTGGGCGCTCCTTTTTTCATTTGTTTACGAAGCTCCCCAGTCATTGATAGAGTTTACTCTGAATATAGGAATCTGGTCTTTCCCCACTTGTGATGTCTCTTTTATATCACTACAAAGCTATAGGTTTTATCCAAACCATATCATCGCAAGCAACATTCTTTAGGTTATCGATAATAACAAAATAAGTCCTTTCACGTAATGTCCTCTTTGATGAGCCCCGCAGAGCCAGAGCGGATAATATGTGTATGGGGCTAGCAATCCTATCCCCACAAGCGACGTGATTATCAAATCCACCTGATATAGAGATTGCCTTCAAAGTGACGGAGTCCATATGGATGGATTAATAAGTTGTGTTGTGTTCTGAAAACATTGAGGCAAACAACAGGCAAGATAAATTTTGCTTCTTTGGAATTAAAATAGTTATGTTGGACACAAGGGCCGGGGAAGGTGTAGCCTCGAGCACTTCTGTGTGAACACAGGACTCAAATAACAAGTGCCCTGTTTTCTAACTTCTTGGTATGAAGTTCAAAGTGACGTAACAGGATAAGTAGGCCTTATTCATCATCAAATTCCTTGATCACAATCCAAACTGCCTGATTGGTGCTCCATAAACGCATAACAACAATATACGATAACCAAAGAACTTTCTTTTTATCATAATAACACTAGATTTAATAGAAATGCAAAGCCACAGCAAAGTCAGTTTGAAACGATAAATCACCACCGACATTTACCCCGTGATCCACTACATAACCTGCTGACGACGGGTAAATTATGATGAAATCTAAAATTTACAGTCTCACTTTAAACCGAGCAACTGATTACATCACTTCCTAGGCAAGTGAAAAACAACAAATTCTTTCGTGCGCCAATCAATCCAAAAGATTTCTCTTTATGGAAGGTAACGACTTCATTTTCGTTATTCCAAACATTATATATATATATATATATATATATATATATATATATATATATATATATATATATATATAATATATATTGTGTGAAATAACGAAAATTAAAACGTTACCTTATATAGAGAGAAGTCATCTGGATTAATTGGTGCACGAACCTGATCTTTATTAGATTAATCTTTTTAACGTATGGATATATATATATATATATATATATTATATATATATATATATATATATATATATATATATACATATATATATATATGTATACATATATGTCTACCCATACATTAAGAAGATTAACCTAATAAAGGTAAGGTTGGGGTCATAAGTAACTCTCCTAAATGTCGCGGATTTCCGTATAAGCGAGTGAACAGGTGTACTCAGCGTAGCAGTAGCAATTACGAGAGATTCACTCTAGATCTGTTAACTATCTTGGCTATGAAGATGGGGAGAGAGAAGACGGAATTGTGGCTCTTCCCAGAGAGATATATTGCCTGAAATAATTAAAGGATTATTTTAATGGGTAAACGGGCGTCTAACATATGATTAATCTACAAGGAAGTAATCCCAGCTGTAATTATATCAGAACTAATCATTAGTGAGACAAGCTATTTAGTATTTAGTAAAGACCTTGTACTTATAGCAAAATTAATCTTCTGTTTAAATTTTACAGCATATAATCTACATAAGACCAGGAATAACATGGCAGAATTAATCTTCTGTTTATCATTTGCCTCAAATAATGTAGATTATATGTCCTAAAATTAGGAAGGATTTACAAAGTCGATTCCGTAGAGGCAATACTAATTTTCTCTCTTAGTCCTGTGCTACATCAAGTTATTAATCACGAGCTGTCGAAGTATAGCTCTTATTTTTAAGGTTCGAACCAATAGATAAATAGTCATACATACAAATGTGGGCATGCGCAAACAATAGATAACGTTGATGGCAACTTTTTGTTTTTTTAAATTAAAGTTTAAAATACGTAACAAGCGATATTTATTTCGAAAATGGTCTTTGTCATAATGTTCTTCTTTCATTCTAATTTGTCTTACTAAGTTTTATTTTCATGACAAAGGTTAAGTAAAACACATTGTGCAATACTAGACATGATCCATGTAAGCTCATTAAAAATATTTTCACAACTCACTACTGAATTATTAAAAACTATTACGGATATTACAATATAGCCTCCAACGGTAACGTTCACAATATTAATATTAGAATCTTACGGTTCATCAAATCGAAAGAAGTCCCATAACCCTAAAGATATTTAAGAATCGTGGTCTGGTCAAAGTCAGTATTAAAAATTATCGTATCAAAGAACGTAGCTTTTTACACAATAACAATCTAGTATTTTGATTTTACCTATAATAACAACAGTATGAATATTTAGACCAGAGTTTTAATACGACTGATCGAAAACAGATGTTCCCAGAAACATCAGATTCTCTTTAGTCTTAGTTTCTTAGATTACGGTATGTTACATTAGGATGTAATCTGAAAGTGTCTTTTGATATTTTGGGAGCATTACGACTGGCGTAAAAATCTAAACTTTCCTTTCACCACCAGAAACATCAGATATTCCTTGTAGAGTCATTATTCCCTTATGCAAGAGTTCATTGGTTTCACATGGAACTACCTTTTAGTACAAGTGAGCTAGGCAGTCAAAAACTGCATGTCCTCATTTTAGCGTAATGTCTAAAAGAGAGTAGTGAACAAAGGCATCGCTTTCTTTAGATTTTGGCTCACCAGCGCCCGAAAAGAACTGGCTTTTGAGGAAATGCTAATGCTTTTTTATAGCATATATTTATCTTCATAATTGAAAATCTAAAAGGAAAAGAGCCCATAGGTGTTAATAACTATGAATCATAGGCACAGAATATTAGTTAAAACATATTTTCAAATATATATAAAAAGGTTTTAGACTTGTTTTGGAATGCTAATGTAATTCACAATAATGATGACGAAATCTACGGCAAAGGACCTAAATGATCATACAATTGTAAACAAGCAAAAACTAATCAAACTAAACATTTTCAGAATCCTTCAAATACGAAGGCTAACAAATAGAAAGGATATATTTTGGAATGAATTCAGTATGCCAGTGGTTTGAAATTTTGAGTGGAAATATTAATAAGTTAACATACGCAACTAAAAGGACCATCGGAAGTTAACAATGTTAGAGTAAATAAAAGTAAACTGACGAGTGAAAATGGAAGGGAAATAGTTAGGTGTGGGAAAAGGGAGTAAGGGAAGCTATGCAGAATAGGAGAGGGGAGAATAGTAATGACCAGCTCACTAGAATATTCTAAATACGTTATATAAAGGCATATAAAATGATATATTAAATCTTCACAGGGGGAAGACTTGACTTTATAACAGAATTGAAGAGTAGTGACAGAGAGGACAGCCAAGGTGAAGCAGGACTATACAAAAGGACGGAAGAGTGAGAGGGAATCATTGAACAATAAATGTTTGAAAAAAAAAAAAAAAAGCTTTGATCATGGCATTCAGTGCCTTTCTTTACTCGCGTATCCTTTCAGATGATCCAAGTCCCTTCCACGAAAAGGGGGAAAACATCTCTCCCTCCTCGGTCTTAGAATAAGTTTGTGGAATTCGGTGGACGGGAAAATTTTAAAATTTAATTCTCTCGTTGCCAGTTAGTTTAGCATCTCTTCTCAGAGTGAAGGGAAACAAGAATCCATAACCTTTGATGTCTCGAAATATGAAGATACCTACATAGTTTGAAGACCTCCAAAAACTTCGGCTCTTAAAATCAGGATTTATATATACAAAATTGAATGCCACCGGGGTATCGGTATCAGGATACGGCTTTGTTAGTAGCGTGGAGAGTAATAAAATAAAATCTGATCTAAAGTCAGCTCATCCATTATAATATCGACATAAAAATTCCTGAAAACGCATAGTCAAAGTGGTGCATTAACGAGCTGAACACTTACTCGGGCAAAAGTTGGCCTAGAAGCTAAAAATGAGAGCAGAGGTCACCTGAAGCCAGCGGCACTAACAATGATCGAACTTTTCCAGTAAAATCCTTAAAAATGCGCTAATTGTTACTTCTAAATGAGGCCCAAACGATTCATTAATTTCCTATCAAAAAGATTTTCCATGGTAGTTGTTTAGTGAATGAGAGAACAAATAAACATATTGCATGACAATCACATAACAAATAAAGGTATGTTAGGACACAGTTCTTACAACAATACATCAACTGGAAGGTAACCAGGAAATGAGGTCGGGCGCTCAAGAAAATGAATGAAGGGGGGGGGGATAATTTTTCTTCTTCACCCGAATAGTAAGGAATCCCATGCAGTTTGTTCTTATAAATCTCCAAACCCTTGCAATATAAAACGACTATATCGGTAAAAGATGTATTGCGTGATTGATTTTGCTTACGTAACCTGGTGTCTTACCATACGGTCACCAACACCGAACTTGGATATACGTTCATAAGGACAATGGATTGCTTGCCACATCGACCTCTTTGGCAGATAACGTCATCAATTTGGCCGGGAGATCCACCTTTGCATGAAAAAATATAATATATATATATATTATATATGTGTGTGTGTGTGTGTGTGTGTGTGTGTCTGTGTGTGTGTGTAGTTAATCCACAAGCAGCCATGCGCCCTCAAACAAAAACGATCCTTTCGAAAACACAATAACTTGTCATTCGCAGCGACTTGCTCACACGTCCTTTTTACGACAGGGGTCCGTCCAGTTTAGTTAAAACTCATAAGGAAAACAAACCTATGCGCCCAATTATTAGTACTGTAAGATCAATTGCTTATAAACTATCTAAATATCTTACTAAATTGTTATCCCCGCTAATTGGAACTGTATCTAATTCACACATCCGGAATTCTCTGATCTTGTGGAAAAATTATAAAAATTTAAAAATTGTTACTAAACCTTAGTGATATCTTTGTCAGTTTTGATGCATGTTCCTTGTTTACAAAAGTCCCTATTGCTAGAATGTTTAAGTAATGAACTTGTATTGCATGATTTGCCTATGTCTGTTAGTCACATAATTTCATTGATTAAGTTATGTATTTGTGATTGCAGATTTATTTTTAATTAAGAATATTACAAATATTTGGTATGGCCATGGGTAACGCTTTATCACCTCTAATTTCAAACTTATATATGGAATTATTGAAAGGACAACACCTTCCGAATATCACACTTGTCCCCTTAAAATGGTACACATATGTAGATGACATCTTAGTAGTCTTACTTACTGTTGGTATCGATGTAAATGATTTATTCTCTAAATTGAATAATTTAGTGCCATCCATAAAATTCACTGTTGAAATTGAAAATAACAATATCATCCCTTTCCTAGATGTAATAATACATAGAGAATCTTTCCAATGTAAATTCAGTATTTATAGAAAACCCACAAATAATTTAACATATATACATTTTTATTCTGGCCACCATCTTAATATTAAAATTTCAATTTTTTCTTCTATGTTCCTACGTGCTTTGCGTATCACGAGTCCACAATAATTGACCAAGAATAGAATACATAAAGATAGGAAATGATCTCTGCTACCCACCTCATATAATTGATTTATATTATCAAAAAGCTCACAAAATGTTTTATAGTGTTGCTAGTAATGGAAAAGAAATACCTAAAAATGTACTTAGCTTGCCTTACTTTCGTGGTTTTTAAACCATAAAATCAATATTTAAATCTTTTAATGCTAATGTAGTGTTCTCTCAAAAGAATACCATTAAAGATATGCTAGTTAAGAATATTCCCGAAAAAAATAACATCATTTACTAAATTCCTTGTAAGGATTGCCCATTTTTTTACGTTGGACAGTCAAGTAAACATTTATGTGTACGTATCAAGCAGCATATGTATTCAGTTAGAACAGCCCAGACTTCAAATGCACTGTTTATCCATCTGAGTGAAAAATCTCATTGTATTAATTGGGGCGATACCTCTGTAACTGCTACATCTAAGGATTATGTTTCAAGAAATTTACTGGAATCAGCTATTATACAAATCACTAATAAAAACAACCTAAATCTTAGTCTGGGATTGTACCATTTGGACCCTTATATTTGTAAAATGTTTATGAAGGACCTTAAAATAAATGAACTACTAATTAATTAGTCCCACATGTATATAGTTATTATTTCTCTCTCTCTCTCTCTCTCTCTCTCTCTCTCTCTCTCTCTCTCTCTCTCTCTTGCTCGATATATTTATATCCTTTCATGGTAATAAGTTGTATATGCTTCCTTGTTTTTTCAAAATGTATTGTTTTCTTAATGAATCATCTGTGGACCACGTGTTTGATCCTCCAAGGTGTGGCTGCCTAAAAATTCGCTTATCCTGCCCTCAAGCGTTTCCTCGTTTTTGTAGAGTGAAATCGACCTTATTGCTAATCTTGTAATGTCAGTTTGGATATTAAGCCTACTTTGACTATGTTTTTCCTCTGTACGATCAGTTGCACCTGAGTAAAGGGTCGCACTAGACCGAAAGTGTTTGGCTATTTCGCTTTTCATTTTTTTTCCTTCGTGGCAAAAACCTATATAATATATATAATATATATATATATATATATATATATATATATATATGTGTGTGTGTGTGTGTGTGTGTGTGTGTGTGTATATATATATATAATAAATATACACACTTACATGCATACATACATACACACACACACACACACACCACACACACACATATATATATATATATATTATATATATATATATATATAGATAAATATAAGCATGCCATCCCCATTATAGAAGAGGCACCCGAAAATATAAGTATTTTATCCTGCTTCATCCGGCCATAAGGAGATCGTTGAAATATTCATGCAGTCGCATTTTTACTTATAATATACAAACGAATATTTTGTACATTACTTGTTTCAGATTGCGCCTTCGAGAATAATAACTAACATAGGTACAATATATATGCATAAATTAATAAAGTTGCTTATCTTCACCCCATGCTATAAATGAAAATTATTGCCGTGATAATAAAAGAAAGGAATTTATACCAATACCATAAATTAAACCATTTTTTAAGATATACAAAATACGGTTAGAGTTTAAAAAATGTACTCTACTTCGGAATGGCTGCCATAAATAATAATGAAACATATATGCCCTTTTTCGAGCATTATTGGAGTTTTTTTTTTATGACCAAGTATAGAAATGTTTAGTTTAGTAAGTTTCTAGCTTAACATTTCGGATGTTTAATTTAGTTACGTGGTTTTTTGCAATATACTGAGAAAAACTGATAGGTTCCCCCTTATTACGGGTGAATTTATCATAATTAAAATAATTATATATATTATATATATATATATAATATATATATAATATTAATATTATATATAAATAAAAGGTTTTTTTGCCACGAAGGAAAAAAATGAAAAAACGAGTTGGCCGAGTACTTCGGTCCTATTCGGACCCTCCAGTAAAGGGTCCGAATAGGACCGAAAGTATCGGGCCAAACTCGGTTTTTTATTTTTTTCCTTCGTGGCAAAAAAAACCTATTTATACAGCATTTCACGTTTTATATACTTCGTGATCAAGTTATTCATAATATATATATAATAATATATATATATAATAATATATTATATATATATATATGTGTGTGTGTGTGTGTGTGTGTGTGTGTGTGTGTGTGTTTGTGTATATGTAGGTATGTATGTATCATTTAGCGTGCTAAGTAGAGCTTTCATGAATTTCTCGGCAGAGGAACTGCATGTGCTTTTAAGCCTACGAAGGGCCACCATGACATTTCTCATAGCCTCCTAGAAGCAGCCTCTCGCCATCTGTGTGAAGACCGCAGCTTAATTATCATCTAATTTATGACCTGAAGTTATGTATAGTGGCTGTATATATCACAATACCCGCATTTCAGATGATTAACTGAAAGTTATACAGTGGCGGGATTAAGCCTCGTATCATAATTATCAAAGAGGGCCCAGATACTAAGTCTTCTTAATGTTCTCCGTAAAGACTTCATCATTCTCCTTCCTTTTCGGAAGCAGTCCTGTGAATGCCTTGAGTTTCCCATGTACAGCGCGCAGTATGCCTATAATACACACACAACGGGAGTAACTAAGACTTAACCGTTATGATGTTGTAATTCAAGGGAAGGTTGATGAACTGCAAAGAATCTGTACATCTGTGTTCATTCGGAAATCACCCTTGTCAGGTGAAATTTCTCGGCCCTGCTGAATGCCTAGGTAGGATATTGTTTTTCATAAGTTGGTTGTTATGAATTATGACTTACAAGTCATTTTTCTGTCCATTTGCCGTAATCTTTGCACAGTGTCAAGTACTTTACAATTTCACTGAAGTAATGCCAAAGACACTTTCTGATTTGCTATTCTTAAATTTTATTTTTATCTTTACACTTTACACTTTTCACGCAATTTTTCATTATGTTACACCGCAATGTTACATAGGAAATCATACATATTTGAAATATTTATGCGTCCTTTATGAAATATGTTGCAGTGATACAGCTCCTGATACAATAGTTTACTAATGCATAAAACTTAACCTCGGCTATCCGTCAAGGGTATAAATAGAGCAAATCATAATGCTAGTTTTTCACTGCTATATTGGTTACACCCTCTTCAGGGTATTTAATTTCATCTGTAGTTATTATTATTATATTATTATTATTATTATTATTATTATTATTATTATTATTATGACCCAAAGCCCACACGGCTCAGTAAATGACAATTATTTAATTTTAACGTTTGATAACAACATTCATGGAAGTAACATTAGCATAACGATGTGTCTTTAATTACTGACGCCGTTAAGTGACGTCATTCACGGGCACAAAAGTAACCAGCCATGATATGCGCTTCATGTTACGGCCTCATCAACCGAAACTGATCGCAGCTATAATAACACGACTACTATTCGATATGAAATGTTGAAAAACGAACCGACATGCGACGTGCGTCATTCATCTACTGATTCAGGTCGATACCGTTTACAGGTTAATCTTATGAAAGATGAGAGTCGCGATTCATGATATGCCCTGTGTTTCATTTTGATTGGCTGGAACCTACCGGAGCGATGCAATTGGTTAATTGCCAAGGCCGTCGGGTATAAAGAGCTCCCCATATGCATCGCTACAATTTCGAGTGGGTGGGTGGAGAGAAATTCAACCTAAAACTGGATGGGATAAAGGAAATAGGGAGAGGAAACGGAGAGGATATAAAATCGTAAAGGAGGAAAAATGGAAATGCAGAGAAAAGGAAATCAAAAGGGGAAGAGGGAATGAGAACCGTAAGAAAATAGACATTAAAGAAGAGAGAACGGTATGCTATGATCGGGGAGAGATAAGCAAATGCTTCACAAAAGAGGATATTCGGGGAAGAGGAAGGAAAGAGGAGAAGAAAGGGAAAGGTGAGGGCTAAGAGAACAGCAAGCAAAAAATGGGGTAAGGGCAAAGGTAAAGATGAAGAAAAGGAGAGAAGTGATGGCAAAGCGAAAGGAATTGATGAAGTTATGAAAATTCTCTCTCTCTCTCTCTCTCTCTCTCTCTCTCTCTCTCTCTCTCTCTGTTTCACACACATACCCACACACACTGAAAAATAAAACCAATAATTTGTATGCATACAGGTATGCATATACAAGTCTTTAACGGGGATTAATCTAATGTTTTTACTGATAATATATAAGTTATAACAGTCCCGAATCCTGAAACTGATTACAGGTTCGAGACGTATCTAAAATGGGCAGTTACTGGTTATTTCCATAAATTCGTCATTTCGTCATTTTCAGTTGAACCCAGAACGAATAAAAAAGTACAAGGATACAAATTCGCGAGAAAAAGAACTTAAGCTGGAAGTTCAAAACACATCAAACTAGATTAAAATATCGCAAGTGTCTCCAGCATTTCAATGGATATATTTTTTGGACTGCATCGTTCCTCACGACCTCCACTGAATTAGTCTGTTTCACACCTCTCAGCATCGAGTCACTCAAAAACTACATCAACGCCCCAACATTATTCATGTCTTGAGCGACGTGAGAATAATGGATAAAGCATCCAGCCGGCTTTTTTCTTGCTCTCCTGTCTTGTATTTTTTTCTATCGTTTTTTGCCACCTCTTGTTCGCTATCGAGGTAGTATACACACACACACACACGTGGGCGCTCCTTTTTTCATTTGTTTACGAAGCTCCCCAGTCATTGACAGAGTTTACTCTGGAATATAGGAATCTGGTCTTTCCCCACTTGTGGTGTCTCTTTTATATCACTACAAAGCTATAGGTTTTATCCAAACCATATCATCGCAAGCAACATTCTTTAGGTTATCGATAATAACAAAATAAGTCCTTTCACGTAATGTCCTCTTTGATGAGCCCCGCAGAGCCAGAGCGGATGATATGTGTATGGGGCTAGCAATCCTATCCCAACAAGCTACGTGATTATCAAATCCACCTGATATAGAGATTGTCTTCAAAGTGACGGAGTCCATATGGATGGATTAATAAGTTGTGTTGTGTTCTGAAAACATTGAGGCAAACAACAGGCAAGATAAATTTTGCTTCTTTGGAATTAAAATAGTTATGTTGGACACAAGGGCCGGGGAAGGTGTAGCCTCGAGCACTTCTGTGTGAACACAGGACTCAAATAACAAGTGCCCTGTTTTCTAACTTCTTGGTATGAAGTTCAATGTGACGTAACAGGATAAGTAGGCCTTATTCATCATCAAATTCCTTGATCACAATCCAAACTGCCTGATTGGTGCTCCATAAACGCATAACAACAATATACGATAACCAAAGAACTTTCTTTTTATCATAATAACACTAGATTTAATAGAAATGCAAAGCCACAGCAAAGCCAGTTTGAAACGATAAATCACCACCGACATTTACCCCGTGATCCACTTCATAACCTACTGACGACGGGTAAATTACGATGAAATCTAAAATTTACAGTCTCATTTTAAACCGAGCAACTGATTACATCACTTCCTAGGCAAGTGAAAAACAACAAATTCTTTCGTGCGCCAATTAATCCAAAAGATTTCTCTTTATGGAAGGTAACGACTTCATTTCCGTTATTCCAAACATTATATATATAATATATTATATATATATATATATATATATATACATATATACATATATATATATATATATATATATATATGTATATATATATATATATATATATTGTGTGAAATAACGAAAATTAAATCGTTACCTTATATAGAGAGAAGTCATCTGGATTAATTGGTGCACGAACCTGATCTTTATTAGATTAATCTTTTTAACGTATGGATATATATATATATATATATAATATATATATATATATATATATGTATACTATATGTCTACCCATACATTAAGAAGATTAACCTAATAAGGTAAGGTTGGGGTCATAAGTAACTCTCCTAAATGTCGCGGATTTCCGTATAAGCGAGTGAACAGGGTGTACTCAGCGTATCAGTAGCAATTACGAGAGATTCACTCTAGATCTGTTAACTATCTTGGCTATGAAGATGGGGAGAGAGAAGACGGAATTGTGGCTCTTCCCAGAGAGATATATTGCCCGAAATAATTAAAGGATTATTTTAATGGGTAAACGGGCGTCTAACATATGATTAATCTACAAGGAGGTAATCCCAGCTGTAATTATATCAGAACTAATCATTTAGTGAGACAAGCTATTTAGTATTTAGTAAAGACCTTGTACTTATAGCAAAATTAAATCTGTATGTTTTAAATTTTACAGCATATAATCTACATAAGACCAGGAATAACATGGCAGAATTAATCTTCTGTTTATCATTTGCCTCAATAATGTAGTTATAATGTCCTAAAATTAGGAAGGATTTACAAAGTCGATTCCGTAGAGGCAATACTAATTTTCTCTCTTAGTCCTGTGCTACATCAAGTTATTAATCACGAGCTGTCGAAGTGATAACGGTGATGGCAACTTTTTGTTTTTTTAAATTAAAGTTTAAAATACGTAACAAGCGATATTTATTTCGAAAATGGTCTTTGTCATAATGTTCTTCTTTCATTCTAATTTCTCTTACTAAGTTTTATTTTCATGACAAAGGTTAAGTAAAACACCTTGTGCAATACTAGACATGATCCATGTAAGCTCATTAAAAATATTTTCACAACTCACTACTAAATTATTATAAACTATTACGGATATTACAATATAGCCTCCAACGGTAACGTTCACAATATTAATATTAGAATCTTACGGTTCATCAAATCGAAAGAAGTCCTATAACCCTAAAGATATTTAAGAATCGTGGTCTGGTCAAAGTCAGTATTAAAAATTATCGTATCAAAGAACGTAGCTTTTTACACAATAACAATCTAGTATTTTGATTTTACCTATAATAACAACAGTATGCTTTCAATATGAATATTTAGACCAGAGTTTTAATACGATTGATCAAAAACAGATGTTCACAGAAACATCATATTCTCTTTAGTCTTAGTTTCTTAGATTACGGTATGTTACATTAGGATGTAATCTGAAAGTATCTTTTGATATTTTGGGAGCATTACGACTGGCGTAAAAATCTAAACTTTCCTTACACCACCAGAAACATCAGATATTCCTTGTAGAGTCATTATTCCCTTATGCAAGAGTTCATTGGTTTCACATGGAACTACCTTTTAGTACAAGTGAGCTAGGCAGTCAGAAACTGCATGTCCTCATTTTAGCGTAATGTCTAAAAGAGAGTAGTGACCAAAGGCATCGCTTTCTTTAGACTTTGGCTCACCAGCGCCCGAAAAGAACTGGCTTTTGAGGAAAAGCTAATGCTTTTTTATAGCATATATTTATCTTCATAATTGAAAATCTAAAAGGAAAAAGAGCCCATATGTGTTAATAACTATGAATCATAGGCAAAGAATATTAGTTAAAACATATTTCCAGATATATATAAAAAGGTTTTAGACTTGTTTTGGAATGCTAATGTAATTCACAGAATGATGACGAAATCTACGGCAAAGGACCTAAATGATCATACAATTGTAAGTAAGCAAAAACTGATCAAACTAAACATTTTCAGAATTCTTCAAATACGAAGGCTAACAAATTGAAAGGATATATTTTGGAATGAATTCAGTACGCCAGTGGTTTGAAATTTTGAGTGGAAATATTACCAAGTTAACATACGCAACTAAAAGGACCATCGGAAGTTAACAATGTTAGAGTAAATAAAAGTAAACTGACGAGTGAAAATGGAAGGGAAATAGTTAGGTGTGGGAAAAGGGAGTAAGGGAAGCTATGCAGAATAGGAGAGGGGAGAATAGTAATGTCCAGCTCACTAGAATATTCTAAATACGTTATATAAAGGCATATAAAATGATATATTAAATCTTCACAGGGGGAAGACTTGACTTTATAACAGAATTGAAGAGTAGTGACAGAGAGGACAGCCAAGGTGAAGCAGGACTATACAAAAGGACGGAAGAGTGAGAGGGAATGATTGAACAATAAATGTTTGAAAAAAAAAGCTTTGATCATGCATTCAGTGTCTTTCTTTACTCGTGTATCCTTTCAGGTGATCCAAGTCCCTTCCACGAAAAGGGGGAAAACATCTCTCCCTCTTCGGTCTTAAAATATGTTTGTGGAATTCGGTTGACGGGAAAATTTTAAAATTTAATTTTCTCGTTGTCAGTTTGTTTAGCATCTCTTCTCAGAGTGAAGGGAAACAAGAATCCATAACCTTTGATGTCTCGAAATATGAAGATACCTACATAGTTTGAAGACCTCCAAAAACTTCGGATCTTAAAATCAGGATTTATATATACAAAATTGAATGCCACCGGGTATCGGCATCAGGATACGGCTTTGTTAGTAACGTGGAGAATAATAAAATAAAATCTCATCTAAAGTCAGCTCATCCATTATAATATCGACAAAAAAATTCCTGAAAACGCATAGTCAAACTGGTGCATTAACGAGCTGAACACTTACTCGGGCAAAAGTTGGCCTAGAAGCTAAAAATAACAGCAGAGGTCAACTGAAGCCAGCGGCGCTAACAATGATCGAACTTTTCCAGTAAAATCCTTAAAAGTGCACTAATTGTTACTTCGAAATGAGTCCCAAACGATCAATTAATTTCCTATCAAAAACATTTTTCGTGGTAGTTGTTTAGTGAATGAGAGAACAAATAAACATATTGCATGACAATCTCATAACAAATAAAGGTATGTTAGGACACAGTTCTTACAACAATACATCAACTGGAAGGTAACCAGGAAATGAGGTCGGGCGCTCAAGAAAATGAATGGAGAGAGGGGGGGTGATTTTTTTTTTTTTTTTTTTTTTTTTTTTTTTTGTTTTTTTTTTTTTTTTTCACCCGAATAGTAAGGAATCCCATGTAGTTTGTTCTTATAAATCTCCAAACCCTTGCAATATAAAACGACTATATCGGTAAAAGATGTATTGCGTGATTGATTTTGCTTACGTAACCTGGTGTCTTACCATACGGTCACCAAACCGAACTTGGATATACGTTCATAAGGACAATGGATTGCTTGCCACATCGACCTCTTTGCCATATAACGTCATCAGTTTTGCCGGGAGATCCACCTTTGCATGAAAAATATATATATACATATTTATATACGCACACACCACACACACAACCCACATACATATATATATATATATATATATATAATATATATATATATATATATATATATTATATATATATGTACAGACGGCCAACGAAGAATTGGCGTAGTTTCTTAATTCATTGTTCGTTATGGAAATATTGCCATATATGCAGGTGCCAGATTATTTACTTAACAATAAATAACATTTCCTTTTAAAGGTACTGTACTTGAAATAAATTACATTAGAATTGAGTAGACTTATTCAATGTATTAAAAATAATTATTTTTTGCAAAGTAAGGAAAATATATACCGAGGGTCCATGATTCTAATTTTACTCTCAACTCTAGCTTCGTGACAGCGTACCGAAGATTTTGAAGTTGGCTTTGCTGCCGTTCGAGTCTTGACTCAACGTATCGTACTGCACTGCGGTGTTGTCATTTCGTCTCCTACAGCCGATAGATAATACATCAAGGCGTTAACATTCTTTGAAAACGATGTTTAGTTAAACTAATTTTGTCCTTTGATCAATAAAATAATTTGCATGACACATTTAGTGGGCCTAAATTGGACTTCTGACTTTCCCACATGATTTCCCTAGGTCTATTTTCAGCAGTATACTCTCTCGGATACGTAATATTAATGAATATTTAAATCAACTTTATATACACACACACACACACACACATATATATATATATATATATATATATATATATATATATATATATATATTATATATTAATCTGCTTATTTGACTATTCCCGTTATTCTTATTAGCCATGTTCGCATTTCTTCTTATCCTTTTCCCAATTGCTTAACATGATTAACTCAGACCTAGCTATCCAAAGTCAAAAAGCAATCATAAAAAAATCAAACGAATATAATTCAGTCTTATTTTTTATCGAATTCCTTGCATATCGTCCTGTTTCATATGGACATCTTGGAAAGATGTGGGAGTCAAAACTGACGAATACATTAAGAAAGGCTTACTTTCCTTAAAGCTTTCTTAGGTTGATCTTTTTGTAGCTATTCATTTCTGCTAATAGAAATTAATTCAAATTAGTTTCACATGTATACCTACTAAGACTTACTACCATAAGCATATTATAAGTAGCTGAAAGGATCAAGAAATATGAAAGGTGACGTTCTCGTTAAGTCTATTTATTAAGTTTTTTTTTTTTTTTTTTTTTTTTTTTTTAAGTAAAACCTACTGCTTTAATCAAGGGTTTGCTCTGTACGGCTACAGGGTGTAACACGAGTGTATACACTATTTGGTGAATGATTATGAAAGAATAAAGTTTCTTTGAACAGAAAAATATTTTATAAAAACATGTATTTTAAGACGTCCGTTGTCGGTGCGGGGAATTTAAAAATAACCGTTATCATTAGTGATGCGAGATGGAGTTCGTAGTGAGAAGTCGGATCTAGTCGCCTGAAATGTAGAAGAGAGCGGAGGTGGCGTATAGGAGTAATTGGAAGATAGGCCGATGTTAATAAAGCATCTCCCAATAAAATGTATTCTTTAGGTTTTGAAGAAAAAAATGCATGCATCATTGAAACAGTTTCCCTCCCTATCCGTGGTATTCACTGGCCACCGATAAAAAAAAAAAAAAAAAAAGTAAGAAGCCTAACTGAATCTCTCATCCATCAAAGATAAGTTTGCTTATTCATTAGACTTATTCATTAAACAACTATCAAAGACTTCAAGTGTAGATTTAAAAATCTCTTCCTCTCCATCTAAAGTATTCATCAGACACCAGTCATAAGCGTAGAGCTAGTTATGATTCCTGGTTCAGCAATGTCGTGACGAGGCACTAGAATTCAAAGTTCACAAAAGAATGTTGCTCAGCAACATTTACACTACTGTATTGTCTTGTTCTCATGTGGTGCTTCGAGGTTTTCCACCTCTAGGCCCATGTTCTAAATTTTGCCGTTCTTTAAACAATTTTATTCATCTATGCATGATTCTCTCCGGTTTATTAAGCTTTCTTGATATCTCTCCAACAGGAGCTTGCACCGAATGCAATGCAATATTCTCTCGCTCATCGAGGGATGTTTCTTAGACCGGTAAATGACACATTGACATTAGATTCCTGTGCACATAACATAAAAAGCAATAGAGTGAGGTCGCCTGGTTCACACTGTTAAGATATCGTTTTTTTTTTTTTTTTTTTTTTTTTTTTTTTTTTTTTTTTTTTGTTTTTTTTTTTTTTTTTTTTTTTTTTTTAATTTTTTTTTTTTTTTTTTTTTTTTTATATAGCATTTTGTGAGATTCCAATGTTTTCTGTAAAATTTAACAATGGAATAGTTCAAACTACCTTCAACTTAATATTGAATGATAATTTAAGGACTATGTTTAAGCGATACTACTAGTGATAGGTGTCTCCTATCTATTTGGTAATGTATATCTATGGTTGTGATATGAGGTTTTTATCACTTCGTTTCGTTCACGTCAATTTTGCTATATGGAAAATAATTTTACAACAGTAACATAACATAATGTTCTCAAGATATCAGTGACTGTTTTTTTACGTCATTACACATAATTTTTTTTCCATCTTTGAAAAGAAAAATAGATAAATAAGGCATGAATCGTGCGTCAGGCAGGTGAACGAAAAATTATGAAAACTCTGCCACGAGATTTTTTGGCCTCCTGTACATATATAATATATATATAATATATATATATATATATATATATCTATATATATATATATATATATATATATATAATAATATTTAATCCACATGCAGCCCATGCGCTCAAACAAAAACGATCCTTTCGTAAACACAATAACTTGTCTTTCGCAGCGACTTGCTCACACGTCCTTTTTACGACAGGGGTCCGTCCAGTTTATGTACTCAGGGATCATTTTCTTTTCAAAGACGCCCATTGTCCCCAAAGAGGTAAGCTAATCTTCCTTTATATTATGCTGGGGGAACTGGAGAACTGACAGTCAGGGTTTTGGCTGGAGGGAGTCTCGCGGGTAACATGAGAGATCAAAAATGAAGGAATAAAAACAGCGACGTCGACGGAATTTCGGAGATGCTGACTGTTTCTTTGGCAAAAAAAGGAGAAACACTGAAGGCTTCGAGTTTATTGGGATTGCGATATTTGGTATCTTAAATGAATAATAACCGCTTAATAGAGAGGTTTCTTTCAATTAAACTTCGAGCATTTATTTGGGAAAACATTATCACGAAAGGTAAAAATGCAGTAAAAACAACCCCAGATGTAGAAACTACAATTACTATTAAGCAACAAACATATAAAAGGCGAAGATGAATTTACACGCTAAATCAAAGGGGGAAATCCAAGTAAAAACTGTCAAACGAAGCCGAAAACATACTAGCAATGAAAGTAAGGGGAACAGAGCCTTCGTTCCATGACGTAGGTGGGTTGACCGTTTTCTGCAAAACACCTTCAGGTAAAAAAACATTGCAAGAGCACAAACTAATTTATTATTTAAGATGCCAAAAGATAATCTCTAAAGACTGGTTTAATAGACCTGATATTATCAGAAGCCAGTGCACGTATTTCTGTCGAAAGTGACATAATATGAGAGATTAGAGAAGCCCTTACGCCATATCAGTTCGAAGAGTGAAGTTGATTATCCGATGATATCTAGCCACCACTAATAAATTTGCCTCTTAGGGCCCTAGCCCAAGGGCGAGCCACATGAGTGATGAAGATTTTTTAAAGGGAAGAGGAGCCCTAATCTGAACTTCTGCTCTCAGCCCAACTGACAGAGACGTGGTGAGGAAGGGTAACCCGGCCCCCCCCTTTTTTTTATGAGGCATTGTCTCCACCTTACAGACATTAAGTACCGTCCCTAACCTCAGGTGACATTAATAAAAATTTCAGCTTGCTAGTTGAGGTGGAAGTTACAAGCAGATAATAAAGAGACCAATGTTCTTATAAATACCGAACATATATTGGATATGAGCAGCGAAAAAAATGTTTCACAGAAGTAAATTTCTGACTCACCACGGGACCGAACTCCGGTATTTCGAGTAGAGTCCGGGGCATTAGCAATTTGGACGCAGAGGTACGGAGTACTTAGGTTTCAACTCCTTTTATGACCTTTCCGCCCGAAGTGCTAATGCCCTGGTTCGGTCTTGTGGCGAGGCAGAAATTTATTTCTGTGAAACACGTTTCAACGTGTTCATTTCCATCATATCTCATAGTGATATGGGATGGTCAAATGAAATGTCAGAAAACTGGGTAAATTTCGCTTATGTGGCCATAGTTGCCTGCCCGAGAAAAACCTCAGGGACGTAATAAGTTTCAAGTCCTTTTATGACTTTGGGTTTGAATTGAGAATACCCTGCACTCTCACTCGAAAGACCGGTGTTCGGTCCCGTGGGTGAGTCAGTAATTCATACGCACGCATGCACACACGCACTCACACACACACACACACATATATATATATATATATCATATATATATATATATATATATATACAATTAGATACTGTTAAACTTGGAGCATTATATGAATATCCAAATGTTAAGATCACAAACAATCTATCAGCTCAGGTGACTAGAAATCTTGCCGAGCAAAAAGACGGGGGGGGAAAAAAAAAATGCTTCTCAGATATCCAAACGTCATAATCCCCCGCCCCCCCCTCCCCCCAACTTGCACCCCGACCGCTTTACTCCTCCTGTCAGATTGGATCCACGACTGGAGCGAGGAAGGCCATCAACAACCCCTTTCACAGGAGGCCCAAATGTTTGTCGCTCCATATTTCAAGCGGCTTGACGGCTCCTGGGAAGAGATCTCGAAAGGTATGAGGAAATTTGAAGAAGAGGAATGTGCAGAGAGATTCGAGTGAAATGTTTAAATATTCTCTCTCGCTTTCTTTCTCTCTATTACTGGATGTGTCATGTGTCTGTTTTTGTATTTGTAACTGGTACAGTGATCTCTTCACTTCTAGATTTCTCCATCGTTTGGAAATCGAACGGTCAAGAGATAGTTTATTGGTACAAGCACACGCGCGCGCACGCACACACACACACACACACACACACACATATATATATATATATATATATATAATATATATATATATATATATATGTATATATATAATATGAAAAACCCCGTATTGTGTTTCTCAGTTATCAATAGAAGGATCCACAGTAATATTCTTTATTTTTCGTTTGGCAAGACGAAATGTATTTGTATAAATATTTACAACACTTAAAGCTTCAGCTTCAAGTTTTGAAGTTTTGTAAATATTTTTTCAAAATACATTTCGTCCTGCTAAACGAGAATATTAATATGAATCATTCTACTCTATATATATATATATATATATATATATATATATATATATATATATATATATATATATATATATATATATATATCAAAATAATATAAAAATGATAAACTTTGTTAGTCCTTTCTTTGCATAGCTATCCGAGTCTTGAGAAGAGAAATATGGATACTGCTTACTGGGAAATTTATTTTGCACAGAAAACCAATATTGTGAGAAGTGAACTGTTCCCTTCGCAAGTCATTAGTGAAGTGTCGTAGATAAGACTGGAAATCTATCTCCTTTATTCCACCGAGATTATATTCCGTGTTTACTTTCTACACTTTCATGAAGTAATAGAAGCGGTTTACCTGATCATGAAGTAATAGAAGCGGTTTACCTGAGCCAATATTACTCGCAGCTTATGGAATTTTAATCAAAATTCTCAACCCATGTGAAACGCTGAGTGATTTAGAAATTTGTAAATGGAAGAAAGACACGTTCTCTTTATATCCCTAAATTCTCGAGTTCTTATTTTCAAAGGACGGTTTCATCCTTTACGTTTTATCACCAATGTTTTGCGAAAAATAAAATAAAATAAAAATAAAATGAAATAAAAATAAATAGGAAAGTATTCTTCCTATCTGCCGAAATGAAGCGCACGTGATCTTGCCGAAATGTCAAAGCGTTACTGCAAACACTTGTCGTAATTGTGGTTTTAATCAATAACGACACCGAATAAAGATTTTTCAAAATAAACAGACTTAATACAATAAGAAACCATTCAGCGATTTAAAGTGAAGCCCAACAAATCATAAATAAACAAATTGCACAATGCCACATGAAATGGAAAACATCTGAAACTCGATGTCTTGATGTTTTGTCAAGAAGAAATTGATGGTATACCAAGCAATAATCCTAATGGACTTCCAGGGTTACGTGCATAGACTCATTGCATTTCCTTAGCGGAACCTTTTATTCAGGTTTCAAATAGAAAATCAAATACCCGTTATGGCGGTTGAGAGTTTTATGCATTTAGCTCAGAGAAATGCAAATGTGTTCAATGACACTTTACATCAAGTACAAAGAAATAGGTATATGGGAATCAGGAATTTTATGAAGTCAATATCTAAATACATAAGAAAATTCCAATTATGAACGTAATGTATACTGTTTTTTTATATATATACACAAAAGACACACACATATATATTTATATGTGTGTGTACAAGTATATATACATGGAAGTACGTATGTATGTAAATAGAGATAGATAGATGGATGTAGATATGGTTAGACATAAAGATATAGAGATGTCCAGGCGTAATTTATACAACGCTTGAAGAGCTATTTAGTAACAAATACTTTTAATGAGTAAATAATTATATACAAGTATAATTATATTGAAGTATAGGCATGTTCGTATGTATTTTGCATGAGTAACATTTTGTGATTTGTTTTCATTATATTCTTATTTATTCTACTGAACTAATCTTCAACAGACTACACTTCTGTCTGAAAAAGATTAGGTATTGGAAATACATCTGTTGTGATCCTAGTACATAAAGCTATTGAGGCGAATGGAGGTTCATCAAAACTTTGCAGGTAGCGTATTTCTTTTCATGGAATCGAGCTCTCGTGTTACACAATCAATTCGCAAGCGCAGTTATACATTTGTTAGTATAAGGATAGAGAGAGAGAGAGAGAGAGAGAGAGAGAGAGAGAGAGAGAGAGATGTGGGGTTTTCTGTTTGCCTATGACGCCTTAAATGTACAGCAAAATGGTAGAGAATAGAAAGGGAAATTAAATGTAAAGGATTTTTATCTATAATATGAGTAGACATAAATCTCTATCTCCCTCTGAAGATTATATATATATATATATATATATATATATATATATATATATATATATATATATATATATTATATATATATAATTTATAATTAATTAATACTGTCCACTGACACCTATAACCAGCGAAGGTATTTAATAGTTGGTATGCGTTAAACCTGAGCGTCAAGGCGAATTGGTTACACTCAATCTCTCCCCCCCCCCCCCCCCCCCTCTCTCTCTCTCTCTCTCTCTCTTCTCGTCTCTCTCTCTCTTCTCTCTCTTTAAGCGATCGCTGGCATAGCCTTCCCTCTCTCTCTTTCTCTCTCTCTCCATTCCATCAGGTCATCAAATTAGAGATGGAGTTACAAAAAATATAACATTTATTTAAAGTAAAGCATTAAAAGATAATAATTCAAGTCTCACAGACAAACCACTCAGATAGCCCCCCAGTAATTAAATGTCTCAATCAGTAATTAGTCACACCAATCTCTTCTCCAAAATATTATATTTCCCTCCACATGTGACCCTCTGTCCCTAGGACACTTTGTCCCCTCACTAGAACCGCCTGTTTAAAAGACACGAGAAGATACTCGTAAGCACACAAAATTGTAAAGACAAAGTCAAAGATTAAACAGAACATCTTTACAAACTGTCAAACAGACAAAAGCCATCCCTTTGGCTAAAGTAATACAACACTTACCAATTACAGCCTGGAAAACCACACACAAATAATTAAAACTTTCGCAGAGCTATCGCAGCATTCTGCCTTTCTCCCCCGTAGCTGTCTCCCTAGTTTCTCGGCTAAACATGCCATTATGAATAGACATAGTTTGTACACGTACACACGAACTCACACTGATCGGTAACGCCTTAATAAAACTGGTCACAACCAGTTTTCAAAGGCACTTGAACAAGACCTCGTGAACTCACGAACATTGACCCGCTTAAACAAACATCTTCATATCACTCCATCCCAGAAATGATTTATCAGCTTTCTCAGGTCAATGCTTCGGACTCTGAATTTGCGCATTCTAAAAAAGTCATAGCACATCACAACGGCATATTAAATATATTATTAATTATAGCCCTCTTTCATCTGACATATATATATATATATATATATATATATATATATATATATATATATATATTTATATATATATATATATATATATATATTCAGGATGAAAGAGGGCTATAATTAATAATATATTTAATATACCGTTGTGATGTGCTGTGACTTTTTTAGAATGCGCAAATTTAGAGTTCGAGTTTTGTAACATTTTCAGATTCTTTATTTAACTTAGAGTTATAGGATGTCTTAAAATGTATGTTCAGATTTCACATAACATAATTTATAAGTATATAACGTAGAATGTGAAAAGAGAGAGAGATTAACTTTGTCCGTTCCAAACTAGAAATTGTTTCCATAATATGTCAACGCCTCGAGATAAGAGACCCAGAAGTCTCCATTTTGTTTCCATAACTTATCATCACCTCAGATTAAGAGATCTCTAGATCTCCGTTGTGCTTTGGATACATGTCATCACGACTGATAAGGGACTTTTGTTTGGAACATGTAGAGAGCATACTACATGACTGGTTTCATACGTGTATGTCTTTGTCGAATAGTCACTTGCTGAATAGTCACGTGGAGATTTCATGATTTTTCTGTAAAGTTACGTCATATTAGAAGCTTCTAAAAGGATTGCACTAACTTTCGCATGCCCAAAACGTTTTGTGTGATATCCACTGATCAGTTTTCGTGCGAAGAGAAAGATTCATTACAGACTTTGAATACCTGGCATTCAGGAATCTCCCTCTCTCTCTCTCTCTCTCTCTCTCTCTCTCTCTCAAGTCACTTTTGATTTCATATTAACATAACATAATTGGTCACTCGTAACTTTTGTATTTCGGATTTCTTGGAGTTATTTAGTATTATTTAGTGCTTCTCATGGAATCTGAACAAACATTGTACAAGTGTGTAAGTGCGCCTTTTCTTTTGAGAAATATTGTGAATTGTGTGGTAACATTTTTTGAACAAGCTGCAGCAGAAACAATTGGTACCAAGGAAAGGTGTTACTAGAAATTATTATTTGCAACTAATAGTTACATTGGTTTCATGAAAAAAGTTTAAATTTTTACACATTGCAAATTTTTACGTTTTGTGTTTGTTTCATATTGAAGTGATTTTTTGTGCATTTACCCATCTTCTAATTGAAGTGTGTTTTTTATGTTGTGTGTGATTACAATTTTGGTATTTTCCACATTTTTCTGTGTTATCATTTGCATTCACAATTTGATTAACTTAGTTATTTTCATTACTTAATAGTTGCACATTTAACTGAATTTAACACTTGTGAATTAATTTGCATTTACTTAGAATTTTTTCAAGTTTTATTGTTGTTTATCATTTGTGAATTAATTTCCAATTTTTAATTATTGCATAAGACTTTTGAATTTTGATTGAATTTATTAATCAATTTTCTTGAATTTTGTGATAAATTATTTTGATTTCATTTTACTTAAATTAATTCAAGAATTAATTAAACTTTGCTTTGTTTTCAAGTAACAGTTAATTTCCCTGAGACTGTGAATTTCACTTATAAATTTTGAGTTTGATGATAAATTTTTGTATTTAAAATTTTTATAAGTGCTTTCTTTTTCACAGTATAAGTAAGTAATTATATGATTTATTTAGGTAGGAACCTAAAGTGGTAATTGAGCTGTTTTCCTTCAATTTACTTGAAGTGAGTTAGAACCAGGGAAGTACTTAGACTTTTGAAATCATGGAAATACTTAGACTTTTAAAGTTGTTGATGGAGTGATGCCCTTTAATTAATTTAATTACATACAAGATTGCCTCACACCTGTTTTAATGAACTTAATCTGATTTTCTGTAATACTGGTAAGTTGTTTAAGGGGTCACTGTTGCCTTTAGAGTATTCAGTTGTATATTACCTGTGATGAATGTTCAGATGTCTGGCTTTTGTGAGGTAACAATTAATGAATGGTAAGTGTAGTAACCAGATACTTGGCACTTTGTCACAATAAATATATATATATATATATATATATATATATACTATATATATATATATATATATATATATATATATATATATATATATATATATATGATAACTTGATCACGAAGTATATAAAACGTGATGCTATGTATAATAAAGGTTTTTGCCACAAAGGAAAGTTGAAAAGCGAGACAGCTTTTTCAATTTTCCTTCATGGCAAAAACCTTTATATATATATATATATATATATATATATATATATATATATATATATATATATATATATATATGTGTGTGTGTGTGTGTGTGTGTGTGCGTGTGTGTGTTTGTGTGTCACGCACGCCAGTCGTAAATTTGAAGCCAGGGAAACTGCCAGTATTTGCAATCCTCCAAAGGACCAAAATAACATTTCCGACTGAGTCTCCCAGAAGCAGCCGCTCGCCATTCGTGTGAAGCCCGCCGCTTATCATCTAATTTATGTCCTGAAGCTATGTATAGTGGGTGTATATATCACAATACCGGCATTTCAGATGATTAACGGAAAGTTTATCATTCCACAATGGTGGAATGAAGCATCGTCCGTAACATTTATTTACTCTACAAGACTGAGATACTAAGTCATCTTAATGTTGCTTACAATGATACATACAACAAGGGTGATTTAAGACTTGGCGATATGAGGTTTTAATTCACCTGAATTTGGATGAGTTTTGTTAAGAATCTGTACAATTGTTAATTGGAAATCACCAATGTAACCCGAAAATGACTTGACTTCCCTCATTAAGATACTGTTTTGTTTTCAATTTAGTTATTTGTTCATTCGGACATATGATTCGTTTTTTATTTCCATTTACAATTTAATGTTATATTTGTCATCGTACGTATTTCAGATACTCATGCTTTGTCAAGACTGAATCATTGACGCAATATCTCGAATAAGTCATAGCCTCGGCTATCAGTTATGGGTATAAATATATAAAACTAAGATGACAAAGTTCACTTTTCAGCACCATACTTTCCAAAAGTATCATTGTTTGACAACCTGCATCCTCTTCAGGTCAAATTTATTCAAAGGCAGTTATTATTATTATTACCCAAAGTCGAAACTGCTCAGTAACCGATATTAATTTAATCTCAACGATTGATGGCAAAGCTTCATTGCAATTAACATTAACATAACGATGTACCTTTAATTACTGACGCCATTAAGCGACGTCATTCACATGCACAAAAGTAACCAGCCGTGATATGCGCTTCATGTTACGACCTCATCGGCCCGAAACTGATCGCAGCAATAGCAATACGACTACTATTCTCTTATGAATGTTGGAATATGGACCGCGGTGCGACAGAGTCGTTCCTCTATTGATGCAGTTCGATATCGGTTACAGGTTAATCCCGTGAAAGATACGAGTCGCGATTCATGATATTCTTCTGCGTTTTATTTTGACTGGCTGGATCCTACAGGATCGATGCAATCGGTTAATTGCCAAGTCCGTCGGGCAAAAGAGCACCATATGCATCGTCACAGTTCCGATGGGTGGAATGAATGATATTAGAAATTGGAAATGTAATGAGGGAAATAGGGAGAGGTATTGAAATCGTAACTGGAGGAAAAATAGACTTGGAATGAAAAGAAAACTCGAAAGGGGGAGAAGGAAGGAAAACAGTAAGATAAGTGGTGTTAAGGAAGAGAGAAAGGAAAACAATGAATGGAGGGAGACGATAAAATGAAAGTACAGTAGAGGGGAAGAGCAAAGAGAGGAAGAAAGGCAAAACTGAGGAGCAAAAGAACATTAGATAAACATTAGAAGGGTAAGGAGAATGGCAAAGAAAACCTTTTGCTATTTTACGGATTAATTTTGCATAACAACTCTTTCCCTCATTAGTCTGAAAGCAGTTTAGCAGCACCAGTGCTTCCACGGTAGAACTCTTCATACTTAGGTCTAATACACGTAGCTAGAGCGAAATATCTTCTCTGTCGGTATCACTCACGCCTTGGAATAGATTGTTAATTTTTAATAAAATTCATAATTTTATATCAACATTATACATTTTATATGCAATAAGTCCCATAACTGGAGTCTTCTATTGTTATAATTTAATTATTATCATCGTTATGCCTCTCGCAAAGTTTTTAAATTTCATTATTTATAACTGTTGGACTGTTTTCTAATTTCGCTACTCATATGACACCTAAATCTTACTATCTATAATTACATCACTTAATTTTTGCTTCTATTCTCTAAGTTGAAAATGCCAAACTCTTGGTAATGTCAATAGGACGGTTAAACATTATTTTACTTAATTAATATACTTCAAAACATAATTCCGTGCTTTCGATAAATACCTCATGAATATTAAAACGAATCTTACAGAGCCAATTAGGTTTCGTTAAGATTGTCATTCTTAGTAATGGAAAGTATGCGAATAATACTGTTCTTTACACTACTATGAGATTCAGGGCCTCTGTAACACGGTTTTTTCGCAATAACTTTTTATATATGCATTTCATAAATATAACGCTTATTCAGAATACATATTATATCAACACAAATTTTAAGTGTATTCTGCACTACGTAGGTTGAATAAATTTGGTACTTATAATGTAAAAGTGACCTTTTTTGAAGACGGGCCAACTTACTCAGTGAAAAGGTTTCGAACGCACTCTTTACGTAACTTATGACAGCATTTCTTCCCTCTTTCTCGATGGATGATTGGCTATACGTAACGAAGGCTAAACCTCTGGCAACAATGACATACAAATTTAAATACAAGCAAAGCAGTACACCTTTATGAACTCTGGAACCTCTCCACTGATAATTGTATTAATGATCAAACCAACAAAATATGTTAATAAATACAAAAACACTTCGATTATTAGTCTAACTCCCAAAATAAGTTTCCAAAGAAATTACAGTCTACTTTATAGGTCACAATCAGATTAACAAGATGTAGGGAATAGTTGGTAATTATCAAAAACATAGTAGACAAGCTTGATTTGATAACTGCTATATCCAATGTCAAGCAATTTCTATTTATTGGCTATCTACCTATTTACTGAAAAAAAATAGCCGGTACCGTATATTCGCTTTAAACCTTCACCAATAATTATCGTCAGAATGGTGACTTCATGAGGCTCCACCCACTTTCGCCTCGTTATAATTCAGGATAACACTGAAGGCTACCATGGGCATTGTTGTATTAGAAAATTTAACTTCTGGCTATAAAAACTAATTTCTCGAGTAGTTGTAAGAAGTGCTAAATGATCCTCAAGGATCCCAGCAGTTGGCCTAAACGTTTAATTCATGTATATTACTGCTATACTGTTGCGGCACTACTGCTACAGTAGTATTACTACGCTAGCACTGATACCCCACCCACATCTATGTATCGTTCCGCCATTCATAAAGTCTTTGGGTTTCAGAGCCGATGGAATTTCTGTCTGGTGGATGGGCGGGGCAACATTTAGTCAAAAGGTGTTTGTTTACCTTGCTTACGTAATGAATGTTTTTCGACTCTTGGCTCGTAATCATTGGCCATGGCGTCGGCTAGATAATTTTTACTCTATAAAAATCAAAATTATCGGGTTTAGGTTATTGATAATGCTGACAAAATTTGTGTGTGGTTGTAAAATATACATATGTCAACTTTCAGCTACATCCGATGCTTTGACAAGGAGCAAAGTCTAAAAAACCGTGTTACAGAGACCCTGTATCTCATAGTAAGCAAGGTGCATTCATATGATTTTCATCATTTATTTTTTTCCTAGCGCTCTATATATCTATTTCCCAATTTACATTAACTAACCTCGTTTACAGATTGTATACAATGTAAACTTCTGGCTGACAAGGAAAAATGAAATTATATATTTCTGCAGACACTGACTGGATTAGAACAAAGATAAATATCTATTTTTATACAAAATACGTACTCTATTCTGGACTGCTAGATTAGTAAATTCGTGTTCTATCATTCTCTTTCACAATATAGGACAATTAAAATTTTATAACCAAGCAATAGAGTCTGAAAATGTATACTAGTAATTGTTGATAAAAAAAATTAACAATAATAAATGTTTTATTACATTTTGGGGAACAATTCTTTTGTCATATCATTTACACAACTCCAAAAGAATGACTCATCCAACACAATTTCTTTTTCATTATTCTAAGAGAAGCTACAAAATTATCTTATTCCTTCATCTGATAGTAATCTAATATTTCCTTTGCGTTTAAACGGTTGATAGAAATAGTAAGGATGGTTCTATCTCTCTCTAACACACACACACACACACACACACACACAGGAAAATAAAATTCGTAATTTATATGCATACAGTAATGTAAATGAACAAATCAATAACGTGGATTAATCTAATGGGTGAATAATTTATAATTGATCCCAATTACCTTTAGAAAAATCTTAAAACAGAATACGAGTTCTAGGCGTATCTAGAAAGGCCAGTTATTGGTTATTTCCATAAATATGTCATCTCGTCATTTTCAGTTGAACCCAGAACGAATCAAAAAGTATACAGCTACAAATGAGAGAGAGAGAGAGAGAGAGAGAGAGAGAGAGAGAGAGAGAGAAAACCAAAGTTGGAAAGTTGAAAACACGCCAAACATGATCAAAATTCCTTCGCAAGTGCCTCCAGCATTTCAATGGTTATTATTATTTGCACTGCATCGTTCCGGACGGGCTCCACTGAATTAGTCGGTTTCGCACCTCTCGGCTTCGAGTCACTCGAAAACTACATCAACGCCCCAACATTATTCATGTCTTGAGCGACGTGAGAATAATGGATAAGGCATCCAGGTGACTTTTTTTCTCGCTCTTCTCTCCTCTCTTTTTTCAATGTATTTTTTTCTTTCTAACTGTTAGTTCGCTGTGAAGGTCGCGCATTTCTTTCTCCCTGTGGGGTTTGCTTTTTTCATTGGCTTCAAAAGAAGCTTGGTAATAAACAAAGATTTGTTTTAGAGTATAGGTATTTCGTCTTTCCCTAATTATGGTATGTGTGTTTTAACACTAACAAGTTATAATCTTTATACAACTCATATATGTACCACGCGACTTTCTTGAGGATCATGTATAGTGACAGAGCATTAAGTCCAATGATAGAAAATACTCCTCATTTAAATCGATGTTTATCAGTGCCTGGAGTTCGAATCCCCCAGGTGACGAATCACTTATCAATGATTAATTCCCCTTTGGTATTATAACCCAGGTTGGGGGAATTCGATATTAAACAACATTTGCAACTTAATGTTCGTGAATATAACAATTGTCAACCTGATCTGATAAAAATTCATATATAATATTTAGACATTTATTTAGTATACATACACACACACACACACACACATATATATATACACATAAAGAGAGAGAGGAGGAGGAGAGAGACGAGAGAGAGGAGAGAGAGAGAGAGAGAGAGAGAGAGATTCAGCCTGAAAAGTCAGCTCTAAATTCTATCCAAATATCTATAGACAACTAGAAATTTCTGTCCAGATACTGTATATTCTGTCATATCTGAATATTCGCATTCCAGAAAGGGAAAATATGCGAGGCCTGATAACCCAAAATATTCCAATAAATCCAAGTTACCAAGAAAATGAAAAATTACTTTAGTTCTTTGTTTATATGCCATAGATCCAATGAAGTTTTCGAAGTATCGGAAATAAAGAATAAAATAAAATAAAAACCAGCAAGTGTGCAAATATCAAAGATACGTACAATCCATCAATATCTAGATGTATAACACAAGGTCCTCCAGCTCTCATATATTGGATTGCACAGTCGTGTTTGTATGAAGACCTTTTTCTTGCTCTCTCTCTCTCTCTCTCTCTCTCTCTCTCTCTCTCTCTCCATTCTCTGTGCATGTTTACACATTCTGGCACACAACACTATAGCTTAACTTTTAAATTTTCTGTTGAACTTCAAAGAGCTGCGTTGCTTACAGAATTATCAATCGAATTCTTCTCAGCATCTCAAGCTTTTTGCCTTCTGTGAATTTTGAAAACGTCCCTTGTTTTCTTTTATTTGCCTTAACGATCAAAGTGATGTTACACACACACACACACACACACACACACACACACACTACATGTATGTGTGTGCAATATATATGTAGTATATGATTGTGCGCACGCGTTTGACAATACAGCATATTTAAGAGAGCAAAAACTGGAAGACTTAATACAGAAATTTTTTCCCTTATCCAACAAAATTAGAATTACCGACAAAAGTTTCTTTTGAGCTGATAATCGGTTACATGCATCTTCAATCGTACTCACATCTCTCTCTCTCTCTCTCTCTCTCTCTCTCTCTCTCTCTCTCTCTCTCTCTTTTACTTACAGGAATTTTCGTTTCCATAAAGGTTCATTCATATGTTTTCAATGACTGAACTTGTGTTATTATTCTTGCTGCTGCATATGTTTCATATGACTTTAATGTTAGGTTATTGTATCAGTTCGTTTTTGTACTGTTGCATTTCGTCTGCTAAATAAACGGTAAAGAACAGAGACTTACTATCATCGTAATGCCTTTGGTATTCCCTACCTTTGTGGTAAAACCATTTTGGGGAATATTACCGACGTGTAAATGTGAAATCAGTTCGAGTCTAACTGTATTTCAATATTGTTTGTGGTGATACAGTCATACTGAAAGCTAACTTGCTCAAATTTATTTCATTTTCTCTCACAGTTGTGTTTATAAACACATACACACATAGAATATTTAAATATGAAATATTACATATTTTTTGGAATCATTATACTACATTATAGGCAATATTGTCATGGAGTGTACAGCTGTGCTTTTCTTTACCGTCATATTTTAAGGATGTGGTCTTTTGCATTGTATAATGGCCTTTTATATTAAGTTTATTAACTTGCCGAATATTCTGTGCTGATTGTTACAAGGAAATTGTCCTAAAAAGGAGAGTTCGCATGTTGTTGTGTTATAATTAAGCGAGGTCTGCGTACGTGAGTGTGCCTGCTTCGAGTAATTCACAACACTTGTGACATGGCTGCTCATGATCACATCATTCTCTTTTTTTTCTTTTTTTTTTTTTTTGCTTTCAGAAAATTCCGCATACATAAATGTTTATTCCTAGGGTTTTCGATAACTAAGCTTGTTATTATTTATGCTACTTCATATATTTCATTTGACATTAGTGTTTGCTTATTGTGTGTGTGTGTGTGTGTCTCGTCCGCTAAATGAACGGTAAAGAACAGAGACTATTATCATCGTAATGCCTTTGGTATTCCCTTCCTCCCTGGTAAAATCTAAACATGCTCCTTGGTCTTTATCTTTACTGTAAATATTAGATATGGACATAATCCATATCGCTGGATTTTAAAATCTATCTCTGATGAAATCGTCTGGACTTCACCTCAAAGAGAGGGAATTAAAATTAACAAAGTGTGTTTTTAGCAGAAAATATTATGATGTCAATAATGGGCAAGATTAATTTTTGTTGCTTTCACAGAAGGGTTAAGAGAAGATATAGCCTTGAGCGCTAGTGTGCACTTAAATAACACGTGAAATTATTCATAGACATTCCTTCATCTAAAGAACTTTCGTATAACAACTCTAGCACCATACCAGGCAGACACATTTACATCAGCTTCTTTACTCCTTCGTACGAAGTGAGCTGTCACATGACAAAATAAGTAGGGCAGATTTATGATCAGGCCCCTTGATCACTATTATCCAAACTGCCTACTTAATGTTCCATGAAAGTGAAACAAGCAACGGTAAACAAAGAACTTTATTTTTATCATGAAAATTCTCGGTTAAATAGAAATATAAAGCAACCGCAAAATCTGTTTTAAACTATAATCCAGCGTCGATATTTAACGTCGTAATCCGCTACACCTGATGTTGATGACAGGTAAATTATGATGAAATGTAAAATTGACGTTCTCATTTTAAACCGGGCAACCGAAACGTTTACACAACTTCCTAAACAAACAAGAAACAAAACATGATTCCTTCGTGCATCAACTAATCCAATAATTTCTCTTTATGCAGGGTAACGATGTCATTCCCGTTATTTCAAATGTAATATATATATATATATATATATATATATATATATATATATATATATATATATATATATAATGTGTGTCTTATGTATGTCTACCGATATGTTAAGAAAATTAACTTAATAAAGATAAGGTTGGGTCATAACGCAACTATATGTCGCGGTTTCCTACATAAAGCGAAAGAAACACAGGGTACTCCCCGTAGCAGCAATTACGAGAGATAAACTCTAGATCTGTTAACTATCTTGGCTGTGAAGTTGGGGTGAGAGAAGACGGAATTATGGCTCTTGCCAGAGAGATATATTGCACGAAATAATTAAAGGATCATTTTAATGGGTAAACGGGCGTCTAACGTATGACTAAGGTACAGGGATGTAATCCCAGCCGCAATTATCTCAGAACTAATTAATAATGAGACACGGATGAAATAATACATGTGATATAGCTATCTGCTACACACATTGCATTCATCGTAGAATTAATCTTCTGTTTAAATTTGACAGCAAATAATCTAGATTGTAGATTTATTTGCTGTGAAATTTAAACAGGAGATTAATTTTGCTATAAATACTTCTATAAATACAAGGTCTTTACTGAATATTATATCGCATGCCTCATTTCATCCATGTCTCATTATTGTTTAGTTTTGAGATAATCACAGTTGGGATTCATACGTCAGAGGCCCGTTTACCCATTAAAATGATCCTTTAATTAGTTAGTGCAATATACCTCTTTGGCAAGAGCCATAATTCCGTCTTCTGTCACCCCATCCTCACACCCAAGATAGTTATCAGTACTGGAGTAAATCTCTGTAATTGCTTCTGCGGGGACTACCCAGTGTTTTATTCGCTTGTGTAGGAAGATCGCGACATTTAGTAGCGTTATGGCCAAACCTTATCTTTATTAATCCTCTTGACGTGTGGATAGACACACACACACACACACACACACCACAACACACATATATATTATATATATATATATATATATATATATATTATATATATATATACATATCGTCTCTTTAACTTTCTCTTCAATTCAAATAATGTACATGATATAGGACCTTAAATGAAGGAGGATTTACAAAGCTTATGTAAAGGCAATACTAATTTTCTTGGTTAATCCTGCGCTACATCATCAAGAACCTCTTGAGGATTAAAGAAATAATTAATAGTCACAAAATTATCTGGAGGAATAAACAATAGATAAAGGCGACAGCATTCTTTTCTTTTCAAATTAAAGCTTGCAGACGAAGAAAAGGGAGATTTATTTCGAAAATGGACTCAGTCATAATACAAGTTTTTCCATTTTCAGTTCTTTTTATAATTTTTTTTCAATAACAATCACATAACATGACCCTGTGTAATATCAGATATGTCCCAAGTAGGATCATTGAAAATACGGAAATATAAGTTATTAAAGATGTTTAGGACATAGACCCCAACATTAATCTTGTAATTACATTTAAAAATTTTACGGCTCTTCAAATCAATAGATATCCTATAACCAGTTTCAGCCCAGTACAAATTTGTATAAATGAACTAGATTTTTGGGCCTGGAAGTTACATCAATTTTGCCTCAGTCCGTAAATAAGAGTAATATAAGGATTCAACCAAGGCAAAGGCAATTTCGAAATTGTATTCATTTTTAGCATAAAATCAATCTATGTTGATTTTACAAAATATAATTACATTATGTTGTCAATAAGGATATTTGCATCAATAGCTCGAAAAGAGCTGTGCCAAGCTGTACCATGCCCAGACTGTTGTAAAAATAAAGTGCAAAAGACAATTTAATCCAGCTTTCTGTATGATGTATATGATGTAGCAGCTATGTTTACGGGAGCTGTAATTGTGTAAGGAGCATTAAGCTTCCCAGGCAAGGCAGGAAACTGCTTAGATTACGGTAAGTTATGTTAGGATGTCTATTGATATTTTGTTAGTATTACGACTGTCGTAAAAAGTAGCTACTTCCCTTGCAACAGCCATAATTTAGGATGTCATGACAAATATGCCGCATTGAATTACTACTTCCTCGTAAATAAGTTCATGGGTTTTTCATGCTACTGCCTCGTACAAGTGAGACAGACAGACAGGAATAGCATGTCCTCATTTTAATGTAATGCCCAAAAGCGTATTGACCGGAGGCACCATTTTATTTAGAGTTTGGCTCGCCAGCGCCCGACGCGAACTGGTTATTGAGAAAATGTTAACATTTTTCGAAGGGAAATGTTTATTAATATAATACAGATATTTAAAGCCAAAGAGTTAATAGTTGCTGATATCAAAGTGAGATAAAAACATATAGCCAAATATATATAGCAAAGATTTCGAGACTAATATTGCACGGATAATGTAATTCACAAAATGATAAACGAATCTAGTGCAAAGCACATAAAATATTCCGCAACCGTAAAATAGCAAAAATACTCTAACGGAACATTTCTAAATCCATCAAATAGGATGGATAAATGATAAAAGCATAGATTTGGGAATTAAATCAGTACGACAAAGTGTCGAAAACATGAGTGGGAATATTACAAGTTAAAAGTGATTTATCGATAGCTATTAAAATACGCAACTAAAATGCCCATCAGCAATTAACAACCTTAAAGTAGAGTAAATAAAAGTTAACTGAGGAGTGAAAATGGAAGGGAAATAGTTATATATGTGGAAAGAGAGTAAAGACAGCTATGTAGAATGGGAGAGGGGAGAATGGCAATGACCAACTCACTGGAATATTCTAAATACAACTATATTAAGGAATTTCAAAATGAAATATTAAATCTTCACAAGGGAAAAAAAGATACATTAAAGCAGAACGACAGAGTAGCGACAGCGAGGACAGCAATGGTGGAGGACTTTAATTAAGAAAAGGACGAAACCTGGCGATTTTTCCCCATAACTCTCTCCTTCCTTGGTTTTAAAACGTGTTCTGAATACGGTGAATGGGAAAGTAAAATAATTTCATTTTCTCATTGCCAGTCCCTCTACGCATTGCTTCTC
>NC_061109.1:73540901-73553401 GCF_015104395.2 Macrobrachium nipponense
ATATATATATATATATATATATATATATATATATATATATGTATATATATACTATATATATATATATATATATATATATATTATATATATATATATATATATATATATATATATATATATATATATATGTAAGACATAGGGTTTTTGATTAATAATATATTGTTCGTACGTTCTCTGTAACCTATGGAATGTGGAGGACAGTGCGGAGGTAACGACCTGAGGGTAGCTGATGAATGAGATTCCAGGGGGTGGCGTGAGATAAAAGTGCTTAGTTCAGGAAGTCAATGTACGACAGTTTATGAACTCTTCTCAAAGTGCCTTTGGGAAACTAGATGCAGCTAGAACCGTGAGGCGCTATCGAACTGTGTGTTCGTATGTGCGTGTGCGCCTCTTCTATTCATAATGTATCACTAGCCAAGTCTATGAGAAGACTTGCACAGACATTCGGGGAGGAAGGCGAAGCCATGATGGCAGATGCCAAAGTGTTTTTATTTATCAGTGAGTGATATTCCGGTTGGGAATGGGTAAGTGTTACCTTTACTTTAGCCAAAGGGATGGCTTGTTTGATATCTTGTAAGATGTTCCATTTTATTAACTTTGCCTTTAAACTTGTGTGTGTACTTACCGAGATGTGTTCTGTATCTTTGAACAGACGGATCTGGGAATACCGGGGGACAAAAGAGTTCCCAGGAGAGGTGTGGACTTTTGGGTGACTTGACAATGAGTTGTTTTAAGTTAGTCTGTAAGACTGGATTACTTAGTTAATTGATTTAGTTATTCTTGTAAATAAACGTTATGTTATGATGCAACTCTCTCATTTTCATTACCTGTTAGAATGGAGAGAAAGAGGTGGAGAGAGAGGAGGAGAGAGGAGAGAGAGGAGGAGAGAGAGAGAGAGAGAGAGAGAGAGAGAGAGAGAGAGATGGGGTGATTGCCGGGAGAGAGAGAGAGAGAGAGAGCCTGTGTGTGTAATAGGGTGTGGGGGTCTGCCTTCCGTTTCGTGTCCACGCTTACCTTATGAATACTGTGGGTCCTTCCCCCATGTTATAGTGGTGTCAGCGGTTAAGAGGGGATATAGAAAGTCTTCTTTCTTTTTTATGCCTAGGAACGCCAATGTAGAGATGGTTGGCCAGTTAGAAGAAAAAAAGGGTAGAGAAAATGTCCGTCCGTGAGATGGGGGGATGAGGAAAGAAAATTTCTATTAGGGTCATCAAATTTGCCCGTACCGAGATTCTTCAGGGTGGGAGTCGTGAGACAAGCAACTCAGTCTAGTTCATGAGTGAGTGTTGCTAGGGGTCATCTCACCGGTCGCGTTTGCATTGTGCCGACGAGATTTACGTATTCTACGAAGAATTTCGAGTTCCTTTTGTTCCCATTATGGAGTGGTGAGTGTTAAACTATTGTTTATCAAAAAGGAGTGGGTTTTTGTTTAAATATTTCAGGGAAATGGGATTGGTTCAAGAGGTCAACAATTTTTCTTGTCTTTGCCCCATAGTGACGTGTTTTCTTTATTTGCACGTGTTTATAATAGACGTATGCATTCGTCTTTGTTTAAAACATAGGAGTGTATTTTTCTATGCATGGGAACTGTGCTTAGATAAGCATATTTGGCTTAGTGACACAGAGCGGCCACAATTTTACGGGCTCAGCACATTTCTGCAGAGAGGCGCCTTGCATTGCGAGGGTACGGGCATCCCTCGGGGGGATAGTAGCATGGAAGGTACCACTAGCCTCCCTCGAGAGATAGTGCAGGGATGGGGATACTACTGGTATGCCTCGGGCTGTTCTGCCGCTCGACTGAGGGGTTGTTCTCACGGGGGGGGAGAAATTTTTTTTTCTCAGTGTGGGTGAACTCCCCCTTTTTCCTTTTTTTTTTCTTAGTGTTGGGGATGGGTCTGGCCTTGACCATGAATGCTAAGATATCAGCTGATTGATTAGTTGATGAAGTGAAATGCCCGTAGAGTCCTTTCTTTAGAAAAGAATTTTTTTTCTCTCTCTTGGACGAAGAGAAAAGGAAATAAAAAGAGATTTTTCTTTTCCGTGAATGAGGGGAAAAGTAGTTAACATGCACGGGATGTGTTATATGTTTCTTTGTGCCTTGAAAGACACAAATATAAGGGGGATACACAGATTATTTTTTTTTTATTGTGTTGGAGAAATTACTTTGAAATGCCGATGATTGGTGTTGTATCTGTGTTGAGTGGCAATGGTGTTATGTCATGGTGTTGTATGCTGGAGAAATTGTATGTCATAGGATTCAGCAATACTGTGTATGCTGGAGAAATTGTATGTCATAGGATTCAGCAATACTGTGTATGCTATTTGAATTTCACCCTTACTTGAGATTTTTGCTATGGAGAGTTATTATTATTATTATTAATAATTATTGTACTTGAGATGTGTTACGGGAGGTTTGCTTAAGTATAATTATCATTACGGGAGAATTGTTTTACGAGAGATTTGAGATATTTCATGGGAGATTAGTTGATAATTATTACAGATAATTATTCAATGAGAATTATTACAATGAATTAATGGGAGAAGTCTTGTGTTAATTATTTGTTGAGTTTTTGTAACTTTGGAGAATATTTTCAGTGATTCACGGGGATGAGTTTTGCTGAATCTTGATGAATCTGGCTGAATCTTGGTGAATTGTGTGGAATTTTGCTGAATTTTACTGAATTTTTGCTGAATTTTGTGCTGAATTTTTGGAGAATGGACAAGCATTAACTTTGGTGATATTTTTTGTACTGATACTGATGATTTTGATGATAGCAATTTTTTTGTTGGTGGTTTTGTGATAATGATATTTCTGATACTGATTTTTTATATACTAATACGTGGGTGCCGTAATGCTGTCAAGGGAGGTGAAATCTTTTGTGATTATGGGAAGAACTAACAACACATTATTATTTTTTTAGTTTTCCTTTTTTTTTATGAGTTCAGCAGATAATTGCTTGACATCTAGTGAGTTACGGGAGATAGTTAATGGCGCCGATGATTTTTCTTTTCTCCTTTTTTGGAAATTAGCCATAGCTGACACAAGTTTTTTTACCAAGGGTGAATTTGAATTTATTTTTTTCTCTCCAGTTAGTGTGAATATTATCTCAGTTCGTGACTTAGAGTCATTGTTCGGGAACGTGTTCATGTTTTAGCTATTTGATGCTATAGAGTAATATAGGGGAGAATTTCTTGCATGTTTTGAATGCATACGTAATGGCACTACATTTTTTCTCTGGATATTTATGTTCCAGAAATTGTGAGTTTCTTGCACAATACCTTTGTTGTATTTGTGACGACTTTGTGAGAGATAGGAAACTTGGTTAAGTTTTCTAGTGGCTTATGTCGTAGTACATATGGGGAAGTCTTTGCTTAGACACTGTGAGTTGGGAATTCTGTTATAATGACTTGTGGCACATTGGTGGTTTTTTCTAGAACTTTCTAGACAGTTTTATTTGCCGAGTTTTTGCCCTTTTTTAGCAGTTATGCTAAATGGAGTGAGTTTTTATAGTTTTTGACTATAACATTGAGTTATTCTCTGGAGAATTGGAGTTAGAATTGAGATATATTATTTTGGAGAGATAATTGGAGGTATATATTATTTTGGAGTTATATTTGAGATATAATATATGGGAGATATATTTTTGGCCATTTTTGATATTTGCCAATGTGATATGAGCTATGTTTAGTTCAATTATTTTGCAGCCATCTTTGTTGCAAATGGAGACACAATTTTTTGGAGATTATGGGGCAATATTTGTGAGTATGTGAGTTAGATGCCTTGAGTGCACATTTTTTTGGAGATGGGATTTCATTTTTTGATATTCCTTTTTTGGAGATATATTTTTTGGAGCCTTGTTTTGTTCCACACGGAGTTATTGGGGAAATAGAGGTAAATATTTTGTATTTGCCGAAATAGAGGTGATTATTCTCTATTCCTGGAGTGGTGTCTTTTTTTTTACGGACATGTGGCTATTAGAGAAATAAGAGAATAATATAAGGGGGTTGGTTATTAACCAAATGGAGGAAATATTTTTATAACCGGAGTGGTGTTATTATTGATATGGTGTCTCATAATGGAGTTGGAATTAATCTTGGGCGGGTGACCTTTTTTTTTTTGTGGTTATGGGAGTTTTTTTCGAGTCAAGAGGAGATTTCTGTGGTTCTCTTTTTTGGTTTCGTGTCTATTTAGAGGCGAATGGCATTACTGCATTACGAGTTATTTGGAGAGGTGTGTGCATTTTTCATGTTCACAAGTGTGTTATTCTTGGAGAAATATAATTTGGGGAAAAGTCATGTTGAGAGAATAAGTCTTCGAGACAAATCTTTGAACACATTAGTCATATCCTGGAGTTAATTCTGTGAAATGTGTCAGTTAGACCTTTTTTTCTTGAGAATCATGAGTTTCCAAACTTATGTGTCTGACTAGACAATTTTTGCGCTGCTGTTTGAGCATGCGTCCGCAGGCGATTTTTCTGCTGACAAGCGATGTGATGAGCGCTGTGCTGATTCTTTTCCTCTGATGGTGACAGATCAGAATTTTTGCAATATCTGGAAATGTTGGCTATAGCATTTCACGAAAGCGCATGTGTAAGAGTTTGCTTTCTGGCAAATTCCATAACTTTACATGGAGCATTTCTTGGGAAAAACGCGGGAGTTATGCATATTATACATGTATTATGTATTTTGTGATTGGGGAAATCTACTTGTGATTATTTTTTTTTATTGTTTTTCTTCCTTTTCCTATGAGAGATATGATTTGGGGATTGAGCTTAAGTAGCATTTCTTTTTTGGACGGGAGATTTGATTTTACTGGGAGATGTGATTTTTCTAGGGTTGTTACTTACGTAATGGGAGTTTGACATTAAGTCTCATTGTGATTAATTATTGAGCAGTAAAGGGGTTTTTGCTGTTAAAAGTTGGAGATTTTTGCTGATTTTGTGGGAGTTTGCGAGAACATTTTTGGGTCTGGGTGTTACGTGATTCTTTTCTTTCTTGAGCTCGTTACGAATTTTTTCCTTTTTTTTTTGTGAGCACATTCGAGTTCGAAATGTGAGTGCAGAATTCCGTGGAGTTGCTGTGATTTCTGAGTTGTGTGTGTGCTGATGTGCGAGTTTGGAGAATTGAGTTGGAGAACTTGATGTTTTTTTTTTCTTAGAGAGTTGTGATAATGACTTATCATTTTAGTAGTCATATTAAGGGAGTTAATTGGGAGACGTTCAGTTAGTATTTCTGACCTTTTTGAGATCATTGTTTGATAGAAGTAGTATGTTTGGGTTAATTTTCTTAGATTGACCAGAGACTTGACTGACATACTAACACACACCCAAAAAGTCGTTCCCCGACGCCAGCAAGACGTCCACCAGCCGTGCCGAGACTTGTGGCACATTGGTGGTTTTTTCTAGAACTTTCTAGACAGTTTTATTTGCCGAGTTTTTGCCCTTTTTTAGCAGTTATGCTAAATGGAGTGAGTTTTTATAGTTTTTGACTATAAAAATTCTTGTAATCCAGGGTGATTACAAGAATTTCCATGATGGTGTTCGAGAGAATTCTACAGCGTGTTTTTTTGGGGTTCTACAAGAAGCCGTGAGAGTCTTCTACGATGAGGGAGGCATTCCGTCTTCCCACAGTTGCTACAGCCTGCTATAGCCTGTTGCTGTCTGTTCAGCTACTTGCAGACAAGCGAAGAGGGATGTTCAAGAATCCTAATGCAGAAAATATGAGAGAAAATGCGTTTTGTGTTATTGGGAGATAAAGCGTGATAAGACTTTATTTTATAATGCCAGAGACGTGCAGTTTTACTTATTTTATTTTAAGCCGGCCAGTGTTTTGTGTTTTAAAGCAATTTTGCTAGGCGGGGGCTAGCAATTATAGGTGGCCGAGCTATCTGTAAGACATAGGGTTTTGATTAATAATATATTGTTCGTACGTTCTCTGTAACCTATGGAATGTGGAGGACAGTGCGGAGGTAACGACCTGAGGGTAGCTGATGAATGAGATTCCAGGGGGTGGCGTGAGATAAAAGTGCTTAATTCAGGAAGTCAATGTACGACAGTTTATGAACTCTTCTCAAAGTGCCTTTGGGAAACTAGATGCAGCTAGAACCGTGAGGCGCTATCGAACTGTGTGTTCGTATGTGCGTGTGCGCCTCTTCTATTCATAATGTATCACTAGCCAAGTCTATGAGAAGACTTGCACAGACATTCGGGGAGGAAGGCGAAGCCATGATGGCAGATGCCAAAGTGTTTTTATTTATCAGTGAGTGATTTCCGGTTGTATGGGTATAAGTTTTCTTTACTTTACCAAAGGGATGGCTTGTTTGATATCTTGTAAGATGTTCCATTTTATTAACTTTGTCTTTAAACTTGTGTGTGTACTTACCGAGATGTGTTCTGTATCTTTGAACAGACGGATCTGGGAATACTGGGGGACAAAAGAGTTCCCAGGAGAGGTGTGGACTTTTGGGTGACTTGACAATGAGTTGTTTTAAGTTAGTCTGTAAGACTGGATTACTTAGTTAATTGATTTAGTTATTCTTGTAAATAAACGTTATGTTATGATGCAACTCTCTCATTTTCATTACCTGTTAAAATGGAGAGAAAGAGGTGGAGAGAGAGAGAGAGAGAGAGAGAGAGAGAGAGAGAGAGAGAGATGGGGTGATTGCCGGGAGAGAGAGAGAGAGAGAGAGAGCCTGTGTGTGTAATAGGGTGTGGGGGTCTGCCTTCCGTTTCGTGTCCACGCTTACCTTATGAATACTGTGGGTCCTTCCCCAATGTTATAATATATATATATATATATATATATATATATATATATATATATATATATATATATATATATATATCGGGAAAAAGAAAACACCCGCCCCCACGAAAGAGCCGGCCATCATGTCAGTCTAGTGCAGCTCTTAATTGAAGAAGACGTCTTATCCTTCTACTGCCCCAAACACTGCCAGGAACTAAATTTTAGACCACAAGCGGTCTGGGCTACAAGCTGTCCATTAATTGTTGAATGATGACAGATCCGTCCATCTACCCACAGTTGCAAAGTGCACTTTTCCTCTTACTGAAACTTCTCATTCCATTTCACAAATTCCTCTCTCCCCATAAATGGTCTTTGAAGTCCCGTTACCAGTGTTTTATTTACAGGATTTTAGTGACTTAATTGTAACTTGTTCATAGCGAATTAATTTATTCATTCCTCCTATCTGCCATCAATACCAGGGAAACAAACCATCCTTCACGAAGCTTTACTTAGAATTACTATATTTCCAGATACATCTTATCTCGTTTACGTTGACTCCTTTCACACCATCTTTCTTGGTGGAAACTGCCCAAGGAAGGCAACAGATTCAATATTGTAACATTGCAAGCTATATATACCTGTAGCTTACTTCCCGATGAGTCAAATATTGTAATTCCCGAGCCAGTGGCTCTCCGATTGCGCTTTTATTGTATATAATTAATTCTTTATTCTGAAAGCAGAACAGCTCTATTTTGCTGTTAATTTTAATAGGAATTTGCTCTATTACGATTTGTACAAGTGCGTACTTACTTTCCCTGCTGTAAACTGTGTGAAATAAACTAGCTGCTTGTCATTAGCAAGCTTTCAGTTGGAGTCTATCCAGGTGTTTCTATTGATTACCATTGGTCTCGGTAAGTGGTTCTGCATGGTATAAGGAAATCCCTATATTCCATCCCCATACCCCAATAAGTAAAAATCTATATATATGTATATATAAATAGTGTGTTATCTCGAGCACGCAGGTTTGTTTATATACAAACAATCACGATTTATGGATGTCTAAGAAAAGCTTAAATTATATGATGACCTCCTAAACATTATAAAAATACAACAGGTGATTATGACTATAGAACATATTGCAAGATAAAAACGCCGTTCTGTTATGACCCCTTTAATCATACCTGTGTACTACATACTAGATTCTCTCTCTCTCTCTCTCCGACCCAAGAATTCTGGCTTACATTAGAACCCTGGTGAGGTCGATAGGGCAACAATGAAATCGCCCTCCGGTACCCTTTTGCTAATTTCTTAATGGGAATGAAACTGTACGCTGTAGACACGTTCGTGAACGTTCTAGAATGAAGGCATGCACACAAATCTTATATAAGGATTTCGGATGTAGTAATTAAAGCGGATTTTCTGTTTATTTTTTCAAGAACTTGAATTTTGGTTGATAAGTAAATGCCCCGTTCTTCAAGCAAAAAAGAAGGTATATATAATTTACCTGTCGAGTTCTTAACAGAATGGACAAGCAGCCTATTAGTTTATGGGTAATGTCAGCATCTTGTTGGTTTTGTGTATTTGAAATATTAAAGTATCAGTCGTACGTAAAAAATAATATTTCCGTGTTATGACAAAGAAATAAATGCAACTGTATTTTCCCCTTTAACATAAGGCATCCATGACAACGGAACATAACAAAGGCAGAAAATATCACACACACACAAATGCACAGTGAGTTTTGATCTTCATCGACATAAAAATTAAACACATTAAACATTATGTTTGGATTTATTGCATAAAGAGAGGAAAAGGAATATACTGATGAGGAATGGCAGGAAAAATGTACGCAATGGTGGTTACCGGTATCTTTGTTACAAAGGAGACTGTTTACCCCAAATTTGTCGCCTACATGTCAACACTGACGTACTTTTATGAGCACTAATTATACGCTAACAAACAAAATATAATTAAATCAGGAAAATCTTTTGGGGTAAGATATCGATCACAACAGAAAGACTGTTTGATTTAGAAAGTTTGTATTATAAGATAATAAACAAACGGTATATTTCGATTATTCAAAACGAAAAATAAACAATCAATGCTCTTCATATTTCAAATCACAAAAATAAACCCCACTTCTATCGTTCAGTGAATCAATAAGTGCTCTTGTCCCAACTTTAGAGAAATTCCAAATTTTGCGCATCAAGTGACGCTGACGTAAATGCACAACACCTCATTTTTGCCTCTGATAAAGAGAAATACAACAGAAATCTTATAATATAAGAAATAATGGTGACTCGTGCAAGAAACATGTGATTTTATATATTTATATATATATATATATATATATATATCTAAATATATATATATATATATATATATATATATATATATATATATATATATATATATATATATATATATATATATATATATATATATATATGTATGCACGTATATATATACGTATACACTTACATACATACAAGCATATATATATATATATATATATATATATGTATGTATGTATGTGTTTATTTTATATTTTTCTTCTTTACACTAAGGAAGACATGTAAATAAAGCTGTTTTTTTTTCTAGTAATTTTTTTATATAACGTTTCCTCTCCTACTATATCACTGCGTTAAGGCTTCTTTACAGTAGCTATTGAGTACTTCACCTGTTGATATAAAGCCCATGGTAAAAGGTTGTATGAATAAACATGACTATTTTTCTTACTGATAATTTACCTATATTCTATGGCTTTTGTATGTGCCTGTTTATCACGGCATAACTACGTTATTCTTGGTTTAAAAGTTCGACTTCATAATATTTTCTTAGGTTTCACGGATACTTGATAAGAGCAGGCCACCTCATAATGCGGATCCACCTTATCATCCAAAACCGCATTTACGTAACAGATTGCCACTGTAATATTTAACGACAAGCTAGTATTATCCTTTCCAAATTAGTCATCGTTACATTGTCCATCGCTAGAAAGGTGACCAGACAATGACGGTGTGCGTGCTCAGAAAGACGAGTAACTCTTAAGAGCGTGTTTTGACGTCAATAACTTGGTATTTTTGAGGATATATAATGATTCTCAAGTGACTAAAGTATAGCCAGCCTTTATGTATCAAAAAGGCTTTTAAGGACACTACCCTGAGTGCACGGAGTTCTGCAAACCTCACCGGAAGAAATCCGCGTTGCAACAACACCAAAATAAAAAGCTTGCAATAAGATTCCACAAGTTAAATACTTTGTATATGATTACAGATTTGGGGCAAACACGCAGTCAGTATCATGCATGCGGTCTCGCATGACAAAAGAAGGTTTTATCACGAACGGATAATAGCTATACTTATGGTTTGATTAACTTGATGTTTCATCTCGGTGTTTTTTACGTTGTACTCATTCTTGCTGCAGAATTACATCTAATTATCTGGATTTGGCTAGAGATATCGGTGAACATTAGTTATTCGAGTTTTCTTAAATAGTTTGACTTAGCACGCTATTCGGTACTCGTAAGACACATGCACTCCCGAGGAACAGTGTCTGTAATACGTAAGTTATATCCTATCATAAGACATTGCACCCTTAGGTTCTCAATGACATACACACATACATTCGATCTACCTCGGAATTAATATGTTCCTATATATGTTAACCGAAGGAGAATTTTTTTTTTAGTTGACAATAATTTCGTCCTCTCGTGGATTCGAACAAGCGGACAGAGGAGAAATCAAGACTTCCGTGACATTACCGACTATTCCTCCTCTATCCGCTGGTTCGAATCCACGAAACTACGAGATTATTATCAACTAAAAAATTCCCCTTCAGTTGAAATATATGAAAATATATTAATTCCGCAGTAGAGCGAATTGAATATTAAAGGACATCTGTTGCTTAATAGACGTACAATATGAATCACAGCGATGTGATAAAAATGTATATATATGTATTAATTAAGCCACAAATATGCCGTTTCATATGCAACTCACGCTACTTCAGGATTATCACCGAAAGGGAATAATAAGTGATAAATGGATTGGTACCCAAGTAACCTTCAACGATTCCAGTCTACGTTCAATGAATGAATATAAATCACGGTGATGTGATAAAAAAAAATTACACACACACACACACTATATATATATATATATATATATATATATATATATATATATATATATATATATATATGCGCAATGCATATGGGTCCTTATACATAGTATTTGCGTCCATTTTCGTGTGCATATATAGTCAACTAACTTTCAGGAATTATACGGCATTTCAAGTTCAAAGTCCTTCAATCAAATGATTCTCCAACATGCCAGGAAAAGCTATCAGAGCATTTGCATCGCCCAACAATTTGATGGCAATTAGTATACAGGACGTTTGACAGTACAAGGATTACAGGCGATATTTAGGTACGACTTGCTAGTCACGCACTATCAAGTAATACAAATCTCGAATGAAAGGATAGTGAATTACACTTACCTTTATAATTCGTTTCCGCGAAACACTTTTACGGATGTCAGGCAAACAAATTAGAGAAGGCTGGTCACGACGCATCTGCAAAACAAATAATTTAAATTTAAAATACTTTTGGTGCGACTTAAAGCTGGAAGCTTTACCACAAATTAGAAAAGGGAAATGTAAGAAAGGTTTAAAGAATATATGCTGGAAAGTGTCTACCTCCTGCAGCCAGATTCAAAGGAATATTAGTTTTATTTTTCATGAAATGTTCCTGAAAATGCTCACTAAAAGGCAAACTATCTAGGAACTTTCTTGCACATTTCTGGAGTAAATTCTCACCAAGGATCTTTGTGAAAAGATATATACTGTAACTAAGTGTCAATGCTTTCACAAAAATATAATATGACCAGTCGCTCTCAATGCCAGGTAGATAAAATGATAGATAGATGTGACGTCAGCAACTTCAAACTCATCAATGTGGATGAGAAGTGAGGAGGCAAGTTAATCCTCATTAGTTTCTTAACTCCTGAGCATTAAAACAAAAAATCTTTCTACCCACAAAAAAATTGACTCCCATGAGAAACGAGACATGGGTATATATACTATATGCACGTATATATTTTTGACGTTTTGTTCCTGTTCGCATTGCTACCTAAAAGATTCGTTGGTATTAATTCTAAGGATTGGAGAGAGAGAGAGAGAGAGAGAGAGAGAGAGAGAGAGAGAGAGAGAGAGAGAGAGAGAGAGAGAGAGAGAGAGAGAGAGAGTTGAAATTTAGATATTTACGTAGCGAGGTTTATTGGATAGGATATACTTACATACATGAATATACACACACATATATAATATATATATCTATATATATATATATATATATATATATATATATATATATATATGTGTGTGTGTGTGTGTGTGTGTGTGTTTGACATCTAGGTCAAGTGGTCACCAGTCAGGGGTAAAAATTCAATGCCCTATCGGGAGGACGCTTTATGGATTCCACGGAATCCCATCACATTTCTTTGACCTACGCAGTTAATTTTATACTTGGGAGAACCCCAAAGTGGAACTTGCCAAGATGTAAGTATCCTGAAAATGAAATTTAGCCGAAAACCGGATGGGTATATAACACAAGAATAAACGTTGGGTGTTGTCAGTGGTTGGAAGGGTGTCAACATAAATATCTGTGGTGTACGATGGCGACCTAACCACACACACACACATATATATATATATATATATATATATATATATATATATATATATATATATATATA
>NC_061109.1:73558401-73585901 GCF_015104395.2 Macrobrachium nipponense
ACTGCTATCAGTAATCAAAGAACAGTCATTTCAGCATTTCAGTACACTTCAGTTTGTATGTGAGCAATTGAATTTGATGACAATGAACAGATGTGAGTATTCTGCAGAACTGTTGGTATTTTCTTCATTATTTTACAACAGCTCTCCAAAGGGTTACAGATTGTTAAGGGAAAAGAATTTTCTGATACTGCCAATTTACTCCACAGTCAAAAGGATTTTCTTGTCAAAAACTTTCGGGCCTGATTCTGAACAAAAACCCTGTAATTTCCTAGTATATATCAAAAACAGATTTAAAACACTTGAGGCAGTTGATACAAAGGTAATGCTAATAGTGGATGAAATTCACATAAAGCCATATTTTGATTACAAATGTGGAAATGTTGTTGGGCCAGCATTTGATACTATTGAAGCTGCAACAAGTGCATGTGTCTTTATGATTAGCAGTGTCATGTCAAAATTTAGGGATGTTGTACACATCATTCCAGCAAAATGTATGAAAGCTGAAGTTCTCCATACCATTTTGAAGAAAGTTATTGTTGGTTTGGAGGCGATAGGTTTCCAGGTTATATGTGTCATAACTAACAACAATGCCATTAATGGTAAGGATTTATCACAGTTTGCCAAGCCACCAAAATTATCAATAGTATATCCACACCCAGTAGATAGTAGTAGACCACTCTTTTTCATGTTTGATTCTGTTCACTTACTCAAATGCATCAAAAAGATGTAGAGAAAACTATGAGGTATCCTGAATTTTCATCAGATGGAGTTTATTATGAAAATCACAAAACTCAGTTGGCTCCTTTCAAAACTTTGCAAAAACTATACACCTATGAAGCAGAATATTTACTGAAACATTCATTTAAACTATCAGTAAAAGCACTCTCTCCATCAATTCTGGAAAGGCAAAATGTAAAATTGGCCATGCAGATTTTCTACTGTTGCAGATTACATAAAGATTATTCACTCATGGTGGACAATAGTGAATGTGCAGGCACCCAATAAGGGTGATAGAACAAAAAATATTTATTCTACTCCATTAACTACTGCCACTGATGATGAAAAACTGAAATTCCTTAACAACTTTGGAAATTGGTTGGAAGCATGGGAAAGAATGGAGTATATATGTGGAAAACTCACACGTGAAAGTTTCACAGCTCTAAAGCACACTACTCATGCCATTACAGAAATAGCTAGTTACTGTACATCAGAGCTAAATATGAGGTATATACTTACTGCCAAATTTCAAAGTAATAAATTAGAATCTAGATTTGGTCAGTATAGGCAACTTTCAGGTGGTAATTACAACATTTCTATAAGACAGACATTCGAGTGTGAAAAAAAGATTCGAATAATGTCATTGTTGGAGAGGAATTTGACAATTAATGACAAGAAAATTGTACTAGGGATTTCCAGACTAATTGGGAAGGACTGGAAAATATATCGCATTTAGATGAGGTCGATCGGTTCGACATAACTTTAACAAAGGAAGATTTTGAAAAATGCTGGAATATCTTGCCAGTAATAGTTTATGTAGCAGACTATTGTTGCTATGCAGTTTTCAAAAAAATGAACTGTGATTGTTGCAAGGGCATGCTAACTTGCAACACTGGAAATGATGTGCATGAAAATTACAAGTATATTGATGTTATTAGCAGAGGCTTCCTGATGTACCCAAATCCTGTAGTCACAAATATTGTTATGTACAGTTACATTGTTATTGATAAAATGATCCAGAATGAGTCTTTTCATAAAATTGCTAATCAGAGAGTTGTGGGGAGTGTCTTGACTTGCAACAAATTAGCTGATGATGAAGCACTACTTCCAATGAATTCATGTGATAATGGTCATAATTCAGAAAAAATAGAGAAAATGATAATATGGTCAGCAACTAATGTCCTTCTAAACAACTATTGCTCAAAACAAAACAATATCCTCTCTGAAAATAAGCTTATGAACCAGGGGAAAAAGAGAACACTGCAAACATTGACAGAGTCAAAAAATTAAAAAAACAAATATGTCAAATGCGTCAGGTAAAGAAAATACACAGTAAGATCAGGTGTGTGTTGGTAATTGTGAAAAAAACTGCATGTTAGTTCATTTAAAATTGCTAGAAATTTTTACTATTTTTGTTAATGGATTTTCTTTTATAATAAAATCGTGTTAGAATGATTCTGGTTATTTACTATGCCCAAACTAGACCACAGTAAGTTTAGCTGTTTAAGAAAGGGATGATTACACTAAGCAGCAAGGTGGCAGAAGAACGATTTTGTAGTAATAAAAATGATTTCAAAAAATCAGCTTCAAGAGGAGGGTAAACTGAAAAATAAAAAGTTGTAACGCACTAATTAAGATATGGAAAAGAAACAGAGAGAGGTTGTAGACGGTCAGTTGTCCTGTTAGCCTGAGGGCTTCGACCTAGTCGACCTACTCCGCTGATGTAAACCCCCCACTGACCAGGCCTTCTCCTCTAGATGGCCTCGATTCATCTTGGCAACCTCGAAAACTATGGATTAGACACTAACATCTGTTGTTTTCGGTTATTTTCACGTCACCCCCTTCCCTATTGGGGCTCAACTTCGACTTGAAGAGAACCAGAAGTGTCACTATTGTTCTCAGTGACCTTGAAAAATGTGGATTAGACAATACCATCTGTTGTTTTCGGTTATTTTTACATCACTGCCCTTCCCATCACCTTCCTTATTGGGATTGAACTTGGAATAGAAGGGCATTGGCAATGTCACTATTCATCTCATTGACCTCGAAAATTATAGGTTAGACACTAATATCTATAATTTTCCGTTATTTTTACTGTTCATTTCTTTCCCAACTGCACTCCCCACACCGCTGCCTTTGGTGCCAATGATGCCATACCCCCAAGATGCTATGTATACAAAATTTGGTTGAAATTGCTCAATGCATGTCGAGGTGTATGTGGCACATACACAAACAAAGTTTTAGGTACAGTTATATTTAGGATCCAAATTCTTTTATAACTTTTGCGGCTCAGTTGGTAGTGCTCTTGCCTTCGAGCGAAAGACCTGGGTTCGATCTTGATGTGTCCGATATATATACAGTTTGGGTAAAAATGATTGACGCGTCTTATAGATCCTACTGCGTGCACGCAGTACCTCGGAATACTTATTCACTACAATGCTGTGATGTGCTTGATTGATGTTTTTAAGGGTTCTAATACTTGGTATGACCCCCACGCTTCTTTTTAACTGCTTGAAGTCGTCCTGGAACACTCTTGGCTAAGTTTTCAAGGATGGTTTCGGGAAAGTTCTCCCAAATGTCTCTGACCTCTCTCTCTATTTTCTCGAGACTGGAGGTGTCGCGGTCCCTTAATTGTGATTTGATGATGCCCCACAAGTTCTCAATGGGATTCAGATCGGGGCTATTGCCAGGCCAGTCACCAAGAAAAGGGATTTTACAGAATTTAAGGAGATCTGTGACTATTTTTGCTCTATGACAAGGGGCACCGTCCTGCATGAACACCTTTGCATTACATTTGACCATTGACAGTACCAAATATTCCATTAACAGCTCAGAGTAGTTGTACTGGTTCAGCTCAGAGTAGTTGTACTGGTTCATAGTAACATTCTTGGGCAGTGTTACCAACGCCCCTTTGCCATGGTATGAAAAGCAACCCCAGAACATCAAAGAATCAGGGTACTTCGTGGTCGTATTCACGTACTTCTCCCGGTAAGGGTCACTACTACGGCATCGGTAAACCTTCCTTGAAGGGCCTGAGGACACTCTGAATGTGACTTCGTCACTATAAAGGATCCTTTTAAAGTGTTGGAGGGTTAAATTCTTCAACATACGCCTAGCATATGAAAGGCGATTCTTAATGTGATGCCTTGTTAGGAGCGGTTTTTTCTTGGCAGCAAGACAACGGTAGCCCAAGCCGTCCTATATGTACTTTCTTAGGGTTCTGGCACAGATCTGACTGAAGTTTTCCTATTTTGCTCCTTCAGCTGTTTAGAGGAAGCCCTTGGATTCTTCTCAATAGCAATTTGAAGAAATCTGAGGTCTCTGTTCGTTAGTTTCCTCTTTCTCCCTGTTGATGTTCCAACCTGGGGTTGGGCCCTCTCGCCCCCATCCTTGAACTTTTTAATCCAGTGCTGGGCAGTTCTGACTGTCACACCGACACTAGCAGCATTTTCGGAGGTTGACACTTTTTGCTTGTATAAAGCAACTACCTGAGCAACCTGTGTTTCAGTAATGTGCTTATTACCCGGCATAATCCAGCACTAAAAACACACTGCAAAAAACCACAGGTAACTATGCGTGGAAACAGGTTTCACAAAGTAATGTTACTAGGCAACAGAGGCCTCCCACCCACGCAACATCAAGGGTAGGGGGGACGGGTGTTTGTGAGAGGGAAAATGAAGGGTACGTGATTGCCAGACGTATGTTTATGACATTTAATTCGGCCAATCCTGGAGTCGAGAACGTTGCTGCCCTTTTTGGCAAAAATAATTGACGGCGTCAATCATTTTTACCCAAACTGTATATATATATATATATATATATATATATATATATATATATATATATATAGCATCAAACGTATATATAATCAAGGTGAAAACTATTATTATTCACCTTCATGGTGACTTTTGCGGTACAGCATTTGGAGGAATATTTCACGGAGGCGCCAATTTAATGCTTGCAAATTTGACCGTATTAGTAAACATATTGATTATGATGTCGGAAGCAATATCTTCACTAATATGGTCAAATCTGCAAGCGTTAACTTGGCGCCTACACGAAATATTCCTCCAAATACTGTACCGCGAACATCACCGTAGAGGTGAATAAGAGTCGTCCTGGCTTTGATTATATAAACTTGTACTTTTGATGCTATAGTATTCCATGCTAAATTCTACTCTCTTCTGACAAAGCTAAAGCTATTACCCTAATCTGCAACGATTAACAGGAAGTGAAATGCTTAGTGGCTCAGGAATATAGAAATAGCGAGTTAGATGTGGAAAGTGACTTTCAGCAGCAATACTTGCAAAGTTCGTCTGAAATCGATGTAAGAGTTTGAGATCTTTACAGCATGAAACTTATAAACCTGGTCAAATCCTTATTTGAGCTGTCTGATGGCATCACGTGAGTAACAGTGCGTTGTGTCGGATCTCTTTGAAATTGAATTGATATTGGTAAAAACAGATATTAACGAATTAGCATGATGAATCTGTTGTTTAGCACATGCGCTTTTAATATATTTATTGAAATAAATTTGTAATGCAAACACAGAGATAATGGTACAAATAACAAATTATCCACTACGTTAAAGATAACTGAAATCAGAGCTCTTTCTCCCTTTTGTATGGAAAGAACTTTGAAGTTGCATGAGCGCGCAAGCAAGTCTCTACAAAAAGGGAACCAAATAAAACTCCTGGTATAGGGAAACATAAAAAGTATTTACAAATATAAATCAGCACATAATGCAAGCATATGTCAGGGGAAACTGTTACATAAATTTCCATTTATCATTGTGGAGTACAAGGAATTGCATGAGGCAAATTGTAAAATGAAGCGAAATTTATACCCTTGATGAAATTAAATGAACTTACACCATACATTGAAGCAAATTCACACACACACACACACACACATATATATATATATATATATATATATATATATATATATATATATATATATATATATATATATATATATGTGTGTGTGTGTGTGTGTGTGTGCGTGTGACTTTGCTTAAATTTACGGTATAACTGAGTTTAATTTCATGCTAAGAAACAATATTCTCTTTATGCTTTGCCGCTTGTGGTAATTACATAATTATATACAAGGCATTGTAGTTACATATATATATATATATATATATATATATATATATATATATGTATATATGTATATATATACATATATATATATATATATATATATATATATATATATCTATATATATATATATACATATATATATATATATATATATATATATGGATATATATATATTATAATATATATATATACATATATTATATATATATATATATATATATATATATATATATATAGTATATATATATATATATATATATATATATACGTATCAGTAGCTGTACCCGTGCGAAGGACGGGCTAACAAAGTCGAAAAAAAAGAGGGATCATTACTCCCTTAGAAATAGCCATCGAATTTCGGATTTTGACTAGAACATTTAAGACGGGGGGAGGGGGGAGGGGGGGATGGAATGTATGGAAAAATTTTGTAGCCCTAGTTGTAAACTCTGAAAGTTATAAAAAATAAGGGGGTATGACAAAGGAGGTTATGACCCCCCTCAGGAATGGCCCACGGTGTTCGGATTTTAACTAAAACCTTCCTGGGCGGGTGAGGTATCTATGTTGAAAAAATGAGGGGATATGCATAAGTGGGATCATGAATCCATAGAAACGGCCCTTGAATTGTGGATTTTGAGTAGACCCTTCCTGGTGGAGGGGGGTTTATGGTAAAAATTTGGTAGCCCTAGCTTCAACTCTAAAAGTTGTAAAAAATGAGGGGATATGAGAAAGGGGGTTATGACACCCTCAGAAACGGCCCTTGAAATTCGGATTTTGACTAAAACCTTTCCGGGGGTGAGGGGAGTCTATGGTAAATGTTTGGTAGCCCTAGCTTTCATACTCTGACTGTGCATAACGAACAAACAAAAGTGCCTTATATATAAGTATGTAATATATATGTATATATATATATATATATATATATATATATATATATATATATATATATAGAGAGAGAGAGAGAGAGAGAGAGAGAGAGAGAGAGAGAGAGAGAGAGAGAGAGAGAGACAATTGTACTTGTGGGGGCCTCAGTGAAGCAGTATTCAAACAAAAAATTACCTTTGCGTCCTTCTCGAGACTGTCCAAAGCAGAAAAAAGGGGAATATTTATGTGTCAAGCAAAAATAAAGCGAATGGAAACTATAATGAATTGTGACGGATCCGTTTCAATATCTGAATGGAGTTCAAGATTTCCCAGACAGAATTTTACAGCCTTTTTCTTTCATTAGCATCTGAACAACGATACCAGGAATTCTGAAATTTGGGAGAATACCAATCATATAACCCAAGCCACATGCACGAGAAAACGGACCAATGCCTGTCTGACAATCTTGATATAAATGCTATACTGAGCTGTTAAACGGCAATTTTTTCTTTGATAAGCAAGGGATTTATAATGAATTTACGTGACATTTATGAAACAGTCCGCAGTTTAGTAAAACTAGCCTGTATCTCATAAAGGGATCTACGCTTTGCACAGACAATTCTTTTGAACTCGTTATAAATTTACAAAAATTGAAAAGGCTTTCTGTTGATAACCACCAAGTATGTTATATTCTTGTCATACTCAGTTGCCTGACGAAGGGTGACAGTTATATGTGCCATAATTATTTTACCAAGAAATCACAACGTTTGTTTAAATTTGAAGATATAAGATATTATGTTTTGGCTGTTTGATGGTCAAATTTCTCTTGTAATTATGATGGATAAGTTAACGAGAAGAGATAAATAGTCCAGTGATATTTTATGAAAAGATTTTTCGTGATGGAAAGGGTACCTGTAATACAGAATGATTAATCTAACAACAAGGACATTTAAAATGAAGCGCACTTGAAATTTGCCTTATGCTGACTTTGATGAAGGTATAGAATAAAAGACAGAGAAAGAAAAAAACAATAGAATTGTTGAAAAGAAGAAAAGTCATGAAAACTGTGTGAGCAATAACGGAGAATTGTAAGAAATGGAGTTAATCTGTTTAACGACGTAATTGCTGAAATGCCGAGACCATTAGTGAAATTTACGACGCAGATTTATTACAATTACTTCAGAATGTTGTCCTAACAATCTTAATAAAAATACTAAAGGATATACTAACTGTAACTACAGTTCATTTCCTTTATTTCTGAGAAATGTGGCTTCGTATCATATTCCTCAATGCCCTGCGTTTACACCGCACACACACACACACATACACAGATATATATATATATATATATATATATATATATATATATATATATATATATATATATATATATGTGTGTGTGTGTGTGTGTGTGTGTATAAAATATCCATTTTGCTCTTATTAGGCTTCAGTAAGACGGGATGGTTTAGATTTCAGATCCTTTGATTTACCATGTACAAGCATTCGAAGACATACAGCCTTCTTCTTCTGGTTCATGAAAAAGAAGACTGTGTGTTTTCGAAAGCTTGTACTTAGTAAATTAAAGAACCTAGAATTTAATACCTGGATAAAAAGGACGGTCACCACAGTAATACCGGGATAAAATGGACAGACAGCAAAGTATTACCTAGATAAAAGGGACAGTCACAACTGGAGTATGTTTCTAGTATCAACAATGTAGCTCATTACCGTCGGACAGCCAATTTAATTGACCATTTTTATGAAAATATTAACCAGGTACCGGAAACTCTTTAATACAAGTAGATTAACATTGTAAAAGCCAATGAAAATTAAAACGCAATCTACTTTATAAATGGGGCAAAAATACGGAAAGATTTTAGATAAAAATAGAACACTTCAGGGATGATGACCACTCCAGAAAAAAGTTCAAAAACACAGAGTGATATTGTATACTTACATTTCCGGCTAAGGTTGACTTAATTTTAGCAGAGTGCAATTTCAAAATATGAAGGTTAGCAAAAAACTGAACAAATTCCTTTTTGACCAGTCTCCTCGAAACACTCTATAATAAGACCTCGTTAGGAATGACATACCCAGGTGTTCAACCCACCTCGATCAGGCTGATCTGATGGTTCTGCCCGAGTAAATGGCATCATTGCCATGGCATTGCCACTTACAGACAAGATGACCGAAAGCTTGTTATCGAGTCTTTGCCTTTGCAAGGAAAAAATATCTTTATGTCCAAGAGGAAATTGGCATAGGACATCGTTATGCTCAATTGCCTCATGTTTTTTCTGTGAATACGTGTGAACGTTAGTGGTATATAAATAGCTTTTATCATGTTCTAGGTTATTTTTGGCTGTTCAGTGATAAATCATTTGGAAAGCTGTTTCCGGATACAGATGTTACTTTGGCAGAATCATCAGAACTCCGGAAGCAATTTTGATCAAAAGAGCAATTGCTTAATATTCCAAGAACATGCGTACGTATCCTATCAGATGCAATGAAGTATATTCGTAATGAAATAGCATTGCGACTTCAGTTAACAAATATGGCCCTTGCGAACTCCCCAAAAATAAAAACCGCACGAGAATGCTATTACATCCAAGTGATGCTTGAAGTACTTACACAACTGCAGATTGACGACTCACATGCGAAATTTCATCGCATGCAATATTGCATGACGAGGCTTATCCTAATAGTGGGTTCTAATCACGATCTCGTAAGAACTCCGTGTTCTTTGATTTGCTACGAGTTTCATACCAGTATTTTACGTTGCTCTCCAAAATTACCGTCTTTGTTACAAAAATACGTCTAATCAAATGGGGGTTTTGCCTGAATTACTGCATGAAACTAGTTTGTTGAATCTTATAACTAGTTTGAATTCTACAGCGCTGCGGATTAAGTCTATCCTCACGAGAAATATGGAGACTCGATAGCGGTTTCTAAAACATTTTTTTTATTTAAAGGATTTTTTTTTCTCTCGTAAGAATTCTGATCTTACTGTAATTTTTGTCCGAATTATTACACGAGTCTTATGGCTACTTAATTATCCGTACATTACTTTTATCGTAAAACATTTCATCTCAAAATCTCTTTGTATTCTCTAAACGATACTTTATATATATTTTTATACTGATCCCAGCAAAACTGAAAATAAAATCTGCAGACCAGCTGTTAAAATGTTTTCCACTTAACTCGATTTTTTTTTTATTTCAATTGAAGGGATGTACGGTGCATTAGTAAAAATAACCACTGATTATATGATTTTTCCACTTCGTTCTATCAATTCAAAACCACCAAAAAACGAGATTTGGTGTTTGTCCTGACCAGTTGTGACGTTACTTGTACGTCATTTGCTTAGAAGTATAATCGAAATCTGTCAGGGCCATGAGGGTACATATCTGGAGATGCTATATATCTGTGTACCCGTACTACGTACTTCGGTGGTCTTCCACCAGGGCAGAACTGCAGAGCCTTGCGGCCATCTTGAAAGGTCTGGTAACAACGCAAATTCAAGAGGGGCTTAGTGCCTATGCTTAGTGCGATTGTGATTTTTTTTAAAATCGAGAATGTTTTATGAAAAAGTGTTAAGTGTTTAGTGAATGTTTAGGGTTTAGTGAATGTTTAGTGAGTAAATGTTTAGTTGTAAGTGTTTAGCAAATGTTCCGTGAGTTTTAAGTGTTTAGTGAATGTTTAGTAAGTTTAGTGAATGTTTATAAGTGTACAGTGAATATTTAGTGAGTCTGTGGTTTAGTGAATGTTTGGTGAGTAAGTGTTTAGTGAAAGTTTAGTGTGCAAGTATTCGTGCATATTTTGTGAGCAATCAGGGTTTAGTGAATGTCAGTGTCTAGTGAATGTCAGTGTCTAGCAAATGTTGCAAGTGTGTGTTTAATGAGTGATTAGTGAATGTTCAATAATTGTTTAATGTTTGATGAGTGTTTATGGATTTAATGAGAATTTAGGATTTAGTGATTATCTAGTGTTTAATAAAAGTTCAGGGTTTAGTGTACTGTGACTACTTAGTGAATGTTTGTTGAATACTTAGTAAAGGGAGTGCTTATGAATGTTTAGGATATAGTGAGTATTCAATGAATGTTAAATGAGTTTTTAGTGTTTTGAGTGCCTAGTGAGAGTTGAGTATTCAGTGAGGGTTTAGTGTTATTGAGTATGAGTATGAGTGTGAGATGCTGAGTGAGTGTTTAGTGACTGTAGGCAAAACTCAACCTTCCTTAACCTAACCTTGACCACATGTGAAAGCCTGAAGAAAGAATACGTAATCGGTCTTACCTTACTGAAGTCATAGTCCCAATGTGGTCGCCCTATCTATTATCTTGAAAGCTGTCCTATGCCATTTTGTTTGTTTGTTTGTATGGTGTTTTTTTCGACCAGTAAAGACGAATAATTTCTAAAAGTTGCTTAAACTAATTTTTGACAAAAACCTGTGGGAATTCGCCTAGACTTATATAAATATATGAGTCTAGGTCTAGGCTCACTCATGGCGGCGGTGGCTTCGTTGCTTAGGCAACCGATTTGAATTATCATGCCAAATCCAGTATTTCCTCGAAAGTTCCAAACATACGTTTTGGAAAAATGAAACAGGTGACTCTTTAACCTTTTAAGCATACTATGTCGTTTTCATACACCATGCAAGATATACATCTCTCTTAGCGGTCATCGTTTTCAAAACAATGGATTATCTGAGCCACTCGCCGTTTTTTTTCCTTCAGTGCTTTTTCTTTAAACTGTCGATATCCACATTTAAAAGCCTTGAAATAAAAACAAAATAATCACTTGTCATACTTCTGTGCTTGAATATGTCGTTACCTCAAATTATATCCTTTTTGTGCCAAAAAAAAACAGACAAGAAATGCAGAACAGTCACTTGTATCTTCGACCAACCACAAGTTTAAAGAGACTGCCGCCAGCGGCCCAGCCTACAATTACAGTTTCAACACTCCTTAATGTATTCCTCCGCTTTCCACTGATCTTCGCTTACTGCACAGAATTACTACAAACGATTCAGATAGTTAAGTTGTGTAACAGGTGTAGTACATCCGTGATTATTCGATTATTTTCATGGCGTTTTAAGGTTAACGCAGAACGACATGAAGTCGTAAGTGAACAAGGTGTTTTACCAGGGAACTAGATTCAGCCGCGGGTGTGGCGCCCGTTGTTTGAGCAACCAACCTGGATAATTCCTCCAAAACCGACATTCTCTCAGTACTTTCGCAAACTAAGAAGTATAACATTGTAGCGAAGGGGAAAAGCTTGAGTTGCTATTTTCTATAATTTTATGTCTCTTCATATGTCAACAGTAAGGTATATCTCGTGACAGATTTTTTTAAGACAGAAAAACCAAGTCACCGGAGTTCAAGACATATGCTATTTTCTCTTGAAATTTTGCACGCTCACGACTTCAAAGGGCTTGAAATTAAAAAGAAATAATCAATGGCGACTCTTCTAGGCTTAAATTTCCATCTTGTCAGATCAAATGACTTTCTTTCGATAACAAATAAAATAAAATAAAATAAACGCTGGCATATTCTCGCACGACTCCAAAATTCAGCATTGCGCAAAAAATCCCACTGTCTTTTTACGGGTTTATTGTGTTCAGAAATATTACTTTTATTATAATAATGACCTATGTACTCGGTCATTTATATATATATATATATATATATATATATATATATATATATATATATATATATATATATATATATATGTATATATATATATATATATATATATATATATATATATATATATATATATTTGTGTGTGTGTGTTTGTGTGTGTGTATGTGTTTATAAAAGTTTTTTACGCCGAATCATGAAACAGCACTTCATGATGGGTTGAGTAAGGCACCTCATAATGTGCTTAAGTGGACAGGGCACCTCATGATTTGTTTAAGTGGTCAGGGCACATCATGATGTAGTAGTAAGGTGGACAAGACGTCCTGTGGCAGGTTGGGCCTAAGGTGATTACCAACATTGCTCAGACAGCTTACAAAATATCACAATAAAACCACATTGAAGTATCCTAGGCAGTTACGGCTATAATTAGCATATTCTAAAAAACAAAGATTTGTGCACGAGTGTCCACGAAGAGGAATGACATCCAATTATAAATTCCTTCATTTACATCATCATAAGCATTACCTCATTAGCGACAGAAGCGAAAACAGCCAGGCGTGTTGGAGCACGTCCACGTGCCTGTTGAAGGTATTGTTGGGATAGCATAACTTTATGCACGTGCGTGCTCTCACGAACAAGAACCAAATCTCTGAAGTATTGAATGTGAAAAGGAGGGGAGAGAGAGAGAGAGAGGAAGGAGAGATTGCTACTTGCATTAACGTTTACAGCATAGGGTAGATTGTGAGAAAGAGAGAGAACTAAACTAATACTGCAAATATCAGTTAGACTAAGGGTAGCACTCTCTCTCTCTCTCTCTCAGTTTGGCATTCACAGTATTAGTTTAGCTCTCTCTCTCTCTCTCTCTCTCTCTCTCTCTCTCTCTCTCTCTCTCTCATCTCAATCTAAACTGATAATGTAAAAGCCAATTAGACGAAGTGCAGCTCATCCTCTCTCTCTCTCTCTCTCTCTCTCTCTCTCTCTCTCTCTCAAGCACTGGGACATTTATGACGATGAAAAGAGGGAGTTGGAGTGGTTGAACAGCAGAAAATGAAAGAGATGACATACAAGGATATACAATTAGAACTGAGAAAAAACGCCACAGTTGTACTTAAAAGTCATAATTAGAGATTAAACAGTAAGATTTTAAAAAAGTAAGCAGAAATGGAGGTCAAGTAAAAGGCTAGGCTCCCGTCCCAGAAAATTAAATATCAGAACAATACTTTATATTCAAGATACATGCGGATGCAAATTTAAATCAATTGAAATTAAAATAGTATCAAAAGTTGCATTTATTTTCTGACGTAACTTTGAATTTGTAATTTATAGCAAATTGCAAACTGTGGTGGTATTGTACAGTTACCGGTTTAGAAAAAAAAAACACCCCATCATTAATATACTAAAAACTATTATAATTCCATTACGTTTTGAAGCGAACACGGCGTTCGGCCATTGCCAACGAATTTCCATTGCCCTGCAAAACTGGCTTTCCGAATAATTTCATCATTGTCAATAATGAATTTCATTGTGAACCATTAAGACGCACACACACACAGACACACACAGGCACACACACACACACACACATACACACACACACACACACACACACACATATATATATATATATATATACATATGAATGTCTTTTACTTTAATACAACAGTATAATTAAAAGGCCCATAAAACACTATTTGAACGTTGCAACCATATATTTCGAGCAATTCCTTCTGTGCTCCTGATCACTGGTAAAATATGGACATAGGACATCTTATGTCCATATTTTACCATATTTGCTGGGACGGGGGGCGAGGCCCGCCACGGGTCGTGGGAAGGGCAGGCGAGGTTTGCCATGTGTCTGGGGATGGGTGGGCAGGGCCTGCCACGTGTCCGGGGACGGAAGGGCGGGCCCGCCACGGGTCCCGGGACCGGCAGGCAGGAACTGCCATGGGTACTGGGATGGGCGGGCTAGGTCCGCCACGTGTCCAAGGATAGGCGGGCGAGGTCTGGCAAGTGTCCTAGGACGGGTGGATGAGGTCCGCCACATGTCCCGAGACGGGCAGGCGAGGTCCACCACTGGTCCTGGGACGGGCAGGCAAGGCCTGCTACATGTCCCAGGACAGGCGGGCAAGGTCAGCCACGTGTCCCAGGACAGGAGGGCAAGGCCTGCCACACGTCCGGGGAACGGTGGGCGAGGTCTGGCAAGTGTCCCAGGATGGGTGGATGAGGTCCGCCACATTTCCAGTGACGGGTGGGTGAGGCATGCCACGTGTCCCGGGACGGGCGGGTGAGGCCCGCCATGGGTTCCGGGACGGGCAGGTGAGGCCCGCTACGTGTCCCGGGACAGGCGGGCAAGGCCTGCCACAGGTCCCAGGATGGGCGGGCGAGGTCTGCCACGGGTCCCGGGACGGGTGGGCATGGCCTGCCACATGTCCCGGGACATGCGGGCGAGGTACGCCACGTGTCCTGGGACTAGCGGGCAAGGCCTGCCACATGTCCTGGGATGGGCGGGCGAGGTCTGCTACGGGTCCCGGGACAGGCGGGCAAGGCCGGCCACATATCCCAGGACGGGCAGGCGAGGTCTGCTACGTGTCCTGGGACAGGTGGGCGAGGTCCGCCACGGTTCCCGGGACAGGCGGGCAAGGCCTGCCACATGTCCCAGGACAGGCAGGCGAGGTCCGCTACGTGTCGCAGGATGGGCTAGCGAGGTTTTGCCACGTGTCCCGGGATGAGCGGGGAAGGCCTGCCACATGTTCCGGGACAGGCGGGTGAGGTCCACCACGGGTTTCAGGACAGGTGGGCGAGGTCTGGCAAGTGTCCCAGGACGGGTGGATGAGGTCCGCCACATGTCCCGGGACGGGCGGGCGAGGTCCGCCACTGGTCCCAGGATGGGCGGGTGAGGTCCGCCATGGGTCTTGGGACAGGTGGGCAAGGCCTGCCACATGTCCCGGGATGGGTGGGTAAGGTCCACCACGTTTCCCAGGACGGACGGGCAAGGTCTGCCACATGTCCCGGGATGGGCGGGCAAGGTCCGCCATATGTCCCGGGACGGGTGGGTGGCCCGCCAAATGTCTCCTGGATGGGCGGGTGAGGTCCGCCATGTATCCCAGGACTGGCGGGAGACTGCGTCGGGTAGCCACGGCTGGGGCCTCCACTGTTTGGCAAGCGGGTCAGGCTGCCAGGCCCAGCCCCTGGCAGTGAGGCGACTGTGCCTGGCTACCAGGGCTGGGACCCCCAACGGTTAGACGACTGGGTCAGGCCGCCAGGCCTGGGGTATCCGGCAGGGGGTAGGAGACCAGGTCAGGCTGCCATGGGTGGGGCTCCCGTCGGGGAGGTGAATGGGTCTCGCTGCCAGTGGTGGTACCTCAGTGGAAAGTTACTTAGGATTTATATATATATATATATATATATATATATATATATATATATATATATATATATATATATATATATATATATATATATATATAATATATATATATATATATATATATATATATGATTTTTAGATCTGACTCTGCAATACCATCTCAACACGTGACTCTCTCATCACTTCTGTAGTCTTTACTAAGCCTTCCCTTCATCTTATTTCATCATTTTTCCAATCTCTCAAGTGGCAATATTCCCATAATCTACTCAGCATTCACATCTTTGTTCTCTCGAGCTGTTAGACGCAATTTAATGGTTAGTAACCAGAAGTTCCCCTTTAATTATCATTTCCAAAGCGACATTCTGCAGAGTTCGGAAAAGATTGTTAAAAACCCTATTAGGAAAATAAAAATGCTAAAATAGAATAAGAGTGAGAGACAGAGAGACACATCGTCCCAGAAACTGCTGGTGTCGCCAGCAATTCAATATAATATTTTTGGGGGCGACTGCAGGTTTCTATTGAGTTAAGCCGCTCCGCACATTTCATATTAAAGTCACTTAAATATTGCATCTCCAACATAACGTTATGTTATGAGTTACGTGAGAGGAAATTTTAAACGTTTCTCGCCGGTGGGGGTGGGTGAGGTTCAGGTGAGGATGCGGGGGTGGGGTGAGGGTGGGTTGGGTGAAGTGCTGTGTGATTAGTTTTTCTTTGTTTCGTGTTTGCTGTCGTTTCTTTCTTCTGGTTTTGAGTCTGTTTGTTGGCTTGTTTTGTGTTTGATTTTTAATTTTTATTTAGGGGGCAAACGCTGTGGTTTCAGGGGAGAGGTACTTGTTTTTCTGTCTATGTGTTTGCCTACATTATTATTATTATTATTATTATTATTATTATTATTATTATTATTATTATTATTATTATTATTATTGTTGTCGCAGAAATCCGCAGTGGGGAAGTGTACATGTATAGTCAAAGTATAAACAAAACGCTTCGTATATATTTTTATATACATTTACACCTACACCATTATGGATTTTTTCTCCATTATTATTATTATTATTATTATTATTATTATTATTATTATTATTATTATTATTATTATTATTATTATTCATAAGATAACCCCCCATTCACAGAGAACAAACTTACAGTTATATATTGGTTGCGTTTATTTATTCCTGCCTTTGTATGCTTGAAGTCATTTAGGCTTTTTCATCGTACTTTTAATGTATATTACCCATTTTCTAAACCAGTAAATTACAATTTTTTTCGCCTTCTATTGAGGCATTGTTGAGGCACAAATGAAATACAGTTAGAAAGAAGGTTACAAGGTAAACACATAGATCAAGAATACCAGATGGTTAATTGTCAAAAAGGTAAATATCAGAAATATAATCAGGGATGATCAGAAATCACGCGGTCTCAAACTAAAACCATAGATTTAACCATAAGAGAAACGAAAGCTTAGCCATGCAATTTCCAAAAAAACATGTATAAAACTGAATATATTAATTTTGTTGCTTATCTTTTCGACAACTTTTTTTTTTAATTAAGAAGGCATCGAGTTTAAACAAATTGAGACTTAATTTAGAACCCTTCCATTATGTGACTCGTTAAAACAAGATTCAACGATATTCCTTTCAACACTGTCGCTACACGGGACGAAGGTCCTTGCTTGACGCCAGTTAATAGGGTGATCTAAAGCTCTTATACGTGCGAATAATGCATTCGATATTTGGCCAGTTTTCACAGAATATTGGTGTCGTTTGATTCGTGATTCGTTGTGAAAGTGGTTTTCCTGTTTGTTCGTAATAAATTTTTTCAGTTTTTAGAAGGAATTTCACATATGAAACCAGAAAAATCTTGAGAAGAATATTATATTGCTAAACTCTTAGCGTTAATATTACTGAAAACAACATTTATGTTGAAAATCCTTAAAATTCTCGGAATTTTTAAAAACCTTTCGTCATACGGCAATTTGAAAATGTTACGCTTACTTAATTCAAGTTTGTCATCAGTTAAATAAAACGTTTTCCTTGCTCTTTGGTTGTAGTTTGTGACCGTGTGATTTCGGGTCATCCTGGATTATCTCTTTGAATTTTTCCCTTTTGACAATTAACCATCTGGTATTGTTGATGTTTGTGTTTACCTTGTAACCTTCTACCCAGTTGTATTTCGTTTGTGCCTCACAATGCCTCAATAATACTTTAAAGCTCTCCGTACGGAATTTCTGCCAATCATTTTCTTGCGGTATTCGCTTATAATTATAGTATAATGAAATCACTGCATCTGCAGTGAGTTTTTAAGCATTTATGTATTTATGTATATATGTATATATATATATATATATATATATTATATATATATATATATATATATATTGTGTGTATGTGTATGTGTGTGGTGCACACGCGTATATATATATATATATATATATATATATATATATATATATATATATATATATATATATATATATGACTGGTAAAAATGTTCTGTTACAACAGAATTCCATCTAATAAAAGGACCCATAAAAACCCCAAAATATAGAGAGAAAAGTACTATATTTCAGAGACTGCTGTCTCTCTCTTTAGGTATATGAATGAGAAAAGTTTACAGAAAAGGTGCTATTTATACCAAGAGATCCATCCACAGGTAAGCCAATTTAGGTCACCCCTGCTGATAATCTTCCTTTAATCTTCTTAATCGTTGGTTGAATGAAAACCTTGTCGATCGTATCTGAAATCCATGCTCCTTTTGAGATGTTCATTACCTGCCTCTCTTTTATTAAGGCCAATTCCATCATTTGACTCTTGTACCGGCAGTTGCTGCTATAAATTATACGTGACAAATTCCAGTTTATTCTATGGTTATGTTCATTTATATGGTTGAAAATAGCTGAGTTCTGTTGTCCATACCTAACTGTCCGTTTGTGTTGTATTAATCTTCTGTAAACTTTTTTCATTCATACACCTGAAGAGAGAGACAGCAGTCTTTGAAATAGTACTTTTCTATATATTTTGGCGTTTTTATGGGCCTCTTTTATTAGATATTATATATATTATATATAATATATATATATATATATAATATATATATATATATATATATATATATATATATATATATATATATATATATATATATATAAATATATATATTATATATATATATATATGTATGCATATATATTTTATATAAGACAGGTAGTGAAATACTGATCAATTTTTATGTCATGTGATTATACGGTTACTTCTGCCGTTATCGACGTATTCTTTTGCTGCACTATTCCATCGACTTGGTAAAAGAGAGCATATACATACATAGCTCATTCGAGAAGTATACATACAAATTCTACTGTTATGCCGCTGCGCGGAAAACAGCACTGAAAGTGAAGAAAGAGCGGATGGTCGGAAATAAAGTGAAACTGCCATGTTAATTTCCTGACGGGAGTGCCGGTCATAATTTTTGAAAATGCTGAGTAAATGTTATTCGGAAAACTCGAAATTTTATTTAAATAGAAGCAGCACGTTTGGAAATGGAGGCTGCCGATGAAAACACACAACTTTTCGTCAGGGTGAAATAAAGCGCGTGACGCCCAAATGGTTAACATCACAGGCTGCAAAACTGCAGGGGGTGAAAGTCCATATTCATAAATAGTATATACATCATTCATAAGGCTACTTCCCAAATAAAAGCTGGTTTGACTGGCCGATCGCCTCACCGGGCCCTCATATTACAAAAAGGGCATTTATCCATACATCTGTGCATTTATGAAAAGTGAAACGCATAACTTCTGAAACCCTGTTTTCTGTAAATGAAACGAAAATCCGGATGGAGTTCATATTTGCAACATTTTATTTTCCAGTGTCAATCCGATGTGTTTGACAGAAGCTGTTATCTAGGATTAAGGCTACCGCAAATTAACTTGTTTTCATTTCTTCCCAACAATTTTTTTTATTATTTTTTTTCTTTGCTTTCCTTTTATCTGTAGCCGCTAATTTTCATATGTACTTCAACATCATTTTTTATAATGAAAATGTGAAAATATGACTTATATTACCAGAGTCAGGAATTTATTTTTTCTCTTGACCGTAATGCTACAAAATAACACTTAAACTATAAAACTGTAGCTTACAAATAATTAACTGGGCCCTGCCGGCTCACCGGATGAAGATGATGAATATGAATTATCTTGTGCATTTGCGTTATGCAGTTTTCATTACGGATGGTTAATGAGCAAAAAGAAACTTGCATCGCATAATTAAGAAGAATAAACAAATGGAGCATAATATACACCCACCTGCTTCACAAAACCAATGAGTATTTTAAAAAATATTATCATCCATTCCTTGACCTTGCTTTTGTTGTTTTTCATTCGTCTAATATTGATTTCTAATCTCAAACTATCTCGAATTTTTTATGGTTGCTTATGGTGCTTTTTTCAAAGTTGCTGCTTGTGTTCAAAAACCAAAAAAATAACTGTGTAACTCATATGAAATACTCATCATCCTTGTGTATTTTTGGGGACCCTCATTTCGACCTTTATGCAGCCTTTGTATTAGAAAGCTCTTACTTTCGCTTTTCTTCAACAGTTATTTCATGGTATAACAATTTTTTTAATAGTTAGCCTTTATTTCTTCTTTTCCCACATTTACTAAAAATTGTGGATATTTTGTAGTGCTTTGTCACTTTTGTGTTCGAAAGACCATTTTCCCTATATTGTATTTATTTATTTACGATTTCATAAATTTGCATGCTTATTTGTTACTTTATTCACTCTTCTTTGCTTTTTAGTCAAATGACATCTTTTGATGCCATTTTTTCCTAATCTAGTTAACCCTTGCTTTGATCATCATTTCCCACATTTTTTATTTTATTTGTGCATTCATTTTTTTTTAATAAAAACAGCTTTTCGGCCTAAGTCCTTTTTAAGGGGATAAGTGAATCCTTCGAAAGTTAACATCATGCTCATTGAAGACTGTACACAAATGTACTTGGGATAGGTGATGTTTTTATAATGTTCAAAACACTTCTAGATAGTATGATATTTACCAAAAATATTTCCCATGCAGAGTCTTTGCTTATTTTCATTCTCAAATACAAGAGTCAGGGTGGTGGATGTCTAACGATCTTTTCTAGCCCAGACCTGACGAATTAAAATAATAATAATAATAATAATAATAATAATAATAATAATAATAATAATAATAATAATAATAATATTTCGGAAGGAGACCCTCTAGCAGACATGTTTTATTAACAATGATTGCTGCTTCAGTACTATTAATCTTATAGAGAGTCTTCTCTATCTTTCTGATGACGGCTTTCTTGTTGTTGGTTAGACTGGCGAGCAACGCACCAAAGGGCATGGTAAGATTCGGTTGAGTCATTTGGTTTATTATTGCTTATACAATTCTCTCTCTCTCTCTCTCTCTCTCTCTCCTCTCTCTCCAACGCGACGTTTCTTCCTGATCCACAGGACATTATCAAGCGATGACTGCTGAGGGGCTGAATTCCAGTGGCGAGTCCTTCTTCTTATATCGTGATGTTGCGGGTTCTTGAGTACGGTCTAGAGCACCTCTCCGGCAGGCCGGGTTTTCATTGGTTCTTGGGAAGTGACTCATACAGCGGGCGTTTACGAGTCTTGCAGACCTTCTCAGGCGGGGAATATCACCGGGAGCCTCTCGATTGGGTTCTACCTGAGTGATGTCACCCCTGGTATTATTCTCATAATGTGCATCATGTCCGGTGTTTGTTTCATGCGCGCTGGTACTTTCGTTGCGGGGAAGGGGTGTGGTCCTCCTCACATACGTCGGTATCAGGAACGCTTCTTGAGTGGTATTAAGGTGAGGCTTTTGTTCGAGGATAAGCAGCGCTTCTAGGAGACGCAGACGTCGTGGGTCAGGGGCTCTCCCGATGATCTTGATATTCCTGACGATGTCGTCTCTCGTGATGTCTTTCTGGTGTACTGCAAGGGCGTGCTGCCTAATGGCGCCCTCCTAGGCGTGGCAGGAGTTCCTTTTAGACAGGCGCATCGTCGTCATGCCGATGTAAATCCCAGGGCATCCTTGGGCGGGGCATACGTATGGGTAGACAACGTTGGACTGCTTTAGGGGTCTCCTACGGCGCGGGGAGGGGTTGTTCTTCATCAGGAGGTCCTTCGTACGCCGATTCTTGTAGTAAATAATGAGGGACACTCTTCCCCTCCTCCATAGGGCGGACATGTTCCCCTATTATTTTCTTCATGGCTGCTTCGTCCTCCTTGTATTGGTGGTGCATGAAGGCTTTATAGAAAAGTTTTATATCCTCCGGGGGTGGAATGTTCCTTCTCTCTTCGGTCATGTACCACTTGTCAAGGGCGGCTCGTGTTTCTTGGTTTACGAGTTTATTCGAGTACCCTTTGTTAATCAGCATCTGGGATGCTCGGTCGAGTTCGAGGTGCGTGTCCTGCCACGTCGAACAGTGTGAGAGGGCCCTCCTGATGAAGGCCCTGACGGTGGTGGTCTTGAACCGCGCAGGACACTCGCTGTCTCCATTTAAACAAGTCCAAGGTTCGAGGAAGGGGTGCCGATTGTTGCTGCTGTACTCGACGGTGAAATTGAGTGCGCTGTCCTTCTTATATCGTGATGTTGCGGTCTCTTGAATACGGTCTAGAGCACCTCTCCGGCAGGTCGGGTTTTCATTGATTCCTGGGAAGGTGACTCATACGGCGGGCGTTTACGAGTCTTGCAGACCTGGAATTCAGCCCCTCAGCAGTCATCACTTGATAATGTCCTGTGGATCAGGAAGAAACGTCGCGTTGGAGAGAGAGAGAGAGAGAGAGAGAGAGAGAGAGAGAGAGAGAGAGAGAGAGAGAGAGAACCGAATTTTACCATGTTCTTTGGTGCGTTGCTCGCCAGTCTAAGCAACAACGAGAAAGCCGTCATCAGAAAGATAGACAAGAATCTATACAAGATTAATAGTGCTGAAGCAGCAGTCATTTTTAACAAAACAACAACAACAACAACAACAACAACAACAATAATAATAATAATAATAATAATAATAATAATAATAATAATAATAATAATAATAATAATAATAATAATAATAGATTGGCTAACAAATAGATTTTACTTAAGGAAAATAGCTAGAAAAAGTATTACCACAATAAGTGGGAACAGACATAAACAAGTATCATTTAGATTAATTTTCATCGTGATATCATCCCCATAAGAATTCTACCGAAAACAGAAAACAGTACGGTAACAGCACTGAAAGAAAGAACAATTTAATATGACAAACGTATGCATTCGCATATTTCCTTCTCATATATATCAACTAATATTTAGACATAATACAGATTTATGACCCACAATACGAACATGCACTCATGAAATGCATTAATGTGAGATCCATGACAGTCTGTCACTCATTATCATTATGCTGTAGGTTTTGCCGACCCCCCCCCCCCCCCCCCCCCCCTTCCCCGCCCAAAAATAAGAAGAATAAAGAAAAAGTCAGGAAAATGGCAAATAAGGCGTGTGGAATTGTAAGCATACGAATTGTATAAAAGTAAAACTGAGTAATACCGCAGCAAAACAAACAATGGAATTATGAAGTGATTATGTTTTACTTGCATGCATACAATAGTAAAAAAAAAGTGCCATTTAAGTAATTATCAAGGGAAACATGATAAAGCATAATTACCAAATGAACTTCAGGGACAAACACATGACGTTAACTTAACCAAATGTCCATAAATGACGAAAAATAATATGAAAAACTATTAATGATGACTTAACATCCTTCTAAAGACGACACAATCTGACGTGAAGGAAGCCCTGAAATCTGATTACTCTACGAACTGATAACAAAAGCAAAGCAAAGCAAGCAACGGGTTCTATACACTGAGACACAAGCTAAACAAAGGCGAGTAAAGAGGCTTTGGTAATAATGTACGTTGAAATTCAATTGAACGATAACGAATATTTCCAAATCTAGACTCATGGAACAAAAACATGAAGATTCCCAATGCATCAACAAGGAAATAATTAAAACAAGTCAATCGCACGAAAGGAACAAACAATCTTTAATGCTGAACTCACAAACAAGCAGGAAATATTAACAAGGAACAAACAGAGAGGGCAAACATTCAATTAGAATCTACAAATAACCCATTATCTAACAAGCAAACAAAGAGATATAACCATTTAATTCTTGAAGAGACGAAAGAGAGGCTATTAGACTGATTGATTTATTTCTTTACTCAACTGGCGTCACAACAAAAAGGTGTCTTGATGACATTAACTAGATTATATAAAGCTTGGAACTCTGAGGAAACCTATATATTTTGATAATGTCGAAAGTAATTCTTAGATGAAAAATCCTGGTGAATCATAAAATCAGTATTCAGTTTTTTACGTGAATTATTGCACCGTAATATAAAATGAAACTTCTGAGGGGCGCACTATAGCCAATCATTTCGGTACATCTTCAGATTATATTTGTTTCTCTTTATTCTAATAAAAGTTTTACTTTAATTATATGATATTTAATCTCCTATAGTAGATTCACAACAGCCGTGCATCTGACGTCTAGGCCAGTCCCTTACGACGCTCCTAATTGGCTGTTGGTAAGCCACTCACAGGGCTGGAAACTCTCAGTCTCTCTCGAAAGTTCACGTAAGCAGGATGTATGTTCTACCTCTCCTGAGGGATACGTCTTTCAAAAGTATCCCTCAGGAGAGGTGGAACATACATCTTGCCTATGTGAACTCTCTCGAGAGACTGAAAGTTTCCAGCCTTGTGATTGGCTTATCAACAACCAATCAGGAGCGCCGAAAGGGACTGGCCTAGAAACCAGATACACGGTTGATGTGAATCTACTATAGTTCATTATCATACGTCTTTATTCATATTTTGACTTTTTCTTTTGTCCTTATACCTGAAAACTCACATTGATTTCTATTTGTTAGTCTTTACTCCAGAATCCTTTGGACTGGCATGTTCGAATTTCTCGGGAATAATTCTCAACTCTTATTGGCTGTTAATGATTTTGTTAATCTAAGTTACATTTGGTAGGTGTTGTTGCTTTCTACGTTACAACGTAGTTTTTTTTTTTTTTTTTCCATTTGTTGCCAGGCAGTAAATTTTGATGGAGATTTTGGTAAAAGATAGGACGATTTTACCTGTTTATGTTGAGCAGGCATAGTAATATATGAAATTGTATGTTATCCATATAAAGAGGTCAACAATACCCTTATATTCAATGCCTCATTTCCTTTGTAAATGCAGTGTGGGCATTTATGTTTTAGCAATATTCACAGATTGTATCTTTCCTCTTCTGTTAACAAAATTTTTTTTATTCTTGTTACATAACCTTCTAGTTCATAGTACTTAAGCACATTAATATTTATGAGTGGATTTTTGGGTTAAGATATATATATATATATAATATATATATATATATATATATATATATATATATATATGCGCGGATATAATACTTGAATACTTGATATTTGCTATAAAGGATATTTTCATAAAAAAGGATGGAAATTGGCGTAAGAAAGTTTTGATATGGCTCAATCATTTAAAGAGAATGGATGTGTGTGAGTTGACTCTACGGCGGCATAATTTGGAAGTGGTTGGAGGAAGATTAAAAAGTTACTGGTAGATGTGGTTGAGGGGTTATGAGACAGGAAATGCAAAATCACCTCTGCACGTTAGCCTTAAAAGGCGAAATGTGTTAGTGTGTAGGCAAAGACAGGTTCGACGTGCTGCTGATAAGCAATTCTGTTATGAGATTTTCTGCAAAGGAAATAATTCCTTGACAAATAGTCCAAATTTCAATAACCCAGTAAAACGGGCATTTTTATCATTACCCTTGATTACGCATCTATTATTCATTTTTGGTAGCAAAGAATCAAAATTAGATATAGGGCAAAAACCTTGCAACAGGCCAGGCATAATAGGGAATCTAAATGACCCTGGGAGTGTGCAATCTTTCCCCCATAGGTCAGTCAGCGCTTAAGCAGACGAGCGGGACTGCTGAGTCGGCCTCATCGAGGCGACCCGGTTAGTGTACCTGTAGCGTCTGTGGAGATGAGTTGTACGTTAACGTGCTCTGGGACACCCCCACGTGATTCCTTGTAGAATGATGAACGCTGTAGTTTGATACCTGCTGTCCAAATGGTTACGTGAAAAGTGCTTCAGTGACTCCGCATTGCCCCGAAACTTAGTGATATTTGTGGAGGTGAAAATGAAGTATTAATTTCTTACATACAGACGATTCTTATAAAAGTTAGAGTAGGTGTGAATGTGCTTTTCAATTGTAGTTCTTGCTGAAAGAAATTTGAGTAGCCAGTTTTGCTAGAATGTCTGGATGAATAATGAAAGTTGTCCAGTTGTAAAACTTTCGTACGAGAAAAGGAAAACGGAGCTCAGAATTCATGACCTGTCTCACTTTAAGGAAATCTAACGAAAAAGGAAACGATTGCCAGCAATGCATTGAGAAATTAACCGATCTCTAAATAATGATTACCCACTTGGCACTAATTATTGCAGTTATTTCCACGACCGTGGCTACTACAGTCAGAGAAGGTAAGTAAGATATTCGCTTTTAAATGGCTAACACAATTTTTTTTTAAATTGATTAATTAGCAATATCGAGACGGCTACAAACTTTAATAAATATTGTTTATGTGAAATAGCAAAGAATATTAACGAAACTGGCCAAAGGTAAGAAAAAGCACAGACTTATGCTGACTATCGGAAAAAGTGATGTATGAAAACTATATTGGGAAATAACTTTCAAAATGAAGGCATGATAGAATGTAGCATACAAGTATTTTATATGAGTATGGTGTTTCAGTACTATAAAGACAAAAAACTTGAAAAAACGTTTGTACAAAACTAAAAAAAAGAAGTTTAGAGAAAACAACAACAAATAAACAAACAAGCAATAAAAGTGTAAGCAGTAGAGCAAACCTTAAAGTTAGGCATACATGGAAATTTCATACACCGATGCTGTATAAACCTCCCCTCCACTTTTTTTTTATTTTTATTTTTTTTTACTTTTGATATGCACAGTGGAAATATTTTGAATGCTATTCCTGCCAAGAATATATTGGATACCTGTCGTAGCGGACTGTCAGCTGATATGTCGTTTACTTACTCACTTTTTCTCCCTATATTATAATATATATACATCTAGATATAATATATATATATTATTATTCTCTATTTATAATATGTATTTATATATATATATATATGTATATATATATATATATAATATATCATACATACTATATATATATATATATATATATATATATATATATATATATATATATAAATATATATATAATATATATATGCGTTCATACAAGCATAAGTACACACAAACACACATGTATATATATATAATATATATATATATATATATATATATATATAGATAGATAGATAGATAGATATAGATATCTGCGTGTATTTATATAAATGTTTCTGTTCATAAAGCTAACTGTATTAACAAACACGATATGCATGTAAGATGGATACAAAAATATATTTACATATTCTAATGAGGTCTGTTTTTAACATGACATTCATGAATTGAAAACACTGCTTATCCTTATTACAGGAGCAATTATTTCTCGTTTACAAAGATACAAAGATACATTTTGTGACCGATTATTCACTTGTTTTGAGTTCTCCGTAGTCTACCTATAAAATGACCCTGGTATTATGTATATAGAACATACACTCTATGTACCTACATATATGTAGGTACATGGTGATTTCATATGCAGCAATTTAGATTTA
>NC_061109.1:73590901-73615901 GCF_015104395.2 Macrobrachium nipponense
GCATGTTGGAAAAAACGAATAATTATTTGACAGTTAATGTACTAGATACGCCAGTTTATCGGGAAGGAAATGTATTGAGATTAGATAGGATATGGATGAATTATGCAGAGGGCATAAATGAGAACAGTGAATTCCATCCTGGAGTCATATATGCGGTGGGAAGCACTTGGTGTAGGAAGTTAAAAGGACGGGATTGAAAAAAATTAAGAAGTCGGAGAATGAAATGAAAGATTTACTAAATTAGAAAAGGATACCAGAGAATCAGCTGCATAGTAGAAAGAGGATTATACAAATACACAGAAGGGTTAGTCATAATGATTGAGAGAGAAGAGGATGCAAATAATAAACGTAAAGGGAAGCATGAAGAAATAATTTAGCAGGAACTGATTATTCCACCGAGGCAAATGCAGAGAAAATCGACCTTAAAACAAAGCTGCAAATGGCAGGTGCTTCCTGAAGTGAATGCAGTCCTAAATTTATGTACTGACTGTTTCGAAGATTTAGTGCCTGTGGAAAAATGAAACGATGAACTGGATGATAGAAGACTTGAAAGACTTTGCTGATACTTTGAGGAGAATAGTTGAGGATAGAAGGTGAACAACTAAGAGGTTAAGGAGTAAGAAGATACCAAACGTTAATGGAATTCCAGGTGAGATACTATTGCACGTTGGTGATACTGTGAGGGAATGACTAACCAAGGTTGTCAAGGTCTGCTTGGAAGTGGGATTCAATAAGTAAGAAATATGACAAAAGGGTTCCTATCGAGCTAACAGAGTTAGTTCAGACAAGATGAGTACGGGGGAGCAGGTTTTTCTGAAAGTCAGACGAGAAATTTGAAAGTGAAGGTAAGAGGATGTTTGTGGCATACAAGGACCTAGAAAAAGATGATGTTAGAATCGACTGGAAGGTGATGTGAATGTACAGAATAAAGGTGACTTTCTTAATGGAGACTGAAAATAAAATAGAAGAGAGACGTGACTGGTTTAGCGTAAACGTTGGTCTAAGACAATTTGAATAATTTCGCCGATAATGTTCACTATCTTAAAGGGTGGAGTAACGTAATAAGTCACATAAAGTACAGTGGCTGCAGGAGAAAAGTTCCGAGATAAGAAAAGGCAGATGATACAGCATTGATAGGGTGTAGTGAAAGTGAACTGTAGGAACTCGTAAAGGAGTTTGAAAATGTTCTAAACAGCGAAAATAGTTAAAAATTCATGCGATTATGGGCGAGGTTACGAAAGTAAGTGGAAGCCAGTGAGATAGAGCAATGAAAGGTGATATGGGCGGTGGAAGAGCACATGTATAAAGAGAGAAGATTCCTGAAAGTGCTCGAGAGAAGGATTGAATGGCTGAGAGATGAGGAAGAAGACTTGGAGTATTTACTGAGGACAAGAAGAGATGCATGAGGTTATTTTTTATTTTTACTCCGTTCACCCATATGATTGAAGTGCGAATGTTGAATTTGAAAAAAAAGGCGTATGAAGAAGTATGGAAATTTTGTGCTCATCTTCACTTCAGCAATGAAAGATGGTTTTGTTGTTTTTTTCCACATTTCCTGCAAGGGTATGGATGGATCTCTCTATTTACCGATGTACACACACACACACAATGTGTATATATATAATATATATATATATATATATATATATATATATACATATATAAATTATGAGAATTCTATCTACCTCAATTATATTAACAATTCTTGAATTCCTCAAAAAAATTAGAGAGTAAAAAAAAATCTCCCCAATGTTCTGTCCTCAGATTTATCAACAGCAGTCCATATGACGAGAGGCTACTCAGAAGTAACTAGTTTCCACAGGAAAGGTTCCTGAATGGGATTGGCTGATGATGATGATGATGATGATGATGATGATGCCATGAATTCCATGCACGATTGGTGGACTTTGCGTTTTACAATATTACTACTGAGATATTTTCTCATTGATGGGAATAATGGCATCACTAACCGTCCATCATTGTCCTGAAGCTTTCCTTCGAAAATTATTTACACACACACACACACTCATTTATGTATGTATATATGTGTGTATATATATGTATATATATATATATATATATATATATATATATATATATATATATATATATATATATTGCATACTTTCGACTTTCATGCATCTCTCTCTCTCTCTCTCTCTCCTCTCTCTCTCTCTCTCTCTCTCTCTCGTAGTAGCCATCTTGCTTGGTGAGACGTACCCGCGTGAAGTCAGATTAATCAACAGATATCACAAGTTTAACATACGACTAGAATTTGAGAAATATCTAGAAGTGTTCGTGAACTATCGGTGATAAGATTAGTGTGAAATAGTAGGATAAAGCGTCTTCTAAGTTAGTTTAACAAGTGTAATACTGAAATCAGAACAAGATGGCAGTAAGTTCCAACTGCGGGAAAAGGTGGCGTAATTTAGCTTGCTTGGCGGATTCGCAATACGATGAGGTAGCAGGAAGGGAACTGGCATTTCTCATCTATGAAATCAGCAACAGTCCTAACCAAAAAGATACAAAAGCATTCATAGATATATTAGAAGGATATAATCCTTCAAACTGGAACAAATCTAATGAAAACATCTTGAAAATAATTGAAGAAGTTCCAAATAAAATCCAAGTGGTCAAGAGACTCATAAAGAAAATATACATAAACCAACATATTCCGACAAAGAAAATGAATAAGGTGAATCTTGTGAATATCCTAATTGATGCATTAGGAAAAAGAATGCCAAAAGCATGCAAACTGTGTAAGGTTTGGTATAGCATAGTCAATCCACAAAACCTAATCAGAAAATGTGCTGCATGCAACATTCCGACCCATCCACAGTGTGCTGAGGTAATGCAAGATTTGAGAAAAGATACAAGAATTTTTTGTTCAACATGTCTATCATGGATAGACAATGTTATTAAATCAAGATTGAATGTACAAATAGTTGAGGATGAAGAAGAAGAGGAAGAAGAAGAAGAAAAAGAAGAAGAGGAAAACGGAAGAGAAGTAAACAAAATGAAATGACAGAAAAAAATAAGGAAAACAAAGAACAAGATAAAAGATGGATGATGCAGAGATACTCATTGATACTACATATGAGGCAATAAAGCAGCATACCTACGAAAAAGAAATAAATTACGATATGACAACAGAAAAGCAAATCCCGAAGAGGCTCTACCCAGATCTACACAATGACGGGAAAGAGGAAAAAATAGACAAGAAAGACAAAATCTGCAACCTTTTGAAAAGAGGGAATTGCAGATTTGGAGAAAGATGTTACTACAAACATCCTAAGGTATGTCAAAACTATGAAATATATGGTAAATGTGCATACTTAGATGGCTATGGGATGATTGCAGAGATCTGCATCCAAAAATATGTAAAAACCTAAAAGAAGGAAAAGGATGTAAGTTCGACAAAAAATGCAAATATATGCACCCTGTAGCCATGAATCATAATCAAATAAATAACCAACCAAGTAATAAAATCCAAAATAAGAAAGAAACAAATAAAGAGAGAAATCAAGAATATCAGGTAAAAGAGAAAAGCAAACCACCAATGAGATATGCAGAGGTGTCAGCAAAAAATTTCAAAGCATCAGCTCCGAAATTCTACTCAAGAGATAATAACTGTATTTATTATGCAAGAGGATATTGGCAGAAACGGAGAAAAATTGCAGATTCAGACACAAAATTAATAATTATGATGAAGGAAGATCAAATATTATGGAAAAGTTGGATTTTTTAATGTCAGAATTTCTGGAAATGAAAAAAAGAACAACATACCAGAACAGGAAAGAGACATGGGAAAATCCTTATTACTACCAATATTAAATGAGGAGAAAACACGCAAACCATCATAGTGATGAATGCGCAGGGTTTAGTTACGAGTAACTCAAAAAGAAAAATAGAGTACTTAGAAGAACTAACCCAAAATGAAAAGAAAATAGATATAATGAATATAAGTGAAACCTGGTATTCCCAAGAGACTGGGAATGATGATCAAATAAAAGGGTTCCAAACTTATAGATCAGATAGAAAAAATAGGAATCAAGGGGGAACCGCAATATATGGGAAAGACAAAAAACAAGGAAAAATATATGAGAAATATAGTAACTCAGAATGTGAACTAATAGCGGTAGAATTTGAATCTGAAAAATTGATGAACATAGTAATATATAGACCTCCTAATACTAAAGAGTTTGACTTAATAATTGAAAAATTGGATGATATATGTAGAAATCACAAGGACTGGACTATTCTCCTATCTGGTGACTTCAACTTTCCTTTCGTAGAATGGAAAGAACGGAATAGGAGACTGTGGTTGTACTTATACATATAAAAAAGAGAGTAATAGTAGTGCAGAAGATAAGAGGCAATTTGAAAAGCCTACTAGATATGCTACTAGAATACAACATTCAACAAATAAATCACCTGCCAACAAGAAAGGAAAATACTTTAGACCTAGTATTTGTGAACGAGATGAATTATGTTAAAGAAATAATAGTTTATAATGCGAGTATTTCAGATCATAATGTCATAGAATTAACAGTTCATTCCAAAGCAAGTAAAAATAGAGATAAGCAAGAAATGAAAAAGTGGGAAGGATATGGAAAATACAACTTCTACAGTAAAAATATAAAATGGTCAGAAATTAATGAAGAATTAAACAAAGATTGGGATAACATTTTCGTAAGTGATGACATAAGGGTAAATACGGAGATATTATATAAAATATTGGAGAAAATAGTGGATAAATATATACCGAAGAAGAAAAGTAAACATCATTCATGCATACCAAGAGACAGAAGGATCTTGTTCCAGAAAATCAGAGTGGAAAAAAGGTCTTGCAAAAGAAAAAAATGCATGGAAAGTTATAGAACTAAAAAGTAAGATAGAAAATGCAGAGCAAAAGATTATACAATCAAAAGAAAATGAAAAACGGGACTTGGAAGAAAAAACCCTATTAAATATCAAGCAAAACCCCAAACTATTATACTCATATGCGAAGAAGATGAATAAAAGAAGAATAGAAATAGGCCCTCTGAGAATTGAAGGGAGATTAACGAATGAAAAAAAGGAAATTTGCAACATACTGGCAGAACGATATAAGAGAGAATTCACCCCTAGAATAGATAATGAAGATAATGATATAGAAGTAAGGGACGAAAATAGTGAATATTTAGCTGACATAGAAATTAATGAAGCTGATATTGTGCAGGCAATCAATGAAATTAAAAATGGAGCTGCTGCAGGGCCGGATGGAGTCCCTGCTATTTTGTTAAAGAAAGTAGTTCATTCTATCGCAAAGCCACTTGCAATATTATTAAGACAAAGTGTAGATACAGGCAAGATTTATGATGAGCACAAATTAGCATATATCACCCCTACTTTCAAAAGTGGATCAAGACTAGAGGCAAGTAATTATAGGCCTGTGAGTCTAACATCACATATTATGAAAGTGTATGAAAGGGTAATGAAGAAAAATATTATGAAACATTTAATAAAAAATAATTTGTTTAATATAGGACAACACGGTTTCGTACCCGGAAAAAGTACACAAACCCAACTGTTAGTCCACCGTGAGAACATATTCAAAAATATGAAAAGCGGAAATGAAACAGATGTGGTTTATCTAGACTTTGCAAAAGCTTTTGACAAAGTAGACCATAATATATTAGCAAAGAAAATTAGAAAACACAATATCGTAGATAAAGTAAGAAGATGGTTAAAAGAATTTTTACACAACAGAAAACAGATAGTTATTGCAAACGATGAGAAATCGGATGAAACCAAGGTAATATCCGGTGTGCCACAAGGTACGGTGCTAGCTGCAATATTGTTTGTTATTATGATTGAAGACATAGACAGTAATGTTAAGGATTCGGTAGTGAGTAGTTTCGCTGATGACACAAGAATAAGTAGAGAAATTACTTGTGATGAAGATAGGAACGCTCTACAAAGAGACCTTAACAAAGTATATGATTGGGCAGAGGTAAATAGGATGGTATTTAACTCTGATAAATTTGAATCAATAAATTATGGAGACAGAGAAGGAAAGCTATATGCATATAGGGGACCTAATAATGAGACAATCACAAATAAGGAAGCAGTTAAAGACCTTGGTGTGATGATGAATAGGAACATGTTTATGCAATGATCAAATAGCCATTCTGTTGGCAAAATGTAAAGCAAAAATGGGAATGTTGTTACGGCACTTCAAACAATAAAAGCTGAACACATGATTATGCTTTATAAAACATATGTTCGTAGTCCACTTGAATATTGCAATATGATATGGTACCCACACTATCAAAAGGATATTGCACAAATAGAGAGTGTACAAAGGTCCTTTACAGCTAGAATAGAAGAAGTTAAGGACCTAGACTACTGGGAAAGACTACAATCCTTAAAAATTATATAGTCTAGAAAGGAGAAGAGAACGCTACATGATAATTCAGGCATGGAAACAGATAGAAGGAATAACAGAAAATATCATGGAACTAAAAATATCAGAAAGAGCAAGCAGAGGTAGATTAATAGTGCCCAAAACTATACCAGGAAAAATAAGGAAAGCACACAGAACATTAATCCACTACGCACCAGCATCGATAATGCAGCGTCTATTCAATGCGTTGCCAGCTCATCTGAGGAATATCAGGAGTGAGCGTAGATGTGTTTAAGAATAAGCTCGACAAATATCTAAACTGCATCCCAGACCATCCAAGATTGGAAGATGCAAAATATACCGGAAGATGTACTAGCAACTCTCTGGTAGACATTAGAGGCGCCTCACACTGAGGGACCTGGGGCAACCCGAACGAACTGTAAGGTCTGTAAGGTAAGGTAAGGTCTATATATATATATATATATATATTAATATATATATATATATATATATATATACATACATGCTCAGTCATTTTCAACAACTATAAAGAAGCCACCAATACCTTATTGTTCAACTAATTCACATAATGTATGTTTCAGAAATTATTAGATATAAAAACTGCAAATGGTTATTCATTTTGACATCATTCACATTGAATCAGACGTTCCTCATGGTGGAATATGTGAGTTGCGTTCATTAAATATTTACAACTTCCTTAAGGGCTGATGTCTTGGGTGAAGAATTGGTTATAAAGCGAATTATTAATGGGTTGTGCTCTCTAAATGATTTATGACCAGATTTTAGAAACGTACCTTATGTATACATTTCATGAATAATTCGGACACCGAATTCTCCTGGCCTTGTAACTTCTGACGCCAACAAATTAAAAAAATAGAATTACTGTGTACAAATCATGGTCAGCGGTAGAAAATAGAGCCCAGAAGTTTTGAAAGGGCATTCAAAAACGAGCCGAATGCCAGCTTATTCACTGCTTCTCTTAAATTGGAACAATTGTATTCTATATAATACGAATAATAATTGTCTAAAGTGAAAATGTAGGCCGTTAATGTGGTTATAATAATAATTAAAGATGTATCATATAATTTGAAGATGGTATTTAACCCTACTTGTGAAAAAGCTTTATGGCAATATCTGCACTATACTGCGCTTTCTTTCGTATAAAAATTTACACGTGAAAGATATTCTTAATCATACAGATAATACTACAAGGGCGAACGACCAACACGCACTCCAACCTGTAACCGCAGAAATTCAATCAATGAATAAACTCAAAAGTGCAGATATGAAAGGATATCCTCTTGCCATTAAGTGCAGAGCATCATTTCATTGAAAGGGTAATACCATAAATAAACCTTGAAAGGACTTTGTAAAATGGTCACTTACTGAGGGATTGGATGGAATTAGAATTACCTAAAGGCACTTTACAATTCATTCACCAGTAAAGATTTTTATCTTTAAAATGCTCTGTCTTTCTGTGCAGCAGGAATCTTTCATAATTGATTGTAGTTGCTGTTGAAAGGGTGAAAACTCAGGGTTGCCACATCGTAACAATTGACTCCTCACTTTTATCTAGATTTATCAAAGCCCGCCAATAATATCAAGATTTAGGAACCTTATCAAAATAGCGCTTCAAATGAATCGCAAAAGATTCATGGAAATATTTCATTTATTGGTATATTTCTCTAATAACAAACCGCCATCACTCAATGTTTTTGATTTGCCCTTTACTAAACCTTAAAATAATGGTAATGTATCCCCACTTTTCCTTTCTCGTCACTAAAGAACGTGACGTAGTTTTAGTTTTCGTGCTCACTGTGTCGATAGATACAAAATGAAAATTATTCTTTAATGATACACTAACAATAACTTATGCTTTTGACAATGCAGACAGTTGGCATTAAAATGTAATACCCTAGATTACTATTTTCGTTTCTCCTAACTTGGCAGTAAATATATTGCATCATATATATATATATGTGTATATATATATATATATATATATATATATATATATATATATATATATGGAGTCAGCCTTCATCAAACAAAGACAGGTAATGAACATCGCAAAAGGCGCCTGGGATTCAGATATCATAGATTAAATCCTCCTTCAACCAATGCTTAAGAAGATTAAAGAAAAATTATCAGCTGGGGTGACCTCGTTAAACGGCTTATCTGTTGATGGATCTCTTGGTATAAATGCCACATTTTCTGTAACTTTTCTCATTCATTACCTACCTGAAGAGAGAAACAGCAGTCTCGTTCTGAAATAAAGTGCTTACTTTCTATATTTTGGAGTTTTATGGACTCCTTCCATTTGATAGAACTCTGTTGTAACAAACCATTTTCACCAGTCATATATATATATATATATATATATATATATATATATATATATATATATATATATATATATATATATATATATATATATATATATATATATATATATAATATATATTCTTCTAGGGCACAATTTTTCACGGATACAACATTCATTGAATAGAATGGCTTTCTCACTGTTAACCAGCTTTTTTGAAATTGCTTCATATTTTCTAATTATTTTCTTTACTTCATTGTTCAGGGTACTAATGGACACATAATGGGGTTCTTCCATTTACTCCAGTATTTTTAACACGCGACAGCCTGTTTCGTCAACCTATACGTATTGACGTTTTCAAGCGTACTGATACAAATATGAGCCCTACATGCGTTTTGTGACGTCATGAGGACGGAAAGGTAGTACAATTGCCAGATACCTAGTTTTAAGTCTTTACAAAAGACTATAGTGGAACAAATAAAATAAGACATAAATAAATATGTTAACAACATTAAAATTATATAAAAAGTTGAAAGTAAGTTATTGTATACACATTATACATAAATATATATTAATTACATATATGTTTAATTCACTGAATGTCAGTGTGCGCTCCTGTCCGCGTGTGGGGGTTTTGTCCCACGCGGATGAAGTCTGCCTCCTACACGAGGGCAAGGAACGGTCTGCCTCACGTTGGATGTTAAGGCTGGGACGTTGCATTGCGATGCTGACTGCTTCTGATATCAATAAACGATTGTATTTTGTTGCCTTCCTTGTGTATTATTTTGGGTGTTTGTGAGAAGTTTCTTGTAATGATGGTTTTTTTATTGTGGGTATCCACAAAGTGCTGGATGAATGGCTCCTTGGTTTCTGTGGGCCTGCATGCGACGTTTGAGTGTGGTGGTTGTGTGTCCGATATAGCATTTTTTTGGGGGACTGACATTGCTCGTCAGCACAGACAAATTTGTATACTATATCAGATTTAACCTCTTTCTTTCTCCGTCGATGGGCCGTTACTATTTTTCATTACCAAAGAGGCCGTAAGGTTTGGTTTGGTTTGCAGTAAATCCTTGCTGTTATTTTGTTATCTGGCGCTAGGGGGGGTGGTTCCTCTTCGCAGTATACCAAGGATGGCTTTCTTTCATCTTCGTGGTGTTTGTTGTATTGGTATCTGATGGTATATCACTATTTCTTTCGTCTTTGTCTTGTGTTGTTCCTCGGGGTCGGATTTATGGAAAGCCTCTAATCTCTTTTGACACTTGCTGGATCATGTCGTCTGGATATCCGTTATTTGTGAGCAGCTGTTGAACTCTGTTGATTTCTTCGTTAGTCGTCGCTTTCCACGTGGAACGTGTGTTATGGCACGTTTTTATGTATGCATTTACCACAGATCGTTTTATATGCATCAGGGCATTCTCCTCTAGCATTTAAGCATCTTCCAGCGTCTGTCTTTTTAGTGTATACGGTGGTATTGTATTTGTTGTTCTTTTGGGTCACAAGTACGTCCAAGAAAGGGAGCATCTTCTCATCACTTCTTTCTACCGTAAAATTTAATGTAGAATTTGCTTGGAGTTTATTTACTAATTCTTCTATGTCATTGTCGCCCTTTGTTGTGATAAAGATATCATCGATATATCTCCCATAGATTCTGGGTTTTGGGTGTTCTTCAAATGTGACCTCTTCTGTGTGTGCCATGTATGCGTTTGCGAAAAGATCCCCGAGGGGGGAACCCATTGCCACGCCGTCCTTTTGTCGATATATTTCGCCCCTATGTGAGAGGAATGGGGCTTCCTTTGTACATGCTTCAAGCATCTCTTTTAAGATTTTTTCGGGGATCGGTAATGGTGGTTTCTCAGAGCGGTATATCTTGTCCATGATGATTTGTATTGTTTCATCCACAGAAACCAAGGAGCCATTCATCAGCACTTTGTGGATACCCACAATAAAAAACCATCATTACAAGAACTTCTCACAAACACCAAAATAATACACAAGGAAGGCAACTACAATCGTTTATTGATATCAGAAGCAGTCAGCATCGCAATGCAACGTCCCAGCCTTAACATCCAACGTGAGGCAGACCGTTCCTTGCCCTCGTGTAGGAGGCAGACCGACCTTCATCCGCGTGGGACAAAACCCCCACACGCGGACAGGAGCGCACACTGACATTCAGTGAATTAAACATATATGTAATTAATATATATTTATGTATAATGTGTATATAATAACTTACTTTCAACTTTTTATATAATTTCTGTTGTTAACATTTATTTATGTCTTATTTTATGTTCCACTATAGTCTTTTGCAAATACTTAAAACTAGGTATCTGGCAATTGTACTACCTTTCCGTCCTCATGACGTCACAAAACGCATGTAGGCTCATATTTGTATCAGTACGCTTGAAAATGACATCCCCCATGTATAAAGTGGCTAAGAAATTGAACGAAATTATAACGCCGTACATTCCCTCAACGTTCTCGCTGAAATCATCGACGGAATTCATCGACCTACTGCAAGACACCGCACCCGACGAAGACATAGCATCCCTGGACGTGAAAGTTTATTTACTAACGTACCAGTGGATGAAAACAATACAAATCAATCATGGACAAGATATACCACTCTGAGAAACCACCATTACCGATCCCCGAAAAAATCTTAAAAGAGATGCTTGAAGCATGTACAAAGGAAGCCCCATTCCTCTCACATAGGGGCGAAATATATCGACAAAAGGACGGCGTGGCAATGGGTTCCCCCCTCGGGGTTCTTTTCGCAAACGCATACATGGCACACACAGAAGAGGTCACATTTGAAGAACACCCAAAACCCAGAATCTATGGGAGATATATCGATGATATCTTTATCACAACAAAGGGCGACAATGACATAGAAGAATTAGTAAATAAACTCCAAGCAAATTCTACATTAATTTTACGGTAGAAAGAAAGAAGTGATGAGAAGATGCTCCCTTTCTTGGACGTACTTGTGACCCAAAAGAACAACAAATACAATACCACCGTATACACTAAAAAGACAGACGCTGGAAGATGCTTAAATGCTAGAGGAGAATGCCCTGATGCATATAAACGATCTGTGGTAAATGCATACATAAAACGTGCCATAACACTGTTCCACGTGGAAAGCGACTAACGAAGAAATCAACAGAGTTCAACAGCTGCTCACAAATAACGGATATCCAGACGACATGATCCAGCAAGTTGTCAAAAAGAGATTAGAGGCTTTCCATAATCCGACCCCGAGGAACAACACACAAGACAAAGACAAAGAAATAGTGATATACCATCAGATACCATACAACAAACACCACGAAGATGAAAGGAAAGCCATCCTTGGTATACTGCGAAGAGGAACCACCCCCCTAGCGCCATATACAAAATAACAGCAAGGATTTACTGCAAACCAAACTTACGGCCTCTTTGGTAATGAAAAATAGTACGGCCCCATCGACGGAGAAAGAGGTTAAATCTGATATAGTATACAAATTTGTCTGTGCTGACGAGCAATGTCAGTCCCCCCAAAAATGCTATATCGGACACACAACCACCACACTCAAACGTCGCATGCAGGCCCACAGAAACCAAGGAGGCCATTCATCAGCACTTTGTGGATACCCACAATAAAAAACAATCATTACAAGAACTTCTCACAAACACCAAAATAATACACAAGGAAGGCAACTACAATCGTTTATTGATATCAGAAGCAGTCAGCATCGCAATGCAACGTCCCAGCCTTAACATCCAACGTGAGGCAGACCGTTCCTTGCCCTCGTGTAGGAGGCAGACCTTCATCCGCGTGGGACAAAACCCCCACACGCGGACAGGAGCGCACACTGACATTCAGTGAATTAAACATATATGTAATTAAATATATATTTAATGTATATGTGTATATAATAACTTACTTTCAACTTTTTATATAATTTCTGTTGTTAACATATTTATTTATGTCTTATTTTATGTTCCACTATAGTCTTTTGTAAAGACTTAAAACTAGGTATCTGGCAATTGTACTACCTTTCCGTCCTCATGACGTCACAAAACGCATGTAGGCTCATATTTGTATCATTACGGGCTGCCTCGTGAGCAAGAGCCCGTGCTGACACAAGGTCAGCTAAATCAAAAACAACAACAACATATTTGTATCAGTACGCTTGAAAACGTCAATACGTATAGGTTGACGAAACAGCTGTCGCGTGTAAAATACTGGAGTAAATGAAGAACCCCATTATGTGTCCATTAGTACCCTGAACAATGAAGTAAAGAAAATAATTAGAAATATGAAGCAATTCAAAAAAGCTGGTTAACAGTGAGAAAGCCATTCTATTCAATGAATATATATATATATATATATATATTATATATATATATATAATATATATATATATGTGTGTGTGTGGTATATATATATAACTGTGTGAGTGTTTGTGTGTTTGTGTATGTATACGTATATACATGCTTATAGCGAGATATCACTTACAAATTACGTTGATGGGTTCATTGACTATAAAGAACAAATATTGACATTAAGAAAAGATGCTGACGATAATTTTCAAACACTGCTAAAGTAGAAGAAAGCTAAAAAAAATGTAAATACCCGTCGACACTTATTATTCATCTATGAGTTATTCTTTTCTGTATCATCGTAAGGCCTTTTTTTACCTTAATCTGATTGTCCACAAATTACCTTAAGAGACCATGAATTATTTGTTGTTTGAAAAAAATAACTCAAATTGGCTGGGTAACCGCATGCTACCTTCTAGTCCAGTGACGTAGAAACCAAGAAAAGGTAAATATAAGGGAAGCAGGTAATGGAAGCAATAGACCTTTCGGCCTCTTAAAGGAAGTAGTAAGTCCTTTGGAGTCTGGGAAATATGAGCAAGAAGAAAATGCCAGAGCTTTAAAGGTAGTGTGTTAAAAGGCTGAACCAAAAGTAATCGAAAAAAAAGTTATCCAGTGGCCTAGATATAGGCATTGCATATTCCCCAAAGAACAAAGCGCAAGTTAGTGTCACAGTGGCTTTGTGTAATATTATGTCCTTTTGACAAAGAATAATTGATCTCCCAACATCGAGAAACACACACACACACACACACATACAGAATACATGCACGCTATTTCTTGCACGCGAAATGGCAAGTACAACTTTTATTACTACTTATCATGTCGGGTTCACATTCGACTGCAATAAAACCTGGATGTTTTATACAAGGTGTTGTAACTAGTGAGATATTGCCGAAGAGGTATGATATCTCTATGTGGCATCAAATTCGCATGGTAACGAAAAATAAATGCAATCTCTAGTTTGAAGTTTAGCTTCGTGCTACTTTGCATAACGGTTATTTTTGCAAGAAGGAAAACAAATAGATGATACAACGTCACCTACGAAATTTATTAAGCTTGACATACCTGGCCTATTCACACAACTTCAATTTTACAATGTTACCAAAAGTAGATTTCTTTATGACTTGAGATAAAAAAACAAACAAACATGTGGACACAGATTAACATATATCATATGAAAAAAAATAACGATCGTTCACTAGCTTCTAAGATAACAGAAACACGTGCATATATTTCAAAAAGCAATTCATCCAAATAACATCAAATTGTTATACGAGCGTTTAACTGAAACACAAACAAATTTGTTAAAACAGAACTTGGTAAGCCCCGCACAAACAATAACTTGGAATTCGGGAAATTTATCCACTCAGATCTCGAGGACCCGGCTGTCAATTTAGAAACTGTCCCCGCCCTACTTACTTAATGTAACGCACGACCTTGGACGTACGGCCGTTGTAACGATTAATTGTGCAACTCTTAGAAGCTCACTGGGGAGGTAATGAATTTAATTAAGGTACTAATGATACGGTTCTCGTGAAAATCGCTTTTGGAGTGACTCGGTAATGAATATGAAACACGGAAGAAGTAGGTCTGCAGTCTTAAAAACAATTTCTACGGAGTATAATTTGATTCCATGAAAACTGTATTGCGAGAAAAAACAATTTAATTTTTTCTTCTGTTAAAAGTCCTTTTTATTTATCATTTGTGTCTATTGTCGTAAACTGTTTCATTAAATACCATAGTATTATTGACTTTTATTTTCCAGTTTGAAAAATTATGTAATGAGTCTGTATTTAAGTAACTTCGATTTCCTTCAGTTTTTAAAGAGAGCTCAAAAGAAGTTATGCGTTCGACTGTTTAATTGGTGCGTTTTGTTTATGCGTGATTGGCATCATCTATCTTGGGGTCATCTCGTCTTACATTCCACCACTACTAACATATGATGGTACATTGGTTACCGGCCCTATGGAAAAGGCTGAACTGCTTTATCAATTTTTTTCTAGATAAGCAGTCCGCTAAAGATGTCCCTCTAGCTGATTCTTGTCATCCTGAATCTCCTCTTGTAAAATTCTGAATTATCTTGATAGCTGGGGGGTGGAGAAGACCCTGATGATTTCATCACATTTGTTTTTCAAAAATGTTTCTATCGTGTGTCTTCCAAGATTAGTAGATTCTATAAATTATTATGTCGACGTAGTATCTTTGCGGATGAGCACAAACTTAGTAATGCAGTACCTGGTCCAAACAGTGGCATATCTGCAGACTGCCGTAACTACAGGCCAATCTGTATTCTCCCTGTGCTCTCCAAAGTTGCTGAAAAACTTATTGTTATGCTACTATATAAGTATGTTGAATCTAAAGGATTGTTAGCTGATAACCAATATGCATATAGGAAGCTAGGCACCTGCAATGCTCTTTTAGACCTGACAAGCCATTTCCAAGTGAACCTTGATAAGGGTTTTGAGTGCAGAATAATTCAGATAGATTTTATTTCCGCTTTAGATTTAGTAAATCACAAGGCACTTATTTATAAACTTCAGAAATTTGGACTGGGTGGATATGTTTTAGAGTTACTTCAAGATGTTCTTGCAGGTAGGCAGCAGCGAGTTACTGTGGACGGGATCTTTAGTGAACCAAGACCTATTGTGTCTGGAGTTCCACAGGGCAGTGTTCTTACTCCACTGTCATTTTCAGTGTATACAAGTGACGTGGTTGTTCGCCTAGAAAACAAGATTGTTCAGTATGCCAATGGTGCAACACTTGTGGGTGTAGTAAAGTCTCCACTTATGTAAAATGAAGCTGCCCTCAGCCTCAATCGGGACATGAATCGGATCAGAGAATCGTGTAGTCGGTGAGGTATGAGGCTGAACTCCAGTAGAACGACAACACTTTTGATCAGCAGTTCTCGTACAGATTTCCCACCTCATCCTCCTCTACAGGTGGATGGAACTTTGCTGAAAGAGTCTGAAGCTTTCACTATTCTTGGTGTAACTTTTGATTCATATCTAACTTTTGAGAAACATGTAATGAACGTTTCAGCAAATGCCGCATGAAAGTTAGGTATCGTTCGTAAGGCCTCATATATTTATAAGTAATAAAATCAGTGCAACATGTTTTCAGTATATTGTATCCCCTTTACAAGAAAATTGTTCTACGGTGTGGATGTCTGCTTCTGCCAACGACTAATCTCTTTTTAGATGGAGTGGTTCGTGATGGCAGGTTTGGACCATCGGCGGATGGTCTCTTTTTTGTCCCTTTTTCATAACCTATATTTCAACAGAGATTTTCCACATTCGCAATTGATCCCTGATCCCCTTTGTCTGCCGAGAGCAACCAGATTCGCTGAACAGCAGCAACAATATGCAGTTAATGTGCCTCACTGTCGAACTTCTCAGTTCCAAAGGTGCTTTATTCCTCGCACCGTTAGACTGGGAAAACAGCCTCCCAGAGGAATCCGAGCAATTGGAAAATCAGGAACTATTCTCCTTGCATTGTAATACGTTTTTATCTATTTGTTAATACATTAATTTACTTTTTCCTTTATTAATAAGTGTGGTCTCTTCTTTCTATATCTCCCTTTACCTCGTTTACTTCTTCCTATTGAACACCATATTCTTTGGAAGCTCCATATGAATAGGTTTAATCTTCTGAATATGATAATAATAAAGTAAGCCTGTTTATTAGCAAGTTGTCTTACCAAACCAGGCACGGCCACCCTACGCTCCCTCCACCACACAGCACAAATTATGGTTTTCTATTTGTATTTTTAGTATGCTGGCTACAAGCATTTTAAATTTCGAGCAGGATACGCTGGCTCGCGATGCAGATATAAAATTTTAAGTGATTTTTGGATGGTGATACAAGATTCCTCTAAATACCTGTTACATGCTTGAGTAATTGAAACATTACGCACAGACACCGTAGGTTTTATTTGAACTGCCTTTTTACTTTCTTTTAACGCCTCAGCTTTTGTCTTCGGGCTAGGACCCATAATGAACTTAAGACTTGATCAGTCTAAATCGACCAGCCAACGAGAGACGATGAATCCTCGTAACCTGTAAGATTTCATTTATATATCGACAGTTAATCGATTCTGGTCGATCGGAGTATGTGATCATTTGGATTCAATTGTGTATTTGAAGTAATGATAATTTCATGGGGATATCCCCCCCCCCCCCCCACCAATATGCTATTCTCTGTCTTCCCCCACCAGTTTTTTATTTTCCTGTTTTTTCATTCGACATTGAAAACTTCTCAAGACAGATATCTAGCACCCAGAAAAAAAGTAAATATTATTAGATGTGGAATTTTAAAAAACTACTTACATTTACAAAGTTTAATTCAAGAATCGCTCGTTGGATATGAGATTTCTTATTATATTTTCACAAGAGAGAGAGAGAGAGAGAGAGAGAGAGAGAGAGAGAGAGAGAGAGAGAGAGAGAGAGAGAGAGAGAGAGAGAGAGAGAGAGAGAGAGTTATGGTAGTCTATTATCAGCTGGAAAATATGAAATCTTTTACGTCAATGAACTGTTTTAATGAAACAATTGTACCAGTGTACATTGGCATTACTACGTAGTATATAATATTCTTGTCCTTTTTCACAACAGCGTCCAAATGAAATCTGGGGATGTTCTTGCATAAAAGCCTGAACAATATGTTAATGAAAGAAGACCGAGTAAAAGACAAATTAATAAAGCCTTCTCATTTTCTTCTTTGCATCGCTTCAATACAACTTTAAATAATTTTTTTAATCCTTGGTATAATGCCTTAAAAAATGCTGGTTTGAAAATATTCAAGGTTTGGACGCAATCATTTTAAAGCCTCTTATTCAACAGTATATCACATAACAAAATATACTAATTATAATTGACTTAAAATTTACAAAAACAAAGGAAGATAAAAAGTATTGATTCGCAGATTATGTGAGCGAAGGGAATACACTTATGCCCAAAATTTATTCACAGAAGAACTCAACCTCACACTAAAAATCATGCGTTTGACTGACAACACCACAATGCACTCCATGCATTGATGATGACCCGAGGAAGCATGGTGCACAAATATTCAAAATCCCAATGTGGTTCCAAGTATTCATTGTAAAATCATGCCTAGTTCCAACAATTGCTATTTTTTTTTTTTTTTTTTGGTACACTGGGATCTACTTGAAATGCATACGCCTAATCATAGCTGGAATATTGAATAATTTGTTGAATAACTTGCAAAGCAAAAGATCCAGCCTCTCATTAGTTCAAGAACATTCGAATCAAGTAATAGGATCCTGGAGGTTGAGCTGGGTGGTTGCGACGCTTTCGGCATATCTCCCTTAACAGTCACGAAGAGGCGGTATTGCGAGTCCATAACTATTTTGAATATTTTCTCGTAGATGGGAAACGCGCAAGAAAAGACCCAAATGTGCCGTGAATATAACTCGTATCGCCATCCGGTGTCTTATTTCTCCTTCGTCTCCTTTTAGTGAGATATTTCATCGACGTTTATTTACATATGAGTGAGCTCTTCTCTGCATGTTTCCCAAAGGGGAAATTGAAACGTTTGTGGGGCGGAGGGGGTGGGGGGTGTAGGGTGACGGAGACTGGGTAGAGTCGGGGTTAAACCGAGTTAAGTTAGCGTCATGCAAAGTAAATGTGGAGAGAGAGAGAGAGAGAGAGAGAGAGAGAGAGAGAGAGAGAGAGAGAGAGAGAGAGAGAGATTAATTACAGTAGAACAAAGGATAAAAAGCCTGGGTTAGATCATTCCTCCACCTTTTGCGATCCATGATGTTGTTTTTTACATCTAGAGTAAGACAGGGACAGTTAATGTTTTCGTCATTGAGTTTCTTTGATATCTGGATCAGAGTTATTATAATGATTGCAATATGTTTTACCTCATTTATAGCTCTGAACAAAGGTCAAAGTAACCTTTGTTGATAGATTTTACTTATTTCATGATGACGTAACTTTTACAAGTTATAACGCCATATGCAAAAATACTTCTGCAAGAACATAAATGATCCAGATATTCAATATATCTAAATAAAAGAGAGAGAGAGAGAGAGAGAGAGAGAGAGAGAGAGAGAGAGAGAAAGAACGAAGAGAGAGATAGAGAGAGAAGAGAGAAGAAATAGGAGTTTCAAGGTGATTGGACTAATTTTCAAAGATCACCTCAGAAGCCTAATGCAGGATATATTGTAAAAAAAAAAAAAAGAAAGACAGACAGTCAGAAAACAGCCATATAAATGACCAACACAAACTAAGCAGATAAACATTTGTGAGTAAATATAAAAATAGTTATCAAAAGCTAAATATTTATATCTCTTTTAACTATCTATGCTAAGTCTGAATTTTAAAAAATCCCACATTTACTTACCTTGTCCTCACATAAGGTACGTCGGAATTTTTTTACTGGTAAAAATTCATACTGCTTGGCAGTAATTCTCAGACGGAGGCATTTCCTGGGCCTTCGAGATAAGAAAAAAAAAAAAAAAAAAAAAAAAAAAAAAAAGAATTCGGCATTCAATTGTGTTGCCAATTTACAAATGTAGCTTATTGGTCTTATTAAACTATCGAGGCTGATTGTAATGAAACCCAACAGGCCACCTTTACCTATAGTTATTGTTTGACATCCTCTAAGAGAAATATTTATGTTAAATAAGCTAGCTCTGCATACAGTAGTTCACATGTGAGATATCAGACTCTAACAAATATCAGGTAAACTTCGGCACAATCAAGTTTTCCGTTCAGCTTATACTGCACGATCATGGCTAGCTTTAACCTTACATAAATAAAAACTACGGAGGTTAGAGGGTTGCAATTTGGTACTTTGATAATCGGAGGGTGGATGACCAACGTACCAAATTGCAGCCCTCTAGCCTCAGTAGTTTTTAAGATCTGAGTGAGGACAGAAAAAGTGAGGACGGACAGACAAAGCCGTCACAATAGTTTTCAATTTTACATAAAACTAAAAAACGAGTCTTATCAGTCTTTTGGGGGTAATTATAACAAGAAAATACAACATTTTCCTTCCAGGACGAACGAAAGAAATTTATTGCTGTTAGAATAGCGTGCAGGAGTTTTCATGACAATGGAAGGTATCTTCGTGATGAGTGAAGGAATGCTACGCAGCAATTCTTAGTATTGATACGATGGAACTTGTTCTCGTAGGAGATGATTAGTGTAGTGTGTGCTGAGGTACGCGGAACCTTTTGTAACTGATGAATGTGGGCATCTAAATGTATTACCATACCAAAGTTAGATAGTAATAATAGTATTGTTCCTCTTACTCAGAAAAATGTCTATCAGAGAAAATGAAGCATAATTCGAATTTAGATCACTTGCATTTGCCCCCTCAACAATTCACATAGAAGGATGGGGAGTTTTAGCATTTATTGTGCTCGCTATCGTTTGCGTAGGATATAAAGCTCAGTGATAATGACTAAATGAGAGAAGGATATGAGAACTATTATTATTAAGCATTTGTTGAAGATTTAATATCATTCTGCTCTTGAAAGACCATGCAATAATTAACAAAGTTTTCGGACAAAACTTTTGAGTTGAAAGAATTTTCTAGCAATTACCAGAGTACTTTAAAATTCAGCACCAGAAAGCATTGTTTTTATTATGTAAGATGTATGACACTAATGGGGTAGCCGCATAATTCACAAGCAAACTAATCGTGTTTCTTATCCATATCCTCACATAAGTCTACACCTTGAAGGCATACAATCAGTGCTTTTGTCGAAACATGCACCTGCCACTCAACCAAACAAAAAGATAGGCGCATTCTCTAGCTTAAAGCAAACAGGCACTATCGACGAAATGCTCTAAAAGGGTTTCCTCCCAAATCCTTTAAAAGCTGCGACTGCAATATCGCCCTTAACCGGAAGCGGGGCCAGCGAAGGACCACCTGGAGACCAACTACAGGCAGCCTAATAGCGTCCTGTACATATCAGGCAAACGAGGATTCGGTGGTCGTGGGTCCCGAGTAATTACGGAATGGCCTTCTCTGGTATACAGGGCTGAATTATCGTTAGGGGAGTTTGAGAAGTTTGCGGCTGTGTGGTTTAATCTGTATTGAAATACGGACGATAAATCCGGGTCAGTTCGCTTTTAAGCTCTCTCTCTCTCTCTCTCTCTCATTTGCGCTTGTGATGTAATCTGGTTTAACTTGTTTGCGTTGTAATCTATATTCAAACGGTTATGAAAAGGCCGAGTCATTTTAACTCTCTCTCTCTCTCTATCAATCTGTTTAACCGTTTATACTTATCCATCTATTTTAAACACACAAGGAGACAGATAGGTAAGCAGTTACAAAAATACGCAGGCAAAATTTGTACGAAGACAAACAGCCGTATACAGAAGCAAACTGACATCTTTCACTGTGGTGTTCCCGTACCATTGTCCTGACCACAAATGTCGACATAGCATTGTATTTCAAAGCAATTCAGTCAATGAAACTATCGGCAACAATTGACACACGATGTGAAGCAACGTGACATGACATCTGAAGGTTTTGTCTGGTGACAATATGTAATTTTTCGACCGAATATTCAGCAACCGTTGTGTACATATATACACGCCTTTGTTGACAAGATGAGATATAAAAGATCATATTGATTTCTTCAAAAGATTCGAGCGTTCCAAGAGATTAAATGTCGGATAATAACGTTATCATACCCCACCAGTGTTAATGCACATTCCTCTTCTTCTCTATCGGTAGCATATTGTATTGCTATCGTCCTCTGCTTTGGTGTTCAGTTGAAGAATCTGCCGATGAACTGACCCTTATTCGTTACTGTCTTTCTCTTTTACTTTCGAATTCTCACCACCCCCAAAGGAATGCGGCCCTTCTAGCCTTTAAAACTACCAGGTTCAATTGGTGTAACTTTTGTCGTGAAGAATTCGAAAGTTAACTCAACTTTCTTTTGCCTAAACCACTTTGAATCCATCTATTTTCTCTCGCCTCACCGTTGTGAGTTCCGCGAGACAAAATTGGTTGGGGACCTGTTCGTTTCGTTCTCGTTGGTGCATAGTCGTCTTTGCAAGACATCAGAGAACATTATGTCGTTGTGACCTATTATTTCTTGAACTGGTACTTTAAGTAATGTTAGCCTACCGCCGAAGGCTGGCCTCTTTTCAACAAGAAACGATGAAAATTCGGAAAGATTCTTGTTATCTCAAAGGCATCCATCAGGACATGGAATATTGCTTTGTTAACTAAGCTTCTGCCGAAGGGCTTTAGCAACCTCAATACTATCTCCATCAACGCCCTCTCAGTTGTTTGTTTCGAACCTGTCTTGGAGAAATGACAATATTTGCTAGATTTTCTCATTTTCACAATTTCTTCTACCTGCTAGGAACTGAAACATTATAATTATATTTTTACGTTTATGTGTATAAAACTGATATTACTTTAGATGTCTAATTTGTTTTCCTTTTTATAACTGGCCTGAATCGCATCACCACCTAAATGTGAATTAAATGACAAATTTCTACAATTTCTATTTTAGTAACTTTTCCTATGAAATGGATACTTTATGTCACGAATCAGTAATTCCTATAAGATTGTTCACTTGGGTTACTACATCTTTCTCCAACTTTAAAACTTAGGAATTCTCTCCCTTCTTCTGTTCTTTGATCATCATGATCGTTTATCTTTACAGAAATTAGTTTTCCAGCCATCCTGGAAAACAAAAGGCTATAGAGTACCGTCTCAACGGATTTTGTATTTAGAAATATTACATCCAAAAAAGCGAATAGCCTCCTCGCTCGTTATCTTGAGGAAACGTGACGAGAAAAATGTGCGAAAAATATTGAAAAAGTTTAAAGTCATTTTAAGGGTTGAATCTCATGGTCATATCTCTCTTCCTAATAAACGCACGAGGGTTACACTTGACAAACTTCGATGACTCCAAGGAACGATTTTATGAACCCACTCAAGCTGAGAGTTGAAAGTAAAACAACTTCAAACGTTAGTAAATTAAATGAATTAAGGAACATTGAACATGTAGAAGAAAAACCATTCACCTTCAATGAAGAGAACATGATGTGGAGGGCCTTCAAGAATGGGGAAGTAATAGGACATTCAGAAAAATATTGCACGAGATGTGATATAGAGAATCTTAAAAACAGATAAATATAACTGTAAAATGTCTCAGAAACAACGTGACCACGAAAATTATACTTGCAAAGAATCCTCAAGAAAAGAAACATATATTATATAAGAATAAGCTTCAGAAAGCATGTGAGTGTGAATGACTTGGCATTTCACTTCATAAAAGAAGACCTCTTGAAAATTCGATAATTTCACGAACGTCCTCTTCGATAAACGTCCTTTCCTCCCTCTCACCTTCCCCTTCCCCTCCCCTGGATCCCTCCCTCCCTCTCCCCTCCTCCTCTCTTTTGTTGTGGGTCCCTTTCTCTGATTTCTTTCCGAATTTACTTGTGAAGCGACGGGAATATCAAGTCCATTCCTGGGAGTGTCCTTCAAAAGGCAGAGCGTGAAATTCGACTCACTCGCGCGCGAAGGGAATCACCGGTCGGTAGCGGTAAAATGCATAATAAATCGGTCGAAATCGGGGGTATTATGTCCCTCAAATCTCGTTTCTCGAAATTGGATAACTTCCGAAAATCATTTTGCTTTGTACTGGCTCTTTCTTTCATTGCCGTAGGTTCGCGGCCGATCTGATGTATTTAGATGCTTTGTGAATCTCTAAAAAAATGCAATGATTCTCGATTAGTATTGGCCAACGTGCAGTTTCTTTTGATGTATGAGAGAGAGAGAGAGAGAGAGAGAGAGAGAGAGAGAGAGAGAGAGAGAGAGCTTTTAATTTGTTACTTAGTGATCCATGTTATTTGCATTTCGGATTCCATGAAGGTCGCAATGTATTCATTTCAGTCTGCGATCAATTATCACCTGTCCTTCGGATATTCATGGATTCTCTATTGTGCCTTTAGATATTCACTTTCTTTTTGTCTGGCCCTCCCTTTTCCTATGATTTATGATGTGCACGTTGGAAGTTCGACCACCTTTCATTCTTAAGGATTTATTCATTGCGTTTCGTGGCAGGCATTCATGTCATGTTTATTCATAAGGTTTCATCTCGCTATTATTCTGTGATATTTTGTTATTCTTGACATTTATATATGCCCCTCCCCTTCCACCATTTTTACTTTAACAGGTCATTTGCTAATGCTATTCAACCGGGTGCTGATTTTTTTTTTTAGACAACTAATGTTATCGCATTCTCTAATTCTTATCAATTAAGTTTTGTTGGAAATACTGTTTTTCACATAAATTCTACGGTATTTGCTTATATGATGGTAGTTTTGAATCTTTCTTATTCCAGCAGGCGAATAATTACGAAAGTTTTGTTGCTGGACATATTCTGAGTTTGTAGCTATTATGTGGATCTGTATTTTTACGCATGCAGGATGTGCAGCGATTTTCTTTCATGGAGTGATATCATCGTCGTTATTGTGACTAAAACTGCCTCTGAAAGTCCTTCGTTCCCGTCTTTCCTACGATTTATCTTGCGCAAAGATATCTACTCATTTCCAGCTTCTTTTTTTATATTTTCATCCAAGTAGGTCTGGGCCTTCCATATTCTGGTGCCCCTGCGAGTCCAACAGACACTATAGCACCATTCTCCTATGGGTTGCACGAAGGACATGTCAAAGCCAGCTCCAACTCCCTTTCATTATCTAATCTATATATGGCATCATTTTTGACTCCATCCTACCATCTGACTTCTAATAAGCTTCTGTAAGTTTTATTCTCAAATTGACCAATTTTTTTAGATATAGTTTTAATATATTTTGATTTATGGCTATGAAACAACACAGACTACAGTAGATTAATGTATAACCGTACTTTCGTAAGCAATTACAATCTACTTGAGTCCTAAATCA
>NC_061109.1:73618401-73668401 GCF_015104395.2 Macrobrachium nipponense
AGCCCTCTTTCAGAATACCCAAAGAAATTTTGCTTTGCTGTTAATTTCGGAAGAATTCACATCTCTCTCTCTCTCTCTCTCTCTCTTCTCTCTCTGTCGACTTTCAAATCACCAATGGCGGAATTTTTCATTTGCAGATATGATGCTCCGCAAGGAAATATTCCCATTTCCTTCAGAGATCTTTTATCATTGAAAATAGGAGACTGTCTAGGGAAACGAGAATGGAAGCGCCTTCTTTGTGTATCCAGGAAGACCTTTGAAGGGTTGGATATTGTATAAAAAAATTCTCGTTTTGTAGAGATTTCAAAAAGAAAAAAAAAAAAAGTAGGCTGAACTGACAAGAAACAACTATTCCCAAAGCTGACCCTTCTCTTTGGCTTCTCATACCTTTACATGTTTTGGACAAGGCCCCCGTGAGAATTTTTTGGGCGGGAAGAGCGGGGGGGAGGGGGGCTTTTTTTATGTTTTATTCCTCATTACCAAAGATTTTTTTGTCTTCATTCTCCTAGGCTGTGGTATTCAAATCTTTTCTGTTAATATATAATGTTCTATTTTTACGCTTTATCCCTGAGTATACATTTCCTATACTTTATGCTAATTTCCTGATCTCTAGCGCTTGTTTAGAAACAATGTGGCGTAACTGCTTGTCACGGAAAAGCATCTGTCATCATAGAAATTCATGGTGATAATTGCATTGAATGCATTTTTAAAAATGTATTTTCCTGCTTACGTTTATTTTATACACTGATATATGAAATGGTTACTTATATTACGGGAATGTTTTCATATAATTGCGTGCAAGAATCCGTGTATTGGTTCAAGGTTGGCTTAATTCAATGGCAAACAATGAATCTGTTCATCCACTATGCAATCAGCTATCCCTGATAAAATCACTTGATTTTTTCTTGAAATACCCGATTCATTTTTTAAGAATAAAAATCGATGCATACGAACGTTACGTTTCACTTCCCCCACTTCCTCAATTGGGTACTTGTCAGGGGAAAAAACGATTCTCCCATTTGCAAAGATTTATCATTACTCGGCTTTTTTCTTTTCCTTTTTGTTTTTGTTTTTTTGTTTTTTTTGTTTTTGCTTTTGCAAGGCGAGAGGTTTCGAACGGTACTGATGCAGCTGCATTCCAACTCTCTTCAAGTATTTGTTTTTGTGCATTGCTAATTTTTTTTTTACTTCTTTACATCGTGTGTTTGTTTTCCCCTGTAATGAAGGAGAGGGGAGACCATATGGGTTCACTTTCTTTCTTATTTGGTTTAAGATAAAGCGTTCTTATGGAAATGCAGACAAAAAAGAACCACGTGGTATATTCAGGAATGGGAGCGTCAATGACTATATAACGATTATTGTAGTTAATTAAAGTAAAAATAGTTAGAATGCAAAGTTTATTTACTTCATTTTCTTATGCACACTCCTTACTAACGGATACTAAAAAGCTCATTACACAAAAGTTCTATAATTAGTAGATGGTGTGAAAACTCAATTTCTTCTTGCATTAATTATTAAAGATGTGAGATAAATATACAATATGTTTTTACGCAATGCAAGCAAGCTCAAGATTGAACGAATCCGTATTTCCTTATTTTCTTCAATTAGAAATCAAATCAAACGTTGAATTTAAAAGAAACAGGTACTGTAGGCACCAAGCGAATTTCACATGAATTTTATTTCAACTCAAAGAAGATGGATATAATCACATTTAACGGAAATCAGCCAATTAAAGTTCATGGGATATTTTCCCGATTTCTTAAAAAGTTGTTCACTGTTCATTCTCCGAAAATTGACTATGTATAAAATAGAAAGTTTATGCCGAGAATCAAAGACAGAGCTCCAACAGGCATTCGGGGAAATGGTAAAATGAAATTCAGTTAAATTCTACCGTACAAAATAAAAAGAAACAAAAGTATTTTCAAATGAACGGAAACAAATACAGAGTCAAACTAACACAATAGATACTAGGATTTTTAGACGATAAAAGGGTATCATTATTGAGAAACTGGTTATACAATAATCATTAAATAAAATAATCGCCAATGAAGAATGCATTATACCGGAAATAAGCAGGAAATGATAATGGGTGAATTACTGAACCCTGATGATCTTAAACAAGACATTCCAGAAGATTAACGCAATGCAATATATTATTGGGCTAATACCAACCTTTTCTAAGATGAAAAATAAAATTGAGGAATTTTCCCAAAGAGTAACAGAAGAGGGAGAAAATTGCTTGGAAATGATGGAACAGAAAGAAAGTGAAAAAAGACATTAGAATTGTCACTAAATCATCTTGATTAAACTCAGAATAAACAATATAAGTTTGAGCATTCAGCCTAGTGCTCTCCACTAGCCTAGGACTGGCAAAAATTAGGAAAGGAAACGTAATCGCTTAATTACGGTGCTTTTAATTTTTGTTTTCCTCTCTTCCTCCCATCTAATACGTCCGTATTATACATTTTACACCAGTCAATTATCCTTCATTCTCTTCACATGACGATTCCATCTCAAAGTACTTTTCTCTTATGCTAGTGTTTTCATTGTTTACTCAAAGGATCCCTATATATATATATATATCTTTATATAAAGAAGAGGAGAGAGAGAAGAGAGAGAGAGAGAGAGATGCGAGAGGAGAGAGAGAGCGAGAGAGAGAGAAGAGAGAGAGAGAGAGAGAGAGAGAGAGCGATAGAGAGAGAGATGAGAGAAGAAGAGAGAGAGAGAGAGAGAGGATTGTGCTACTGAGAGGAGAAGAGAGAGGAGAGATATTAATGAAACAATCAGTTTCATGAATTTCTCTCTCTCTCTCTCTCTCTCTCTCTCTCTCTCTCTCTCTCTCTCTCTCCAACCAGCCTGCTGTCTGTCCATCTATTTATATATGTAAAAAATACCAAGGTATTATTATCCATGAGCCTTAACTGCGAAACAACACAAAAACCTTACGTTTGAAGAATACCGGAAATTACTCGAATTACAGGGAAAAAATGGGTCTATTAATTGCGGTGAAGGATAATCATGAGCTTTAATGACTTGGGAAAATATACCAGCAGTGTGCGTGCCTAAACTTCTAAGTGATTTTTACAGCATTGTTTATCAGCGTAAGCGAAGTTTATATAGATGCATCATCTATGATTACGCTCGTACGTTATTACAAGCATGCATATCTAATGACACGTAATAGTGCGAATACTTTCCCATCACATATTTGTATACTCATATGAACACCTCTCTCTCTCTCTCTCTTTATATATATATATATATATATACATATATATATATTAATATATATATATATACATATATATATATATAATATATATATATATATATATATATATATATATATATATATATATATATATTTATATATATATATATATATTGGTGAAGTCATTCAAATGATTTTTCATGGTTTAATTAAAACCAAACAGTACTCGGCAGCATTGACTTCTGCAATTCATACCGGGGTTTATTGAATTGCTAGTAATTAATATGGGTCGTTTTATACAAATATTCGGAATTACGCTTCAGAATAACAAAATAATAGCCACAAATTGGAAATGCTATAGCGCTGTCCACGGAAATACTTTCTGCTTTATGTCGGACAGGCAAAACGCTTCGCAATGAAAAGGGAGACTTCATAGAATCGGCACTTGATGGATATCCGTAATTTCATTGACTCCGTATGATATTGTCATTTGTGGCTGCGTTTGATTTGCAGCAGAAAACAATATTCTTATAATTGGTCTCTGATCTACCCTGTTTTGAAGAAATGTTCATCAGGACATATCATATCTCACTGAGAGACTGAATTTTTTTCTCTATATAGCTAAATGCAACGTGTGCCTATATATTCACTTTTTACCGTGTGTAAAAACGATAGATTATGGGAACTCAACTTCTTATTTATGCAAATCTCTTTATGCAAATCTTTCTCGTGACTAGTTCATTTATGTATAGATACACAGAATAATAAGACCTTGGTCCGAGTTTCTATATTTTATTTATCTAGTTTCATTTTAACATGATGCTATTTGCTAGAGATTTTGTATGGTGTTTTGACGTTGCATGGAACCAGTGGTTATTCAGCAACGGGACCAAAGGCTTTACGTGACTTCCGAACCACGTCGAGAGTGAACTTCTATCACCAGAAATACACATCTCTCACTCCTCAATGGAATGCTCGAGAATCGAACTCGCGGCCACGGAAGTGGCAGGTCAAGACCATACCGATCACGCCCCTGAGGCGCTTTATTTGCTAGAGAGAACTATTTCTTCTTTCAAAAAGGTGGTAGTAGGTCGACAGGAGGAGTGTTACTAAATAAATTTCAGAGGTGTTGCTGTTTTTGTCATTAAAGAAAATCATTCTCGTGAATTATATCTTCAGACATTATATAGCATAAGCGAAATTGTATTTATATGGCTGCTAGGTATAAGTAGTTGCTTACAGTCCAGAATATTTACTTCGTCTATATATATATATATATATATATATATATATATATATATAATATATATAATATATATATATATATATATATATATATATATATACGGATGTGGAAGAGATAGTGTTGTAAGAAATTACATTTATCGATAACGAACCTTGTAATTTACAACAATGACATAGTTTTTTTTTCAACTGAAAAAAAGTTAAAACAAAACAGTCTAATAATTCTTCCATGTATAGATCTCTTGAGATCACGAAATAAAGAGAAAAAACAGAGTAGCTTATCATAGCTCAAAATATAGGTCAATAATATCCTTGAGGACTGAAAATCCCTGGAAAACAAGTCTAATACTTGAGGCTCGATCCTAAATCCCCTTTATTTTCATAAATAGAAAAAAGCCTTCTAGCATCAGACTTATTTTTGATATGATCAGATGGAAGAGGAGCAAAGGAAAGAGAAAAGGTTTCAATCGGAACTTCCAATAAGAGTGATAAGCCCAACAAAGCATGATAGTTTCAATTGTCCAGAAATTCATTAATGCATTATAGTGCTGCAAGAGAGCCACTGAGTTCCATTCTGAACTTTATAAAACCAATATTATTCATGAATGCTTTGAATGCTACAACAATTCATGAATGCTGTATTGAATTTCTGTTATCATTATTTTTCCGTGAATTAAATAAAACAATATCAACACGGTCTGAATATGTTCGAGTACTGTCGTCACGAGTTATGTATTTTTAGTCATATAAAACAGATCGAAAGAGATAAGCACCATTATAGATGAATGATGATGGAAGGAAATATAAATAGAAAATTATATGTATATGTGTGTGTGTGTCTATACGGTAAACATCCAGTAATCATATAATGGCAAGCTGCTACTTATTTCGCCGTAAATTTCCCGTATCCCCTTTCCCTAACCAAACACGATATATAACCCACGTCTTTCTGCAATAACGTAAATGGTAGGCTTCAAAATATCAGAGAAATATCTACCTCATTCAAGGATCGAACGATTCCCTTGTGTATCCATTCCTCCGTATGGAGGCCTGGATTAATTCCCATCTTATACGTAGGCTAGATTTATTTTTCTTCTCCGGTTTGATCTTTAGTCGTTTTCGGGGCAAAGGGGATGTTTTTTTTTTTTTTTTTTTTTTTTTTAAGGTACTCGTTCAGGATGCGTAAAACTATGATCAAAGGATTCCTTCTCTCTCTCTCTCTCTCTCTCTCTCTCTCTCTCTCTCTCTCTCTCTCTCTCTCTCTCTCAGTCATGACTTGCTAAGGATACTCTCAAGAGATCTCGGGATGTAGCCTAAAGAGTTCATTTATAAAGTTAGGCCAAACTCCCTACAGGAATAATTAATTGATCATTTCATTTTTGACGCAGCGTATTTTATTCTGAGATTTTCTTCTCCATAAGCTTTGATTAATAACTTCCTTAAATTTTTTTTTTCTTAAAGGTCTTCTCTGCTATGAAACTTCAGAAATAACTGGCCTTGATAATGAGATTATAAATGTTCCTTATATGTCCTGAGTTACGAAACATACCCAGAATTATACTTACTAGTAACTTGCTAAATATGTAAATAGTCAATTTACTTCTTAGTCATGGAACTTTTGCAGTCGAAAGTAATGTCAATAATATATTTACATGCATGCACACATATATATATTTAAATAAATACATATATATCTACAAATGAGTATATAAAAATGAATTATTATAGTATATATAATATATATATATAATATATATATATATATATATAACATTTCTATAAATCATGATTTATAGAAATGAGGAAGTGGGTCACCTCTGTTTTCAAGGAAAAGGGTATAAATATAGGAACGTTAAAAGAAAATTGAAGATGTAGAAGATATTAGAGCAGAGAAATGGATATCCAGGTTTTAAAAGCGTGGCCTATCAGCTTTTCTGTTTATCATAAAGTTTCCATCCTTTAATTCTGTTTCTGTGATCCTTCCCCGAATATTTATAAAAAAAAAATACGATAGAAACAATAACGCAAGGAGAGCGTGAAAAAAGCCACATTATCTAATAGCTGAGTGGTATGGGCTAGGGGGTTATTTCGGTTAACGTAAAACTTGTTTTAAACTCGGCTTTGAAGACTAATTTTTATCTGCGTTTTTACTTTTTAAAGTCTAATCGCCTTACCCAGATCTTGGATGAATCTATGTTCGTGTGTATGGGAATTTTACTCTTGTATTGGGCACAACTTCATACAAGCAAAAACAACGCACACACACACGCACACATACATACACACACATACACATACACACACGCACACACACACACATATATATATATATATATATATATATATATATATATATAATATATATGTGTGTGTGTGTGTGTGTGTGTGTGTTTGCTTGTATGAAGTTGTGCCCAATACAAGAGTAAAATTCCCATACACACGAACATAGATTCATCCAAGATCTGGGTAAGGCGATTAGACTTTAAAAAGTAAAAACGCAGATAAAAATTAGTCTTCAAAGCCGAGTTTAAAACAAGTTTTACGTTAACCGAAATAACCCCCTAGCCCATACCACTCAGCTATTAGATAATGTGATCTTTCTACGATTTTCTGCAGGCAATGTGGCTTTTTTCACGCTCTCCTTGCGTTATTGTTTATATCGTATTTTTTTTTTTATATATTCGGGGAAGGATCACAGAACAGAATTAAAGGATGGAAACTTTATGATAAACAGAAAAGCTGATAGGCCACGCTTTTAAAACCTGAATATCCATTTTTCTGCTCTAATCTCTTTTTCATCTTCGATTTTCTTTTAACGTTCCTACATTCTTTGAAAACAGAGGTGACCTACTTCCTCATTTCTATAAATATTTCAGATGTGTAAACTTTGCTGGATAAAAGGCTTTGCAAATACTGGGAGATTACTTCTCGCTATATAAAAAGAGCGTTGTTAAAGTTGCACTAAGCTCTTGGTTATTTCTATAATACATATGTTACCATACAATTTAATATTTCACATGAAGTGAAACTTGCATATCTTCACTGAACCTATTTTTCTTTTCCTGGAGTTACCCCCAATAGACTTTGCTGATTTTTATCCATTCAGAAGAGAAAAACAAAATCTATACCCGAGAGTGATCATGCGTAGGGGACCACTGAGAGGCATGATATTCAATGCCACCCGATCCCCATGAATAAAACCACATCACCAGCTCTACCCAGATGTAACCATTATATTATTAATGATGATAGAGCAATTGTATACATTGGTGTGCTAATAATAAATGTTTCTTCATATTAATTACAGATTAGGTGTATGGGGCAGAATTCCGTAGATCCAGGTCGTACAACTCTAGAACTAAGTAATACTGAATTTACTACAATATTATGAACCCCTGAGGGATTGTGAACCAACTTACCGCTCGTCGTGTACAAAGTTTAGAGTATGCCTCGTGGGCAGGTTTCTGTTAGGGGTTATGGAAGTTGAATTATCATCCGTTTTGAGAGGAATTTTGGATATATTGTGTCTTTTTAAAGAATTCCTTTAGAAATACTCAATAACGACGGGCATAGTATGACTAGGTCTCCTTTCAAGCATAGTTATAATTATAGAGTTGTCAGTGATATTTCCCTGTTTTAGATAATAAGGAATCAAAATATAGTCATTGCATTATTGAAGTTTTTGAAAATATCAAGAGCACTGAATGATGTATTTATCCTCTTGCAGATATTTGTTAAATTGTCTTGATATATCATAAAAGCATTGTCACTTAAATCACCAAAGATAATGATGAAAAATATATTAATATGAAAATGGGTAGTTGAACAGGGGAGTACTGTAACAGACTTTCAAGAAATTGTCGAGTTGATGATGGTTTGTAGGAAAATGACTCAAAATGTAAATATATGATGGCTAGAGAAAGTGTATGATAAACAGTCCCTTTTAAAAAGATTGGTTAGTTAAGATAATTAATGTGGCGATGAATATTTTTTTAAAAGCTGGCAAATCTCAAGTGGGTTCCATGCATGTGTTTACTTATGAAAATACACACCGATGTCTCTCTCTCTCTCTCTCTCTCTCTCTCTCTCTCTCTCTCTCTCTCTCTCTCTCGCCTCAGATTTATAAGGGTCTTAGTTTTATAGGTGTTAAACATTGACAACGAGGCACGGAAAGAGCATGCTTAAGGAATGTTTTTACACTATGTCTGCATTTTTTTTACGAGGAAAATCATGTTATTTGCTTAATGCAATAAACCAGCTGGGAGATTCCTGGCTTGTATCGTGTTGTGTAATGTATTCTGGTAATACAAATACACACTTCCATCTCTCTCTCTCTCTCTCTCTCTCTCTCTCTCTCTCTCTCTCTCTCTCTTACACTGAGCCAGATCTACAAGAGAATCTAGGCACGGGATGAAAACCGTTGATATTAAGGACAGGTTCCATTATAGGTCGATAAATGGTGATTTTCGTCTTTTATTTTATTATTAAAACACATTTAATTACTTCTGATTTAGAGCTGCTGTTTTTGTATGTCCTTTTATTTCTTTATTTAAATCAGACACACTCTATCTTCTGGTAGAATACTAACTCTGGTTTAAGGTACAAAATGTTTTTACACTTCAGAAATGCATTTTGTCCTGAATAACTTTTACAACAATAGTTAGTTTCTTGTTGCCCATGATAGAAAACGTTAATTGTGGTCTACAGTTCAAGAAAGAAATCGTAAATGACGGACCGTACTTGGATAACTTCTCTAAGGTCACTGCCAGCAGTTTTACAGCTCAGATTGGGTTTTCTAGTTTCCTTTGAATCTATAAGATAATTTACAAACAATTACTAAATACACAGTAAACATATTTATTAACGTGAAATGAAGTAAGCAAAGATAATAAATACCAGCAATTAGTTACGATTTCTTCCAAGACTAATTTCATTGGAAGGAGTGTGTTGAAAAAGAATTCCGCTCCAAAGCAGTCCATATAACATTCTAGTCCATCATAAAATCTTTATTTAGTAAAGTGGGTAAGAAAAAAAGGTAGATTATTTCCTTGATAAATAATAATCCTCACAATGAAATCCAGTGAACCATTTCGAATGCACACGTTTATCACCGCTTGGTAAGAGGCTTCTGATATCGAAAAAGCAAAAGAAAAAAAACTAAACAGGTCCGTCATATTTTAAATCGGATTTATTTCATGAATGCTTTCATTGTGCTTCCATCATAATGTTTAAGGTCTTTGATGGGACATCATCAAAGCTGGAATCATCGTGAATGCGGAGCTTTTGTCCTCGCTGGAATGGAGGAGAAGAGTACCAACAAAGGAAGTGGGAAACGGACCCACAAACACGGAAGCCCAAAATCCGATATATAAGCTGTGGATATTCAAGTGTTCCTATAACTACGTCAGAGGATTCAGAGTATCAGGAGGAAGAATGGTATATCATTCTCATCCCGGAGTCTCTCTCTCTCTCTCTCTCTCTCTCTCTCTCTCTCTCTCTCTCTCTCTCTCAGATGTAATTGTACACATCCAAGCTTCATAATAATTTTTTTCCCGTCAAAACTACTCCTTCATTTTGAAAACTAGGGCAAATTCAGATTACTTATATTCGTGAACTTGAAAAAACAAATAAATAGACATTTACATTCTTTAATAAAACACAAAGATGTTTAGATAGGTTTGTTCGTTAGCGGACATGTATTCGCTACCAATGCAACATAGCAGGGGGCAATAAAAGCGAGGAAACACGAACACTGAGGAGAACTGAAAGACACTTAATTGATCGTAACCTGCAATGAACACGATCAATCCTTTCCTCAGGGATCCTGCAGCATCTACCGGGTTTTCCTACAAAGAAAAAAAAAACGACACGTGCACACCCCTACACACATGCACATAAAAAACTCTCCTGTTCACTCACCAGAAGTGTAGATAACTTTCTTGACTGGGAGTTGCTACAGAAATGTGTAAAAGCACCGATTGCATATTCCAGATTCAAAAGTCAATATATCAAACTTATATGATTTGGCATGATGCTATGGCCAGTTTACATACATTAATATTACTGTTTATTTATGTACATATATGTATATGTATATGTATATGTATATGTATATGTATATGTATATGTACATGTATATGTATATGTAGAAGAGTGTTGTAGGAGGAAGTACATCCCAGGTGGTTTTTAAAATACATTTATTGCAACGTTTAAAAACACAATGGTTTCATGTGTTGTGTACAAGTTTAATTGCCCTAGTTATAATCTGGGGACCTACGTGGGATCCACAAAGAGGTTACTAAGGGTCAGAATCGATTACCATAAGGGCGTTAGCTATAGAACTGATAACAAACTTGCTAATCCTGAATTTTCTAACATCATACAACACGCCAATAAATGCAAACAGAATATACAATACAAAGATTTTGAAATATTGGGACGGGCACCGAATGGCAAACTACTGACAATTCTGGAGTCCTTGTTTATTAAACAGCTTGTTCCTCAATTGAACACGCAGTCTTCCTCGACAACTCTTTACCTTACGTAAGCTGTTGCCGGTCATTTCTGGTTTGTTCCTTCTGACTTCTGTCCTTCCTTTCTCTCTTGATGGTTGGTTCTCCTACAACTAGTTTTTAGTTTTTTAATTTTGTTTATCTTGTCGTTCATAATGTATTGTCTTGTATTTGTAATTTAGCGCTTTTAATGTTAATTTTATTGTTTTATGTCTTTACAGCTTGAAAATGAAACCATTGTGTTTTGAAACGTTGCAATAAATGTATTTTAAGGACCACTTGGGATGTACTTCCTCCTACAACACTCTTCTATTTTTCGAGTTACTAGTAACCGCCATATCTTAGAACGATATGTATATATTATATATATGTATATATATATATATCTATGTATATATATATATATATATATATATATATATATATATGAACAGTAATATTTAATGTATGTAAACTGACCATTAGCATCATGCCAAATCATATAGTTTTGATGTATTGTCTTTTGAATTTGGAATATGCAATCGCTGCTTTACACATTTGTATATATATATATATATATATATATATATATATATATATATATATATATATATATATATATATATATATATATATATATATATATTATTATTATTATATTCGAGTTACAATTGTCCTTTAATATCTAATTCGCTCTACTCGGAACTGATATATTTTCATATATGTAAACCGAAAGGAAATTTTTTTAGTTGATAATAATTTCGTCCCCTCATGGGATCGAACCACCATCCAGTGGACAGGAACGCAATCAGGACGACATTGACGTTACCGATTCGGCTAAAAGTGATGTGATAATTATTCATTTATATATATATATATATATATTATATATATATATATATATATATATATATATATATATATATATATATATATCTATATATCTATATATCATTATATATAGTAATTTATAACTATATAGATAGTGATTATTTATATAATATATATGATATATACATATATATATATATATCTATATATATATATATATCTATATATATGTATATAAAGCTCTCTTTTATAGCTCGTTTCCGTCATATAAGTAACATCAACAGCCGTGATGAAGATGTGATACTTCACTCCTGCATGAATTAAGCGTTCCAGAGATCTCGGTCTATTGACCTTCTTCCGCCCCACACAGAAATAGAAGACAATTTAAAAGGGAAATAAGGCCAGGCTCCGTTTTCCTCGTTTTGCATTTTCATTTAAATAAGGGTCGGCTATTTTCGGGGCTTCGTCGGCGATATTACAGTGATATTGTTTATCGAGTTTTAATAAAGGCTTTCCAAGACAGATTTTAATTCTCGATACATATAGGAAGATATGGCTAGACACATAGATTCCTTTAAAGCATGTATCGTGGTATCGTTTAACATGAAGTTCTCACTTTTCAAAGAATATACCCCAGAAAATATAAAATAGATATTTGAAATAATTGGTATTAGTTATTGTTATAATAATCTTCCACTGTTTCTGAATCAAGAATAATATTATACGGCAAAGCGTTTCAGCGTCCCCAAACATAAACTTATCTTGATGAGTCTCTGATGATTCGTTTTGCTTTAACACAAAGATTGCTGCTGAAACACTGTAACATTGTATGCAAAAAAGAGTGTTACTTTTGTTGGAAGATTAAACACCCATTAAAGAAAAGATTACTTCTTTCAACTGCATGAGTTTTTTTTTTACTGAAAGAATGTTTTTTTTTATTACTCTGAGCGGATCGCTCCCCTTCGGAGAGGTTTTATTTTTGCAACTTTTCCCCTTCTGTAATAAATATTGAAACAGTTTTTTCTTCATTTCTTTGAATAAAATTTCATTCTTACAATTGAGTACTTTTTTTACTATGTCCTATCTTTTTATTTGTTCTTTATTTGATTACCACACATTTATTTAAGTCTTTATTAATTTGGATGTGTTTTCAATTTAAATCATAATTATAGTTATTTTATGCTCCATTAGATAAATTTCTTCATTTTAGCCTTTGAAGTTTTTCTTAGTTATTATTGGTTCTATTTTTAGCGCCACCCTTCATTTTGAACAATACGCAGATTCCCAACATAACCTTATTTATCATAACCTTTTGCAAAAGACTTTCATTAAATAAAAGAACGTTCTGGCGCTTGAAAACTTTGCTTGTGATTTTTTTCTGACATATTTTCGATAAATCTGTCACCTACACCTAAAATATTTTTTTTCTAGGCATTGAATATTTATCTTTTATGGTTATTCAGTTCAAATATGGGTTACGAAAACGTTTATCCTTATTTAAAAGCAAGAGCCCGTGCTTGCATAAATTCCAGTTATTTTAACATCAAAAACAAATCTCTTCATTTGAAACATTATTTTATTCCACTGTGATTTTATTGTGAACAGTTTTTCGTAAAAATAAATATCACTGAATTTCACCGTGAATATTAAACATGGAACTGATACCTATCCCATAAAACCCCCATGCGTGTACTTTTATTTCAAATGAAGTATTTTCTAGAAACACTTCCTCCATTCCTCTTAATTTTATGTAGGGGAATTTCAACTCATTTGCTTGTTATCATCTTTTCGAAAAGTTCCAGATTATCTTTTATACCTACTTTTGATTTCATTGTTGTTTTATCATAATGACATTTCTATGAGAGTAATATCTGAGCATATTTGCATAAATACGAAATGCGAACATCAATCTCTTCCATCCTTTAAAAATCTTCTCTCTTTCTCCAACGTGCAAAGAAGTATTGTTCTTCGTGGTGCAGTAACATCCTCGCGACAAGTGCTCGAGATTTTCCTCATTTCCATCTGAATAATTTTCATATTTATTCTCAGAGAACGTTTTTATTTCTGTCTCGTTTTGGTGGCCATGCCTTTACAAATGTTTCATTTTTTTATCTTCACTACTTTCCAGTATACTGCAAAAACTTTGCATAAAATTTCTTACGCTGCTTCTCTCATTTTTATACTCTGTCGGTAAATGTTTTACTTTACACTCTTTTCACAGTTTTAATAATTCTCTTTTTAGTGTTAGAACCATAATGAATAATTTTGTCTTTCCATCACAAAATCCTTGAATATGAATATATTTGAATATTCTACCTTTTATTCTAAAAAATGTACTTTCTTTGTCTAGGTACTGTTTCATTTTTATGATAATTTTCTTTGCTTCAATCTCTTGTATAAACTGTTACATTGTTAATCAATTATTACATGCAGCTCGATGTGACAAGGAATTGATGGCAAATGAATGCTTTTTGTCAACTGAAATTTAATCTCTGCTTCTCTTTCTTGTTACTTCAAACTTAATTTATTCAGTTAAACTAGCTTTGTATATTTTCTACAAGATTTACAAAGGGCTGGATTTTATCAATTCTCCCCTTATCAAGTGGTATTTGATCAGGAAATATAAATCATTCACACTTTCACACCCCATTCCAATTCCCGAATTCCGACAGAGAGAGAGAGAGAGAGAGAGAGAGAGAGAGAGAGAGAGAGAGAGAGAGGTCTGTGATTATCCAATTAGCTCATTGGACTAACCTCATAACCAATAAAAAGTTCTTATGACCTTTTTACACTGTGCGTACAGTAGGGGATTCGCCCATCATAATATATCAAGAGGGGCTACAAAATTCTTCGAAAACAAATAAACTTGCATCTGTCATACATATGATCGATATTTGCTGTCTGCTGCCCAAGTCATTGGTGGGAAACGAGCAAGGACTGTATACAGTCCCTCCTCTAGCCAACTTCCATTCATTCTTATTCATTCTTATTTGAAAAGGAAAACTGCCAGAGTATATGCAAAGTCAGAAGTTCTTATCTTCGTGAGGGAAGATGATAACAAGAGGGAGATGCCAGGGAGAGCTGCGGAAGAAATGCGTATGAGATTTAAGTCATGGTGTGCTGAAGTCATGATTTTCTACGCGTGTGGCTTAACGTGTTCTTATTCAGTACAGTACACTGTAACATAGCAATTTATGTCGAATGGTATATTGGACTTTTCGTATTCATTTACATTCTTACTATATATTCTATGATTAATGTCTTTCAGAAATACTCAAACGCACATAAACATAAGTACATACATACACACAAACACAAGCATATATATATATATATATATATATAATATATATATATATATATATATATATATATATATATTGCTTGTATAACAGAATCACGAAAGTTAGGAACGTGATAAATCCATAAATAAAGATAAATGCCACGAAGGAGAAAAGCCCTTTACTGAAGCAGCTACTGACAAAAAATACGAAAAAATAATTAAAATTTTTTTTTTTTATTGTAATGTATGTCTGTCATTTTTTGTGAATATGGTTTTGTCTACCAGGTTCCGTATAGCTGTCACCTATCAATCCTTCAATAAATTGTCTGGAGATTGTATCTGAGATGATTGTCTTAAAACCTTTAATTGCACCTTTGTTTATGCTTGTTTGGGAAGGTCTCTTATCTTCCAGGTGTGTCGGATTCTAGGCACTAATCCTTTTATAATCCCTATCTGTCAGTTATACGAACCTTCTTGTATTGTCTTTTCTCGTATTTTTTGTCAGTAGCTGCTTCAGTAAAGGGCTTTTCAGCCGAAAGATCTCGCAGACTCCTTCGTTTATTTTTCCTTCGTGGCATTTATCTTTATTTATATATATGCTTGTGTTTGTGTGTATGTATGTACTTATTTGTTTATGTGCGTTTGAGTATTTCTGAAAGACATTAATCATAGAATATATAGTAAGAATGTCCTATAATATATATAACTAATTATATATATGTATGTATGTATGTATGTATAGTATATAATATATATTATATTCTATATATATACACATACATACATATATATATATTATATATATATATATATATATATATATTATTATATATATATATAATACACCCCATTTTATGCATCACACACACAACTACACACACACACATATATATATATATATATATATATATATATATATATATATATATATATATATAATCTATATATATCACCCATTTTTATACATACATATATTCTTAACCTAATTCGTTCCACTAAGGAAAAATTGGTATTTAACAAAACACTTGCCATCCCCAAATTCTTCGTAACATCCAAGATAAATGTTCGCACGTAAAAATGACAACATTCACCTTGGTGCTATACATCACATCACGCAACAGAGGTGCAACGGTAAGTCTTTTTCTCTCCTCTGGTCATGCAACAATAGAGGACAAGCATAGCATGCGTGGACCCTCGTATAGATATAACTTATAACATTTTTGCATGACATAAGAAGGGCAACCGTTATAAAACTGATGGCAGTGGTGACAATAACGATGAAGACTGTGAAAACAATTATATACTTGCATATCACGAGAAAATCTCGTATTCATGCTTACCTATCGAGGCTAAAATCATGGTGTTCTGATATTTGTTGTAATCATCAATTCTAATTTAATTTGTGAATTAAGGCTGTCAAGGAAAGCACTGGGGCACTTTCAGCCATTCAGTACTCAGGAGGGAGTTGGAGTCTTTAGACACCAAGAGAGAGAGATCATGAAAATAACGTTCCTGTAAATTGTAATAATGAGCAATTCAGCATTAGTTACGAAAATTATTTCCCATATGCCCCAAGATTCTGCCATGTGCAAATTGATTGAGGTCTGTCTGTCTGTCTCCTTTAACTCAAACACATACCCACAACAACCACCAACACCCCCCCCCCCAACACACCAACACACCCACACACCACCACACACATATATACATATAGAATATATAATATATATATATATATATATATATATATATAAAACAAAAACATACACATACATAAATGGAAAGGTTCCGATGGCAAATAATCATTAATATTCTATCAGAAAAATGTCACCTAAAAGTCTCATAAGTTTAGCGCCATGTCTTCGTACTGTTCATAAGAATGAATCACTGTGCCGTTCCAGACAGGACCTTCCAAATTTCTTATAAGAGATGATGTGTTGCTTCCCTGTAGTGCTATCCTCACACCCTTTCATTTATCATACGCATTTGCCTTTTGGATTCTGTTCGTTTCTTTCGTAATTTCGTTTATCAGCATTATTTCATGTTATTGGCACTTATACTAATTATGCACCCACATTTTTATGTTTTTGGGGTACAGTTTAATTTAATTAATTCGTTTATTATTCACAAAATTGCATACCTCCTTTCTTGATTAAAATTCAATTTTATTTGGTTTCAATGAGCGAATAAGGGAAAATGAAACATAGATAATGAGGAGCGAAGAGGCAAAATACATTGATAGAAAAGTAATTTTCATAAACCCTTCTATTTTATTTCTATATTAAAATAACTTTATATTATTTTCATTTCTTTGAAAATAACAAACAACCAAAAGAATGTTTATGATAATGATGCTTTTCTACACTTACCAAATAACTTTGTATTTTCACGCTGTAAGAATAAAAAAAAACGTTATCAGAAACAGTAGTTATCTTCAATATTACTGCTTATTCCGCATAAATTTTTCGAATAATTCCGTTAGTAATATAATCACCCTCCACTAAGTTATTTTCAAGAAACAGCAACTGTTTAAAAATCCATATCTTTATCCAGCAACATTGTTTGAAGGTGTTTCATAAATGATGACAAACAAACAACCTTAAAGCAAGAAAGTAATCAGTGCAAATTTAGATTACGGAAGTAAATCAACCCTATTGAAGAACACGATGTATTTTTCCAGGCGTACCGTTTTACTTCCTTACTGTTACGGGAGAGTAAGTCTAACGAGACACACGACTTGATTATGTTAGAAAACTTGCCCTAATGGAATTTTGATTAGGCTTAACTTATTCTGGCCATCTCTTTGCCTAATTACTTGGTCGTACGTAATCTCTTTAGTCCTCACGCAAGCCTGAATGAGTTTCTTAACTACCAAGAACCACCCACACACACACACACATATTTCCTATTTTATCTTTAGGAGAACATTATTATTATATTAAAAAAGCTAGTATAGCACACCCACTCAATAAATTTATGTGTAAAGAACGAATATTGATATGTACATGAAAGATATAATAATCATAATGTAACTGACATTGTAAATGGAAACATTGGGATGTAGATGAAAGGTATAATATAACCATAATGCTACTGATAATTTTAGATGGTAATATCTACTATAATTTCGTGTTTTAAAGAAAATCGTCTCATATAACTGCCTCGTTCTCAGCCGTTCTTTCTGACTAGGAAGTACTGTTCGTATGTAATTAAATTTAGCTGTTGGAGCCCTGGTATGTGATATTAAATACGGCGACCCTGGATTCAGCTAGTTTGTTATTTTTGTTGCGTCGCTGACAACCATTACATTAGAAAGTTATGCAGTGGTATTGCTTTAAGGTAGAAACTTTCATTAGATGAGTGAGCTAAATTGGGAATAATAGTTTGTCTAGGCAAAGAGGAGCTTGTGAAATGGTTTCTGAAATGGAGGATCGAGAAATCTGAGATTGGCGGGTGTTAAATATTAGTTAATGTTAACTTATTATGCCTCTAGCAGGAATTTTTGACAATAAGACTCCATTCAAAAACTCAGTATCCTCTTGCATTCAAAAGAATATCTTATCAAGAAGAAAGTGATTAATACGAGGTGAATTATAATATCCGCTGCACGGACAATGGAATACTTTTCTGTTTGATCTGATATTGAATGAATAATATGAAAGGAACAAGATCATATATTCACTCACTGCTGACCATTTCTACCGTACCGGGACTTCATCATGTTGTCCAGCGGCAAGTCCCTCGGCTGTCCATGACAGGAGTTCATCAAACAGTTGAGCCGCCCGAAGACCCTGGACCTTGCCCCAGGAGTTGTCATGGGCAATGACTCTCACTACAACGGATTAAACGGGGCCATTAGCCGTTCTCCTGATTCTCATTTCGGGATATTAAAGCAGGCAAAATATTTTTTATTTATCTATTTATTTTTTTATTTTTTGCGTGCCAATTGTCGTTCGTTCGTCCTCTCTCTTTTGTGATGTCATGATCTGCAATCTACCCAAAGTTTTTATGTCACCTATGTGTTATAGATATCAGTTTTGAATCCACAATTTTAAGATTCCATTTACTAGGTCTGGTAGTTAGTTAAAAGGTGTTAAATGCTATTTCGTTATTTCGTTTATTTTTGCCCTTCCTCCACTTCATTCCATTTCTGGCAACTCAAGTTTAAATAAATTGTTTTTGTATCAAAACATATAAACATTCCGAAATGTGTCAATTATACAACGTTGTATAGTTACCATCAATATTTTTAAGATGACACTATCAAACTTAATATTTTGGTGCCCCTACATATCCGGTTGTACATTACTTCTTTCCATTAGAATAAACGTCGTTTACATTTATAAATTTTATAGACTTCAAGAGAAGTGACAGGAAATCAAGTCTGAGGAATTCAATTGCATAGTTTTCGGAGTGTCAATACAATTTCATAGTCTTTCGATTATCATAGCATTATTAGTTTTATTTCTATAACTTCACTAAATAACTAACTAACTGCATATAAGAGGCACAATTCTAAATGCATACTGTATAGGAACAGCAGGAAAACGTCTAACAAGTTTTCGGTTATGTAAAGCGCACATCACTTATCTTTTAGAAAGGATTCGGCTGTCAAAACATTCCTATTTATATACATAAAAGATTAATTAGATTACTCTATTGAAATGTTAACAGAAAGTATGTGAAATAACAGGAAAGATTTGTTTCAATAACCCTGTAAGGTGAGAGCTAAAATGGCACACACATGCACACATACAGACTCACACGCGCATGCACACACACACACACACACACACACACATATATATATATATATATATATATATATATATATATATATATATAATATATATAAGGTGTGTGCGCGTGTGTTTACAGAAATAAATATTTGTATTATAGCCAGTTAATAAGCGCATACGCGTCTTTGCAGCATAAAAACATATACCGGTCCGGCGTAGATATTCTAGACTGACGTATTGACATAAAGTCGATCTTACCCACCAAAAAAAAACTCATGGCTTTTACTTTGCTCTAGTTTCACCTCCTACAATTACATCCGAATCAAGTATTGGTAAATCGAAGTCAGAGGCTGATAGATGTAAGAACTGATAGGTAGATAGATAAATAGGCAGATATGATTGAAAACTACTTTTCATGGTGAAAGATGCTATGAATCGAAGTATTAACTAAAATGAAAAATAACATGTATGTTTTTATGCAATTCTCAAAGGTTATGATTATGAGATTATTGGGATACCATAAAAGTTACGAGATTTAAAATTTTTCTCATAAAACTTATCCTGTTGATTATTCTATATATGACATTAACAGATATAATTTCTTTCAAGAGATTAAATCGGCTGAAATAAATCGAATAATTCTGATATTTCTCATTAAGGAATCGAAGAAACTCATATTACATGTATTTTTATCAAAACGCAAATAATGATAATACTGTTATATTGCAACAAGAACACAAAAAAAGTTAAGAGCGAATTCTGAATCCATTAGATTAATTATATTACAAGTCATTCTTATATTTAAGCAATTGCAGTTTTTGCATGTAATTGTAATGAGTTTGCCAATACAAAAATCGAAATTTTAGCATAAAGTTCTAAAATAAATACCTTCTAATCCTTTCACGTTTGCTTTAATAATAGAAGTGAATAATTCACAAAAGTAGGCAACTTCGATTAACAGGAACACGATATTAAAAAAATCGTAACTTCAACCATTCTCTATTACGATGTGCTCGTATTGTATATGTAGCAGTATTTCTTGTAATTTTATTTATATATACACATTTGTAATATCCACAATTCCCTCTTAAATTTTCGAATTCTTCACACTTTTTCGTTACGCTTGTCACTACAAATCTTTAGATCCAATGACAAGAAATATGAAGTAATTCCGATGGCCGGAGGTGGGAATCGAACCTGCATCTGGTAAGAAACGACCAGTAGATTATACATATACTATATATATATATATATATGATATATATATATATATATATATATATATATATATATATAATATACACACACACACACACGTGTGTGTGGTGTGTCAGTGTGTTTATGTTGGCGCAAGACATATATTTGTTAAGCGAACGAAACCTAATTACTGAGTGAAAAATATGGTTTTTTTTAATCTCAATGTACCTTTTTAATTTTCGAATGCTCAGAGTAAGGAAAAAATAAATCTACGTCTATTGTAATTAGTACATTGACAAGGAGAAAATTATTCAGGGAATAATTGGACTACAGCTTTAATTTCCATAAGGCCGAGACAGGAGAAAAGAATCACTTAAGTAATTAATAGTAATTATTGGTAAAGCCATTATAAGTTATCGATTTCATGAGGTAGTTCTGTACAGGAATTAAAAATGACTCACTGCTGATAATATTATCATCCAAATTTATCTTTTGAAAATCAACTTTTTTTACGTGCTAATTAGCAATTATCCATAATCCATTACGGGACACCTATCGGCATAATGGCCCCATTTGAGAATGCCATTTCAGCGTTGTGATCCAGGTCACATTAAAAAGGACTTTTATCACAACAGTCACGAAATAGGGTTGATGTAGTGAGGGGAATTACATAGGGAAATTTTGTTGAATGGGAAACCGATAAAACTCCAAAGAATTGTGAATTGTTTGGTAGGTTTGTTGAATAATTCGAACGAGACGATGGATATTTTAAGTGGTTTGCATTTTTAGGCGTTTTTGACATGGAGAAAAAGAGAGTGGATAGGCTGTTGGAAAAAAAAGAGCATTTTAAGCCCGGCTAGAAAATAATAAAAGCATTGCGTTGCCCACTTTGTTAGAACACAAAAACATAAATGACCTCTGGGCAAATGATAAGGCATTCGAATGAAAGAAGAATGGAATCGCCTAATAAATGTAATCTTTGGGATAGAATTTATGTCATTGTAATTACTTTTGAGTAATTGCCCCGCAGTCATGTCTCCAAAGACCTGTTACGTGAGAAAATATGTTCTGTAAATCAAAGTGGTGACCAGACATGAAAAATGAGAGGTTACGTTTTACTATTTAAAGGAGAATGTGTACACCTCTACGAAGTCCTTATGAGTAAAGTTACTAGAGGTTTCTGAGTTCCAATAAACTCAAAATGAGCGATTATTAAAGCATCACCATTCATGATGCAACAATGACACTTTATCTTAGACTTTGCAGTGCGTACTTCACAAGCAATCTGGTTTGCAAAAGAAAGAAAAAAAAAATTGTCAACGTAGAGGACCAAAGGTATAAGGAGAGTCCTAAAGTTACATAAGCAAGTATTGTGTGATCTGTGCGACTTTGAGGCCAGGAAGAAGCATCGAAAATGATTCTCAATATGTCATACCTCCCCATCTCATTAAGGAAGAGTTTTGCCCAGTAACTGTCCGGTCAATGTCCCGTTTCTGTATCACCCAAGATAACACCAACGACCTCCCATATATATAACGATATATATAGATATATATATAATATAATATATATATTATATATTATGTATCCTATATATATCATATATATGATATATATATATATATATATATATATATATATATATATAGATAGATAGATATATATGTATATATATATATATATATATATAAGATATATAGATATATATGTATGTATATATATATATATATATATATATATATATATATATATATATATATATATATATACATTTCGGTGGAAAATGAGACGCTAAAAGTGTACAAACGAGACTACATTTATCATTAACGTGTGGATGACCTTATTGTATGAGTACTTTGGAAATCTAAATTACCAGTCTGACGCATCGGTCTTAGATAAATAGGAAATCTACCGACGACCTGAATGAACATTAAAACGTACGTATATGTTTTACCTTTAATTCAATAAGCTTTCTGAGAGACAATAATAATGTACACGATGTTCTTCGGATGTCTTTTTGGCGATTATGGGAAATATCCGTCAACCCTTTCATATCGCATCCCTTTCCTCCCCCTTCTACGGAAAACTCTCCTGATTTCGGCAATTGCTCGTAATGATTCGTAATGAGTGGCAAACTTAAAATGGGAAAGTCCCTCCAACAACATCATGAAAACAATGCAGCTGCCGCTGAAATTTCCCACGAGGGAGAATTGCACTCGACCTTTCCCATCGATTGGGGTTTTATTTCTGTCCTAAATAAACAGACTGATTTGGACCTCGGGTCCTCTGCCTTCAAATGGAAGTCGTGCTTTTCGACTGAGGCAATTTCGATTTCATTAAACACACAATTTTACACACACACACATATGTGTGTATCAAGAGTCAGTGATACTCGCTTGACCTTTTTTTTTCTTTTTTGCAAATTTTGAGCCACAAGTATAGTATCATTTCCAACTCACTCTACACTGGGAATAACTTACACCGAAGAGGAATTATAGTTACTGTCTGGCGTTGCTGCTAAACCAGGCAACGCAACGGTTCGATTTCTGCCGGGATCGAAGCAATTATCAACTATAATTCCCTTTGGGTAAGTTACTACCAGTGTAGAGTGAGTTGGAAATTAAACGCTAATTGCAGGTCAACATTCGCAATAACCTCATGCGAGTATAACTGACTCTTGATACACGTACTCACACACACACACACACAAACTCATATTTGAATGCATATGGCTGTTAAGAATATTCTATTAAAACAGAATTCCATATAATAAAATGTGCCCATAAAAGCGCCAAAATGTAGAAAGGAAATATTAAATTCAGAAACCAAGCTGTCTCTCTCCTCAGGGGGAGAGAATATATATATATATATATATATATATATATATATATATATATATATATATATATATATATATATATATGTGTGTGTGTGTGTGTGTGTGTGTGTGCGTGTGTGTGTGTGTGCACGTGTGTGCATGTGTGTGTATATTGAGATCACAATTGTTCCTGTAGAAAAGGGAATACTAATAACTGTAATACCAGAGAAGATATGAAGACATAACATACATTACGGGTGGACGGAAAATTTGCAATGAAATAAGGAGTAGGTGTGTGTATATGGACTACTGTTTGCTATAGAAAAGATAAGAAGTTCGTTGTAGATTATACAGACGTCAGTTATATAAACCATTATGGATATACATACATACATTCATATATACGGTAAATATATATATATATATATATATATATATATATATATATATATATATATATATATATATATATATATATATATATATATATATATATACATATATATATATATATATATATATATATATATATACATATATATATATATATATATATATATATATATATATATATATATATATATATATATATATATATATATAAATATATATATATATATATATATATATATATATAGTATATGTATATATATATATATATATATATATATATATATATATATATATATATATATATATATATATATATTATATGCTGCTACATTCATAATGCATATATCTTCTCTCTGATTGTATGAAATGTTAGAAAAGAGTTTTGCACCATTTTCAGATTCCTTGTTTAGCTTAGAGTATGTTCAGATTTCGCATAACATAATGTAAAAGTTAATATAACGTAGAATGTGAAGAGAGAGAGTAATCTCTTTGTCCGTTCCAAGATAGAATTGTTTCCGTAATATGTCAACACCTCAGATTAGAGGAACTTGAGGTCTCCATTTTGTTTTCATAACATGTCAATCTTTCTCGCTCGAGTGTGTTTCGGACGAGTACGTCTTTGTTGAGCATACTATGTACAGGACTGGTTTCAAACGTGTATGTCTTTATTGAGAAACCACATGAAGATTTCACGATTTTTCTGTAAAGATATGTCATATTAGAAGCTTCTGGAAGGATTGCACAATCTTTCACATGCCAAAAACGTTTTGTGCGAAATCCCCTGTTCAGCTTCTGTACGAAAAGAAAGATTCATTCAGATTTAGATCCTCATAGTGTTTAGATCTCTCTCTCTCTCTCTCAATCTCTCTCTCTCGTCTCTCTCCTCAATCGCTCTCTCTCTCTCGCTTTCTCTGCTATCTCTCTCTCTCTCTCTCATGCCACTTTTGATTTCATATTAACATAAAGACTTTAGTGTACGTAACTGTTGGTCACTCATATATTAGAGTTATTTAGTATTATTAAGAGCTTTTTGTGGAATCTGTACAAACATTGTACAAGTCTGTAACGGTGCCTTTTCTTTTGTGAAGTATTGTGAATTGGCGAAATTCTTTGGAGCTAGCTGCAGCAGAAAGAAAATTGGTACCAAGGTAATGTTTTTGAAAGTTTATTAGTTGCAATTATAGTTACAGTGTTTGGGTGAAACATTTAAATTTTTTTTACACATTGCAAATTTTTGTGTTTTGTGTTTGTTTCATCTGAGGTGATTTTTGTGCATTTGACAATTTTTCTTGATGAAGTGATTTTTTTGTGCATTTATCCATTTTCTTATTGAAGTGTGTGTTTTTGTTTTATGTTCTGTGTGATTGGTACTTTCTGCAATTTTGGTATTTTACACCTTTTTCTGTGATGTGCTTTTATTTGCATTAACAATTTAATTAACTTAATTGTTTTCATTACTTAATCGTTGCATATTTAATTGAATTTAGCACTTGTGAATTAATTTGCATTTACTTAGAATTCTTTCAAAGTTAATTTTGATTTAATTTTACTTAATTAATTGAAGAATTAATTATATTTTGCTTTGTGACTATCACTTATAATTTAGAGTATAATAATAAATTTTTGTATTTAAAATTTTTATAAGTATTTTCATTTTCACCTGTATATGTAAGTTATATGATTTGTTTAGTTAGGAACATAGAGTGGTAAGTGAGCTGTTTTGCTTCAATTTACTTGAAGTGAGTTAGAACCAGGGAAGTACTTAGACTTTTGAAATCAAGGAAATACTTAGACTTTTAAAGCTGCTGATGGAGTGATGCCCTTTAATTAATCTTATTACATATAAGATTACCTCACACCTGATTTGATGAACTTAGTCTGATTTTCTGCAATACTGGTAAGTTGTTTAAGGGATCACTGTTGCCTTTAGAGTATTCAGTCGTATTTTACTTGTGGTAAAGGTTCAGGTGTCTGGTTTTGTGAGGTACTCATTTAATGATTGGTGAGTGTAGTAACCAGATACTTAGCACTTTGTCAATATATATATATATATATATATATATATATATATATATATATATATATATTATGTATGTATATATGCACTTTGTCACTATATATATATATATATATATATATATATATATATATATATATGTAGAGATGAGAGAGAGAGAGAGAGAGAGAGAGAGAGAGAGAGAGAGAGAGAGTATATTTGAGTGTGCGTATTTATATATATAATAGTATATACACGATTCTATGTTTGCATGTTTGTTCTCTGTTTTTTCATATGAAATTCAAAAACAAGAGTTTTGCTGGTTTGTTCATTGGCGCTAACGTTTTCCTTATTCCTCTCAAAGCTGCCTTCCTAAAAATGGTATTTATTTTCCTCTGATTTTCCACTATTTCCAGACAATTACCCAAGGAATAAAATTTTTTTCACGTTTGCAAAAGAGACTGAAGAAGTCTAGAAATTTTGTTCTGGGAGGAAACTTCTTTTATCGCAGAAATGAAGAGAGATTTTATCAGCATACATCTTTTCTACAGTAAAATTCTTTGCGTTGTTATTTCATCTTCAATAACATCCACAGAATTAGCAGAAATAGCTCAATATTCGCGTTCCCCTGTTATTTACCTGAGACGTTTCTCTATAGAGCTTGATGTATTGTGTAAACTCCGCTGCTCTCTCTCTTTCTCTCTCTCATATACATACACGCATACACACACACACGTATATATATATATATATATATATATTATATATATATATATATATATATATATATAAATATAATGTGTGCTTGTGTTAGCGTGTGTGTGTGTTTTTTTTTGTGTATGCATGAGTAATAAGCGTATAGCATCACTGAATATATTTATGAGTAGAAAGAGAAGCTGAGTTTACAAATTATACCAAATAGTTATCTATTGCCCTACCTCTTGAGCCACTTCGGTTCAGGGATTTTTTTAGATAGTATTGAGTGCAGCTATAGACAAATAGTCTTAGATAAATAGAAGAGAACGTGATTGTTGAGCAATTTCTGCTAAGTCTGTGGATGGTATTGAAGATACAATAACACGCCGGGGATGTTATCCAAGACTAGCTGAATTCCGATAAAATCTCTGTCCATTATTGCAATAGGAGAAGTCTCCTCCCAGAACAATGTCAAGACCTGAGTCTCTTAGGTAAACATGAAAAAATTGTTTTTCCTAAGGTTATCCCTTGGAAGTAGAGGAAAATCAGAGGGAAATGAATGACGTTTTCAGAAAGGCAGCTTTGAACGGAAAAGGCGGAAAATTCAGTGCTAATAAAAGAACAAGCAAAACTCTTGTTTTAGAATTTCATATGGAAGGAACAGCGAACAAGCATACAAACATAGAATCGTGTCTGTATATATACACACAAGCAAATATATATGTATGTGTATATGTATATGCATATGTATATGTATATATTTTATGTATATGAAGTGAGCATTTGGAGTACAGCAATGTAAAGGATATACATAGCCAGTGGTTCCAGTGCTATTAACACCCTAATTAGTAACCGAGGCAGAAAGGGAATATATGAAGGATGATGAACACTGAGTAATTAGAGATCAGACTGCAGATACCTTTACACACTTCTGGGAGGATAATAAAGAATGATATGATAATCTGCATTCAAATAATCATAGATTAAAGTGGGACCACCGTCAAAGTATTGTAATTAGGTCTATTGGGCATTCCTCATCAAAATTAAGCTAGGGAAGTTTTGCCCTCATTTATTTTGTATTTATTTTTTTTTTTACGGATATAGTAATCAATATTTATGTTTTAGGTAAGGATGTTAAACACTTACGAATTGCATGAAAATCATTCGTTTAATAATTTTTTATTTCTCATTATACAGTTGTATTGAATTTAGTTGTCCCGTTTCTCGAACTCTTACCCTGTAATCATAAAATCCGTATTAATACGAGGCAGGGCCTGTATTTCTCTTTCATTATATTTGTCAATAAAACTTTTAATCTCATTTGCACTCATGTCACCAAGCAAACTGGGAATCCTCCAAATGTTGCCCTGTGAGATTCTCATCGCGAATGTGAGCGACGACTCGGCACGCATTTATTATTCATCAGCCGTTCTGTGTCTTTTTTGCCGTCGTCAGTTCGCAGCAATGATCGGCCGAACATCAATTAAAGACCTCTTTCAAACGATGTTATTAAAACACAACGCTACTGCCATTACATATATCATCCAAGAGAGAAAAACGCCTGCAGGTTGTATCGAACGAATGCTGTTGACTTGTTCTCTTTCATTCGAGTTGGATAATAGACGACGAACGAACTTCAACGGACGATCAATGAGATGCCAATTGCATTTCTTATAGACCTATATTGCCAGCGGTTCAATCTAATCAACTTTCAAAATCCTAATCTGTTGTGGCTAAGGGCAAATAGTTATGCCTTTCAATGGCGTTTAGTCGCAAATGGCACTAACTAACGTTTGATTAACAACAATTATACGAGTTCTTAGTAGCAAAAAGCTGAGGTAACAAATATTTCTCACATCTAACAGAATCAAATCTTAATTCGAAGCTACATTGAAACATAATAGATATAATCTTTCTTAAGGGGGAACAGGATAGCCAGAAGACGTGGTAATATTCTAGACATTATTAGTTTCTTCCTTTCATTTCGAACAGATTCGCACATAATATTCTATCACTTGGTCTCGATGATTAAAATAATACCAAAGTAAAAAACAAATAAGAAAAGATACTCATTATTACAATTTCTTAGCAAGGTATATCGTTGTAAGTAGATGGAACATCGTAATTAATAAGGTTTTTAGCAAAACAAGAAAGAAAAATGTTCTCGTTTCATTGAAATTAGGAAAAATGAAATATAAATCACAAAGGTGTCAAGAAATAATCCTAGATAAAGAGGAGTGTAAAAACAGATATTTTTCTTATATTTTTTTGCAGAAGGAAAAACTGCTAAGACTATTGTTGATTCGCAGGACATGCGAGATAAATATGATGCACTAGAAACAAAAGAACTGTTACATAAATTTTCATTGATTATTCTCTGTTTTAGCGAATAAAATGTATCATACATCCGTTCTTTCTTTTTCAAAAATAACATTTCGCCTTTCCAACACAAATCCTTCTCTCTCTCTCTCTCTCTCTCTCTCTCTCTCTCTCTCTCTCTCTCTCTCTCTCTCTCACTTTGAAGTTAGTAAGGGATGAAATTATATTTCATTTCCTTAACGAGTATCTTCTAATTAACCTCGTTTTTTCTGTCTCTTCGTCAGTGGGACTAACATAAAAACTTTGTGCAACTGTTGTACTGAAGTTAGTTGCAAGGAGATGAAATGAAGAAATAATGAAAACTTTAGCTGAAGGAAATATCTAATGGGCGAGCCTTTTTTGTTGAAACAATGTTTGCCACCTACCTATGTGACCGTAAGACATTTTTGCAGAAAAAGAAAAAATAAATAGCAGTTTACTCTAGCCGGTTCTGTTTTGTTATATTCTAATGTTTTTTAAGCTGACGCTCATATATCTTTAGTCAGTATCACTGAAGTTAGCTGTGATTGGTTGTTTATCTTGTTCTTTACCCATCATTGATATCAGCGACGATGACTTTCAGTCAGTTACAAAAAACAAACTTCAGCCCGGTCCTCGGTAAAACCAATGTTTAATGGTACTTTGCAGAACTACCTTAAAAAGCCTACACAGTGGTGTATATAAGCGTGGTGGTCAGCCAATGATAGCACCTATACTACTAGATTTAACGGATATTGCTGTGACAGAATTCCCTGGAATTGTGAAAGAGATAAACGATAAATATTTTCATGGTGTAATTCAAATGTCATAATTATTATTAAGTAATGTAATGATCCACTGAGTCAAAATCTTCATAGGCTTTTAAGTTTGGTTTGCAGCACTCATTCGTATAGATGAAAATTAGAGGTGGTAAAGGATATGAAATTGAACAGCTATGTAGTTATACTGTCTACAGCGGAACAGCCGCCCCCCATACCCCCTGGTCTACAGAAGTAGTCCCCAAGCCCAGGTCAGCCCTTAAATGGTCTATATGTCAGATGTTTGATCTTTCGACTGCTGGAGGATTCCTTAGCTTGACATTTCTCCTGCTACAAGGTACTGTGTCAATATATATATATATATATATATATATATATATATATAATATTATATATATATATATATATATATATATATATCAAAAAATCACCATAATGTGACTGGAATACCTTGAAGTAATAAAAGTCCACAATTATGTAAAATATGTTTTAAAAAATACTTAAAAGACGGGAGCTTTCGTCTATTGATCAGCAGACCTCATCAGCCGTACTAATTTTTCCTATTTAAAAAATACAAAAAGTTACGAAGGGCAGGCCGGACGCTGAAATCGTCTGCAAGGGAGATAACAACAAAAACAAACTATCCCAATCATGTTATTCCCTCGTTCAAATGTTGTCTGGCCGATCGTCGTGGTTGAACTACATCTACAGTGTGTTCGGCTGTTCCCTCGTCCAAAAAGTCAGTACGGCTGATTAGGTCTACTGATCAAGTAGACGAAAGCTCCCGTCTTGTAAGTATTTTTAATACACATTTTACATAATTGTGGACTTATATATATATATATATATATATATATATATATATATATATATATATATATATATATATATACACATACATATCGAGACCAAAAATTCAGTGATGTGGAACAAATAACCTAGAATCTTCCCGATACATTTTGCAGTAAAAAGTTGATTCATGTAATTCTTTCGTGTGTATGTGTGTGTGTGTGTTTGTTTTATTATTATTTTTTTTTTTGGTGCCAATGCCGACTGGCAGAAGTTAAAGTGATATGGATGTGTCGCATGAGTTAAACTAATAAAACGATAATTGGTAACAATAAAAAAAAAATTACTTATGCCAAGCCCCATTAAATTGACCAAATGGATTGTAAATCAAGTGAGTAAAGCTACTTTGCACTCTAATTCTATTGGCAATAGCTTATAATTACATGTCTTCTTTCACGCGAAGATATTAATGATGGTTTGAATGATTCTGGGAACAACTTCCTGCACAAGTCCTTTTCTTAAGAGTGAAGTGTTTTGGCACCATAAATTTTATCGGCCCTTTTCTACTAATAAACGCTTTCTCACTTCCGCTTCCCTGTACAGATCTTCCTGTAATTATTATAATAGCTACAACGATAGATTAAGAACCGTGCATGTCTACAGATTTATATCACTTAACATAAATGCCAAGAACACTTGGAAATCATAACTCCACTTAAGTCAAAGGACGCAGGAAAAGTTAGTGTTTCTTTTCCATTTTCTTTATAAGAAAAATTTGTATGGCCACAAATCTACAAAAGTATATGCAGTTCTTCAGACAGGATGCGAATCAATATCTTAACTAACGAATTTATAACAGTGCCTGCGTCTGGAAGCATTTTTAACAGTAAAATGATTCTGGTTTCGCAGTGGTTTCATGATAAAGTGAGTCTGCAGTGTGGCAGCCTTTTCAAAATTTAAACGAGCTTGGGTCTGGAGGCAATCTAAGCCAAGGTTATGAGTCTGGGTCTCATATCAATTACAACAGTCAAGAGTGTGTGAATCTGGAAACAATGATTAAGGAATACTTTTCTTAAATCGTCAAGAGATCACAATACAAATGGTTCACTAACATAGACACTTGAAGAATTCAATTTGTGTGACACTGGCTCAATCATCGAGCCCAATTTTCACGCAAATGGATGACTTGAAATCTCTTTATTGGTCAGTGAAAATCAGTTTAGGATGCTAGGTAATGGTAATTCATTCAAATGTGACAGTGATGTGATGTCAGGACGCCAGTGTGATTAAAGAAATAAAATAAAAACAATGGTTCAACTAGCCCCGCCTTGCTTTAATATCACATTAACTAAAATCATTTTCTTGTACAGTTGGCAATTGTAGCGATAATCCTTTTCGTATTTCGGGGATGACCTTTCAGCTTTGCAAAGAGAAGCAAAAATAAAGTAAATTTATAACAGAGAGAGAGAGAGAGAGAGAGAGAGAGAGAGAGAGAGAGAGAGAGAGAGAGAGAGAGAGAGAGATATAAATATCAAGTTCTATGTAAAAGGAAGAAAGTAAAATGCATTTTTTGCTGTAATTTGCCAGAGAAGTAAAAAAAAAAAAACGAAAAACAAAAATGTTCTCCAGTGGAAGTACATCAAAACCACAAAGAGGCATCATACATCCTATTTCTGGCTCACTTGCGGTTTTTACGTTTTTATTTTATCGGTGCTGGACTCGAATAACACAAGACTGGCAACTCCAATTAGTTTTTAAGCTGTTACGCACTCTCCTCTGATTTAAAAGGCCTCGTGTCTCGTTTCATTTAATTCGCCCTGATTGATTGGCCTATTGGTACGGAGTATCTTGAAGGAGTACTGGAAATAAGCCTATTCACATGCACCGTTTACACAAACATTACCATACACACAGATATATATATAAATATATATATATATATATATATATATAATATACACACAAACATTTAAATTATATATATATATATATATATATATATATACATATATATATATATATATATATATATATATATATATATATATATTATATATATATATATATATATATGAATAGTTATCACATCCCTGTGGTTCATATAAATTATTCGAGCTACAAAAAAATGTTCTTTCATATCTAATTCGCTCTACCTCGGAATTGATTATATTTTCGTAGATGTAAACCGAAGGGGAATTTTTTAGTTGATAATAATTTCTATCAACTAAAAAATTCCGCTTTGGTTTACATAGGAAAATATATAAATTCCGAGATAGTGCGAATTAGATATTTAAGGACATTTGTCGCTCAGCTCGAATAATATATATATATATATATATATATATATATATATATATATATATATATATATATATATATATATATATAATATATAAGTGTTTACATAATAAAAAATATGGAATGTTAGTCCATATATATAAAAGATTGCTTGCAGGAATGTGATCAGACTAGAGACGCTAAAGATGACGTATACAATAAGTATGTAGGCTAAGATAACATGCCGTCACCTGTAGTCATTCAATTGTTTTATAAACTTTATCCAGCTCCCTGTTTGAGACAACTACCCCGACCTATAATTCAAACGGCCTACGTGATCTGTAGCGTGTCTCATTTGATTGTGTTCGTATGAAACTATGTCATTTGTATGTATGTTCATATGTTCGAACTAATGTCTGTTCCTTCATAACTTGTAACAGAGATGGTAGACAGGAGAACAGAGTTAGCTATCGTCATTAGAAGACCTGTACCTCTTTACCTAAGCTTTATCATGTAGAGGAATAGGATTAGCCATCGTCATTGGCCGAAGCGATCAAGCTATCGTTATTAGAAGACTTGTACAATCATATCTGATCTTCAGCATGTAAAACTTCAGAAGAATACATATAGTTTTATATTTCGTGTTTTCTACAAGAACCTCCTCACCATGAGTTTAACACATCGTCGTAATAACAAACAAGATAATACCGACTTCGTAAATGATCTACAAACCCCCAGACACTCCATTGAAGATGGAAGTGCAATACCAACCGACTTAGCGTAAGATTATCGCTAGTCTAACATTACCTCATAGGGCGCCTTATCATACAAGGCACAAGCCCTAATATTGGTGGCCAGCGTACCAGAAGAACTCTACAACGTCCTACGAAGAAAAACCAGAATAATAAATCATGTATCATAAGAAGTCAACGACGACGGAAGCAGCAGATTCTTCAAGCAACATAGTGTCATCGTTAGTGAGCGACTTCAGAAAACAACAAGAACTTTTTAACGACGACGAAAGCAAGAGATTCTTCAAGCAACATAGTATCATCGTTAGTGAATAACTTCAAGAAACAAAACCGACGTGTCCTTTTTCCTACGGCAACGCAAGCTTCGTCTCTCATTAGAATCATTCAAGAAAACATCGTTAGTGAGCGTTTCCGGCACTTCAAGAAACAAACCGAACGCGTCTGCAGCATCGGATCTTTCTAGGGCTCGAATCATCGAAACAACGCGCACGGGGGAAACTGAAGCCAAACCAGGTCGTCCGCTAAATAGAGAAGGAGGACCAAGGCCGTGTGTCGTTATCGGAACACCGTGACTTCCCACAAAAGCAAGCTAAGTACAATTTTTTATTCATTTGGAGTAACTTTGAGTGTTTCCTTTGCAGGTCGAATTTCGTTATTCCTGTGGCTGAAGTTACGAGACATTCTTAATCTTATTTTTTTTACAGAAATTATCTACATCATTGAGATATTGCTACTGCGAGTTTTTATCTTTGAGTGTCTGTTTCCAGAAGTTCTACTGAAATATCATAATCATATACTATGTTAATTTTATCATTTTGGGTGATTATTAATCCCTTACGTAACAAGTCATATTAAACAGTGAATATGCGTTTACGCAGTGGACGCCTGTATTTATACAGATGCATGGATAGGGTCGTTAAGCACCGTAGTGATTATAAATGCCACACAAAAACAAGTGGAACACCCGTACAAATCTAGATAAATTAGAGGTAACACTATTTCGGGTCATGACAATAAATGCTCCTTTGCAAAGTCCCGATCGCAGTTTTAGCCTTGAGTTTTATGAGTTATATAAAATATCGAACCTCAATGACTCAACTTAACTTTTAAAATATGGCTGGATTGCAAGGAATAACATGTCTGTAAAAAACTTTCATCAGGCTAAATGCGCTGACCAGGATCCCTCACTATTTCAAATTTTAGCAAAGAATGAAGTACAAACAGTTAATATTGAATGCAGTAGTGATAACTTGTCTTATTAGTAATCGCTCAGTTCCTAATAGTTCGTCATCATTGCTTTATACGTAACCAGCAACATAATGCTAAAAACACACAATACGTTGCCGATGGTAATAAAGAGAAGGATCTTAATTATTACAAAAAAAAATAGAAACAGTAGCCCGTTCAGAATCAAACAAGCAAACTCGGTGACTGTGTCACCTAGTCAAGCGGTCAAGGTCAGTCAAAAACTGCCGAAGTGTTCAAAGCATAGCAAATTCCATACAATAAGCGACTCTAGCAGAGTGGGGAAAAGCGATGTTGGTTCATACATACCGATATCTTTTTGAATTAAAAAGGATTTTTCCTATGAAACACACGACCGTATAAAGTAATCAGAGCAGGTTTTCGTTTTTTTTTAATACGTAAGTTATTATAAGTAGTGGTGGATAAAGCCCGACTGTACGCGCCGTAAAAATTAGAATATCTTGTTTTATTTCTTTAGTAAACGTAATATCCTGTATTTACGGACTCACTGTCTGTTGTTCGAACTTCCCTAATGAGAAGTCCGGATAAGCGAGCGTTTACAGATACCTCTATAGTTATAAAAAACATTGATCTGTATCTAGTGTAATTGTAAGATTCATCTAGGGGTATACAAAATATTAACTTACATCCTGCAAAATAAGGCGTGTTTATCAAAGGGAAATCCTATAAACCTTCAAACATATTAAAATCTGTTTGAACAAAAATGAGACAGTTAATCAAATAATAACTTATATAAAGGAACTATACATTTGTCTCATAAATCGTAACATTGTTCAAATGACCCAACAGAATTCTCCCACAACCGCAGTCGCACTTTGCACGCAAAATCTCGAGAAGCATGCACCCTCGAATGTCTTAGTGCGTGTAAAAAGACTTTGCTGGGAAATGAAATTTTAATCCTTCCCGACACTCTGAAATATAACGATTTCCGCGAACAAAGCCCTAAAAGTATACATATCGTGGATACGGAAGTTATAAATATCGCATTTTTTATTGTTGCTAATTTTTAATCACGCCCAACCAGTCGTAGATGAATCTCTCTGATAATCTATCTAAAGTAATATCCGTAAAGTCATTCAAGCAGAGGTGATTCAGCAGAATTTTTTTTTTTATCTTTTACCTGAATACCAGGAAGTTTCTCCACTAGCGAGTGATCTCTGGGAAAAACGGATGTAATTTAACACAAAATACGGTCTAAGGACAAACATAAAGCTATATACGTACCTTCGTATAGACTCTCACTGCAATTTCAAAATAGAGATAAATGACGAAGTTGAAATATGTTAGTAATAGGAGCCATTAGGAAATCAAATAGCCCATATAATTTTCCCTCAAAACGTCATGCCATAAAAGATCGGACTTGGCGTATCTGCGTAGATTTCTGTCGCTTAAACAAGGAAACGACTCCCGATAGTTTCCAGTGCCATGTAGCGACGACATCTTATCTCTGTTAGGTTAGAATAAATTTTTTTTTCACCAACTTGGACTTACTTAAATGCTTTTACCAGATACCATTACCTAAGTGATTGTACCTCATACACCGTTTTCAGCACACTCAGGGGACATTATCAATTTTTACGTATGCCTCCGGCTTACGTTGCGCCCCAATTATAATATAGTGTTTGGAGACTTTTAAGGGATACCCTACATGCTTATATGGTTGGTCTTGTAATCTTTTCTAATACCTTAGAAGTACATTCACATAAAGTAGAGCTAGTGCTACAGAGACAAAGACAAATAATCTCAGAGTAAAATATCTAAATGTGAGTTTTTTAAAAACCGAACATGTTTATTTAGGTTTTATGTGTCTAGTCAAGGTCTTAAAGTAGTCCATGGTAAGGTGTCGGCTATTCATAACTTTCCGGTACTTATTAACGTAAAAGGGGGATACAGCACTTTTGCGCTGTAGTGGGTATTACAATCGTATGTAAATATTTAACTCTTCAATCATGACAGCACCTTTAACAGATCTTACGGAGAAGAGCGTAGATTTATTATGGTCTGAAAAGCATCAACAGGCGTTCGATATCTTAAAAGCGGAAAATGCAGCTCACCTAACTTAAAAATCCCTGATTTAAATAAAGAATTTTTTTTATTGCAACAGACGCCTCAGACCAAGGGGTAAGAGGGTATTACTTCAGTAATATGATAAACAGTTCTTCCCTATAGCTTTTTATTCACGTAAACTAAAGCCCTCTGAAAGTAAATATGCAGTAATAGGCAAGGAAGGGCTAGGTATCTTTAACACTAGTACATTTTAAGTTCATAATCTATGGCTATCCTGATAAAGTCCTTACTGAACATGAGTCCTTTACCGAGTTTTTCAAAGGCTTTAATCACAGTACCAAAAAGGAACACTCAGGTGACATGATCATTCAGGTTATTGGAGCCAAGATAAGATATCTACCTGGGAAAGCAAATATCATAGCTGACGCATTATCCCGCAATCCCGCACCATACAGCAAAGAACCCTTAATTGGACTAAAAGATATAGAAAACCAATCCGTGCCTATTGTTACAACCGTATCTAAACAAGAAAATTCCTTAACCCAAGAGATCGCGAGCATTGAATATCTGGGTCGGAGCGCAGAACTGTTACAAACTGAACAAAGCAAGTGTCAACAGCGATAAGCAAAACAATAAACACCAAACAATAAACAAAACTTCGAAACGGAAACAGGGTCAGTGGCTAGGCAAAAAAACAATAAACACTTCGAGCAGAAACCCTAAAGCAAAAGTATATTTATAGTATGTGTATCAGAATAATGTAATCAAAATGTAATGTTCTATGTAGGTCTGTGACGAGGAAAACCCGAAGAACACAGCAGATGACTAACGACCAGGTATTAGTAATAATCTCTTTCATACCAATCGTCATAAAACTGGTTGCATTCCGTCATCCAGGGTTCCCTCCTATGTCACAGAAAGCCAAATCACTGTTTTATTACTGGCCTACAATGCTTACAGATATAAAAAGCACATAACTGATTGTAACACGTGTCATGAAACAGGGACACCCACTAAGACACCTGTCAGTTAAGGGCCTATCCCGTGCCAAATCAATCCTTGAAAGAATATACGTAGAATTATTAACAAAGTTACGAGTCTGACAGAGCAAATAAACACTTCTTAGTGTTAATAGTTCCTTGACACGTTATATAGAATTAATAGCACTAAAAAACAAACACCGCAATTGAGTGCGTTAGGAATATTTATGAGTGCTAAATCAGTAAACATGGAATTCAACACAGGATAATCCGACTCGGGTGGTGTAAATCAATAATAATCTCCATAACACGTGGTGTGAATTCCTTTCCATTAAGAAAAACCAATAATATATTTTATCACCCAGAGTCAATCGGTTTGGTAGAATACCGGATAATTAAATAGGAAGTGTCAATGTCTTACGAGTTACAACTCGTGATATTGGATCCGAACTGGATTATAGCGGTTCTCGCGGTTTTAAATACCTTTATCAGTTATATCTTGTATCTATAGAATTGATGCGCAAGTAGCCTTATACGGTACGCCGCTAGAACACTCTTCCACATATTCAAGCCAACCATTAATTTATCAAATATATATATATATATATATATATAAATAAATAAATAAAAAATAAAATAAATATGGATACAAGTGGAGTCAATATAATACACTCCGTAAGAAGTCGGAAGGGTTACAAATTATAATAAAAAAGGAATCACGATAAAATCAATAAGCAAAACGTAACCATAGATAATTAAATATCCAAATATATATGCGTAAAGATTTGAACTCTAACTTAACGCTTTAGTAATGACAAATAAGCTAAAAGTTCAAACACATATCAAAACCTACTGACATATTGTCTGTCCCGGTGATTTATATTCGTAGTCAATGTAAAAAAAAAAAAAAAAAAAATAATAATAATAATAATAAAAAAAAAATAAATAAATAAAATAAAATAAAAGAGATTTTAAAGTCAGGAAGTCTAGAAGTGAAAATGTTATCTATGAAATAATCCTATATGAATCTTATACAGGGCTAATAATATATATAGAATTTGTATGGAAACCTTTTTCATTAGTTGAATAAGGTATATTTAATTTAACATAATCATGCAGTTTTACCACATGAAACTAATATATTGTTCAATTTTGGTACTGTTTTTTTTTTCAGACATTCTTCTCATGTGGGTCGAGTATTAAAAAACAAAAAACAAAAAAAAAAAAAAATTTATCCTAAAGTCGTATTGTTACAGCAAGTAACGTAACTCTTAGCTGGCTGAGAGCAATCTCCTGCCAAGTGACGACGTCATCATTGCCGTATCAGCATTTGTTCCTTTTAACCTCAATAATCTGCTTACACAGGCTTCATCTGTGTGTCGTCTCTGCTTGCAAAAGCAGATTGACTGGAGAAAGGACTGCCTAGCCCGAACTTCTCATGGGCATGGCAGACGTTAGGTACAAGTGTCTATCGGTGTGCGCAATGCAACTTTAGCTAAGGAGTTGCAATCATTTTAAAATTAATAAACAAAATAAGGAAATAGAATTTCTATAACATCAAAATGAATTAATTTTTTCTGAACCTCATAGACATTTAGAAGTATCACGATATGGATATGGATTATTTACTTGCAACATTAGCTTATTACAATCCAGGTAAATCACATTCATGGGAAAATGTTACATTTTCTTGAAAAACCCAAAGTTTATATAGAAATTAGTTACATAGTGGGTTTTTTTCGTTGCATCTCCTACCTATTAATAAAGTTTTTAAAATTAACCTCAGAGGATGAGCGCGAGAAAATTGAATATGAAACTTTTGTTAGGGCACATAGGATCAGATTTTATCACAACTTAATTTCAGTTAGCATAGAGAAATACAGAATCATGATTAATCTTCTCTTTGACTCTTATGTTGCCTGGCAATCTTACAAATAGCTCCGTTTCACACTTCTTTGTCTAGTAACTTACTACCAGTAATATCGAATTTTCTTTGGGATTTGTATTGATATCTGTTTATTTGTTATAATTATGGATATTTTTACAGTCATCATAGACCTGGATAGGTTCACTCATTGTTAATGCCATGGATAAAAAAGTTTGTACAGCGGACTCTTTTGAATTCCAAAATATCAGCGAATTCATGTGGGTTAAGTCTGGTCTAAATGGCTCTCTCCCCTCCCGTATTTGGATGTCGTCTGATTTTACTTTGCCCTTGTGACAAGTATAATTTTACTTGCAGGCTGATTAATGGAACCTGGTTACAGTATCCTGCAGTACGAGAATTTCACATCGAAACTTCAAGAAATCGTTCGTCGCAGCGGACGACTACAGTCAAGTAACAACCGCCTACAATGTGAAAGGAATTTCATGGACTTCTTCGACCGACACCGTATCTCGTCGTTAATCTCGTTTTAATGCGGAATGCTCCGGCGGCTGTCGGAATCGACTACGAATGGGACATACTTCCGACAATTACGACCCGTAGGATATTCAACTCTACTTTGCTGGCGAAGGACTCGTGCTGGGGATGTTTTTTTTATTCATCGCGAACGTAATCGTGTAGCTTAGGATGCAGAGAATAAGTATGAGCGCAAAATAGAACGTTGGACCCGCCCAGGCAAATTTTCAAATTTTCCCCTTGTTTTAACCCTGTGAAAATAGGCCGTTTCATTGGGCCATAGGTGGTTGTCTGGAACTGTGTAATGGACGAAAAGTTGTTCGAACGTTAGTTAAAAGTGAAGTAGTATAACCTCGGTCATGTATCCTATATATATAAAGTATCATGTATCCTATATATAAATGATCATAAATAACAGAATCGAAATATATTTTTTGCGTGTACGCACTAGGAATCTATATATAAATGATCATAAATAACGGAATCGAAATATATCTTTGCGTGTACGTAATAGGAATCTATTTAAAGTGCACATATATTAATCATAATTATATGAATCCATATACATATGTATAAACAAATCAGGTAGCCTATAATCAATCTGTTACCTTTTATCTTACCAATATCTGCAGTTATATGATTAGTATATTGATTAATGTATCAGATATATAACATTTTGCATAAAAATCAACGAATCAATCAGCATAAACATTAATAATTTTATCAATTCATATATGAAATTTTTTATCAGTTAAAATATGATTTTTATCATGTTAATCTTCATTCTATGCAATTATCAGAGTACATTAGTATTTTCTGTAGCATATGTATCTTAATGAGATGAAGTGAAAAACTATCATTATATATCCGTGATCACTATTATTTACCAATATCATTGTTTTATATTTATTACTTTAATCAATTCATGTACACCATGAATTTTTATTTACTAATATATATATTATATATATAATATATATATATATATATATATATATATATATATATATATATATCACATAGTGTCTGTATCACACTCCTATAAGTCAAATGCAAGTCAAGTTTGAGTAATATTCAGTAGCTGGTTTTGGTAGCTGACCGAGCTAATGTAAGTGTTTACATAATAAAAATATGGAATGTTAGTCCATATATATAAAAGATTGCTTGCAGGAATGTGATCAGACTAGAGACGCTAAAGATGACGTATACAATAAGTATGTAGGCTAAGATAACATGCCGTCACCTGTAGTCATTCAATTGTTTATAAACATTAGTCCAAGCTCCCTGCTTGAGACAACTACCCCGACCTATAATTCAAACGGCCTACGTGATCTGTAGCGTGTCTCATTTGATTGTGTGTTCGTATGAAACTATGTCATTTGTATGTATGTTCATATGTTCGAACTACTGTCTGTTCCTTCATAACTTGTAACAGAGATGGTAGACAGGAGAACAGAGTTAGCTATCGTCATTAGAAGACCTGTACCTCTTTACCTAAGCTTTATCATGTAGAGGAATAGGATTAGCCATCGTCATTGGCCGAAGCGATCAAGCTATCGTTATTAGAAGACTTGTACAATCATATCTGATCTTCAGCATGTAAAACTTCAGAAGAATACATATAGTTTTATATTTCGTGTTTTCTACAAGAACCTCCTCACCATGAGTTTAACACATCGTCGTAATAACAAACAAGATAATACCGACTTCGTAAATGATCTACAAACCCCCAGACACTCCATTGAAGATGGAAGTGCAATACCAACCGACTTAGCGTAAGATTATCGCTAGTCTAACATTACCTCATAGGGCGCCTTATCATACAAGGCACAAGCCCTAATATATATATATATTATATATTTATATGTATATATATATATATATATATATATATATACACACGCACATACACACACACATACACACACACACACACATATATATATATATATATATATATATATATACATATATATACATATATATATATAGAGCGTTATTACATTTCGTAATTCGCTAAAGTAGCACACCATTTTTACCAGAATTTAAATGGTATCATTTCAAGGCTATTTTAAGATCAATATTATTAATTACATTTACTAAATATTCTCAACACTGGAAGTTAATTCTGCCATTAAGATCAACACTTTTTCTCACCCCGTTCGTATACATCTAGTCTCGAGTACCAATCTCTGTTTTTTTTGCATGCATTAATTCCCCTTCCTGGGCAATAGAATGCTCTCTTGATTGCAGGTAATTGCTGCTAATGAATTGTGGAACAACGGCTGGAAACCTTTAGCAAGGAATATGATTAAACCAAGCCATTTAAACTTGCCACACAAACTCTTCTAACGATTGCAGCTGAACTTTTCTCCTAATTAGATAATCGTCACCGGCTCAAACATCTGTGCACAATCAAAGAAGCTGTAATTGTTCGCGCTGTCAGATTAAATCTTCCGGCTCTCGATTTCACTAGAGTTTTGAGGCCACAGGCATCTTTTTGTAAGTATGTTGCTGGCGATGCCGGAATGTGGAAGAACGCTGGATACGGACGAGGTTTACGAATTTTTCGGGAAATCAATAAATGTCTAAGACCTGAATATTTCTATGTTGTTTTACCCTTTGGTTATTCAGTCAGCGACAGTATACAATACTGGTTTTAGTTTTTACTCGGATGGGTGACCGTCACGAATCCCATAGCCCGAAGGAACATAGTACCCTTGAGGTGTGGTTAGGGTAGGATGTGGGGCTAGCAAAATATCTGCATGAGCAACTCTATTCCGAAGGAAAAATGTGTAATGATAAAATCTGCATTTTTTTTTTTTTTTTTTTTTGCAAATAGCAAATAGAGAATTAAAGAAAGTCTCTGGTATTCATAATAATCGGTTCAAGGATTTCTTTTCAAGTAATTAGGGGCATTAATAACAATACATTATCATGGAAATTAGGGCCATTAGAATTAAAAACGTCTTTGTTATTCCCCGTAAAATGCAATTATCCAATGTAATTGCAGATATTAAAATAAACGAGTTACGATAATTGTGAAACGTTTTTATTTTTCCGACGCTTTCTTCCAAAGAAAGAATGGAAAAGATTGAAATAAAAGATTGTTGTCCATGGAAATAAAACTTTTGAATATAGAAACTGAAGAAAAACGTTTATGATAACATGAAAAAAGAATTTTAGGCTTGTTGGAAACAGTATATTAATATATATATATATATATATATATATATATATATATATATATATAATATATATATATATTATATATTATGTGTGTGTTTAACTGATTCACAAATATATGGAACGTGATGAATGTATAAATAAAGGCAAATGCCACTCCATTATTTCATTTTTCCTTCGTGGCATTTGCCTATATATATATAAAATGCCATATAAATATATATATATATATATATATATATATATATATATATATATATATAATATATATATATATATATATATATATATAAGTATGATTCTCTCATCCGAGGATTAGAAATATAATTTTCTTTTAATTTAGCTTCTTATCGAATCTATTTATCTTGAAAATTGCTCGTCTTTGAAATGACTGTTAGTCTTCTAATTCGTTGGTATTCCATTATTTCTGTTTTCACATCTGTTTCTTTCCCATTCTATTTGTCTTCGAATGTTAGCATTTAACTTTGTTTGCCTTCGAATTTATTTATAGTAAAAATTTATTTACCTTGGAATTTGTTTGTCTTTGAACTTACTTGACTTCGAAGTTTCTCTTTTAGAATTTCTTTGTCTCATCACTTACTTATCTTACAATTTTTTTTTATCTCCCATTTGGCTGCTGGTCTGTAGATTTATTTGTCGTTAAACCTGTCTTACAATTTTTTTGAATCGGAAGTATTCGTCTTTCCAATTTGTTTTTCACCGATTTTCTCCGCCTTCCAATTTCTTTTTCGTCAAATTTCTTTGCCTTCTAATCTGTTTGTTGATGAATTTTTTTGCCCACCAATTTATTTGTCGACGAATTTCTTTGCCCTCCAATCTGATTGTCGACGAATTTCTTTGCCTTCTAATCTGTTTGTTGACGAATTTCTTTGCCCACCAATTTATTTGTCGACAAATTTCTTTGCCCTCAGATTTGTTCGTCTCTTCACATACTTTCCCTTTAAAGCAAATCAACCGCCCGATTTGAAACAATCAGCCCCAAATCTTTCAATCATCAGTCGAACGTCACCAGGAATCTTCTAATGAGCAATACTGCTAATAGAAACAGCGCCACCACCGCTACAGCTTCCCAGAGAGAGAGAGAGAGAGAGAGAGAGAGAGAGAGAGAGAGAGAGAGAGAGAGAGAGAGAGAGAGAACTGAACCTAATCAAACGAATGCAATTGAATTTTCAGTCTAATTGCATAATCGACAGCGATTTCCTTCTCCCACGGCAATTATTCCCGGATTTAATTGTGTCTCTTGTCATTCGTAACAGCCAGTCATTAGTATATATACCCAACAGCATTTCCTCATTAGATGATAAATAGCAATTAATCTTGCTTAAGCTGTGTGATTAAACATTTCCGAATTTGGTCGTCCTGATTAGAAACAATATCTACATTAGATTAAATTAGGGATGCAGGCGAAATGCGAACAACAAAGTTTCGTGATTATGCATAAGATGGAATTATCCTGGAAACCAAAGATCAAGGAACATTAAGAATTCTTCAAGATTTCGTGGTTGGAAAAGTTTGAATGAAATTACAATTGAAAAAAAAAACAAGAATCAAATATAAGCAATTATCTCCTGGTCTAAAAGAATAATTTTGGCAAGCCGCTGGTGTTAGATGAGTTTTTCTTATTCTAACTAGAAAATTTTACATAATTTGAACGTAATTGAAAAATAGGATGCTAATAGAAATGTATAACATGGAATGTTCGAAATAACAACAAAGCGTTTAAGAGATGCAAACACCCGCATATTTAGTCAAATGATAAAAGCGAGCTGACTTTTATTGTATTCCAAACATTGTTCACTTCAGAGCGGAGGGACTTCAACAAAATAATTTGGAAGACTTGAGATATTGGAAATGAGATTTTATGCGTGTTTGTGTTAGACGATCGCGTGTTTTTGTATGAGAAAAATGGACTCTCCAACCAGATGAATCTCTCTCTCTCTCTCTCTCTCTCTCTCTCTCTCTCTCTCTCTACGCTTTCTACGCTGGAAAACATCTTCGATACGGCAACTAAAAGAAGGTGGTGGTGGCATTTAACATGGTTTCCACTCTATTCACTCTTACCAAGGGCAACAAAATTACTTGTGAATACAAATAGGAATATGCACTGGGATATATACGAGAAAGACAGTGAAAGGTTCAGGCCTTGGTTATGACACAGTATTGTGACAAGCGTGAAATAAAAGAAAAAGAAGAGGTCTAGAGTAAACAAGGGCTAATGAAAAGCTTATGGCAGAATTGATGAAGAGACACTGCTGAGGGTGTCGAGGTAATATGGTACGGAACATAAGTTGTCGAGAGCGATTAAAACTTTACCTGGTGGAAGCGAAGAGTGCGTTAGAATATGTTGACGGAGAAAGTTACTGGTTAATTGTAAAAGTCGATGTGCGTGTCTCCGTGGCTGGTTAATATCTGATGAGAGAAGTTAGGGGAAGGACATATGATGGAGGTACAAAGTTCTGCGATACAAAAAAAAAAAAAAATCTTGAATGGTGAGTGGGAATTATCGATGCTTACTGATGATACATTACCAAACTGAGTACGTGATAATGAAAAACTTCCGAAGCTAGAAGACAAGTTTTAAACTGATTAATTACAAGAGAAAATTGAAAGAGAGCTGAATTAACAAGTTAACAAGAAATATTTATACTCGTATGAATGGTGGAAATATAAAAATGGTTTACACGAATGGGGATTTTGGGAATAATCATAACGATGATAGGATAAAAGAAGAGAGCTACAGAAAAAAGATTTGTGACTACAGAAGACAAGGTTACATTGCATGAAGGGAATTACGAGTAAACTATCATTAAACGAAGTAAGTTGGATTTTGAATGCGAATAAAAGGCAAAAGATTGAGCCCACTGAAACTGACGGGTTGCGAAAGTATGCGGAGAAGGAATTAATTTAAAGGGCAAATGTGGATATAGATAGAAGACTTGCAAGGTTCGTATAGGTGAAAGGATGAATTACAGAGTAATGTGGAGAGAAAGAGGACATGCGAAAGCAAAGAGAATAATTAAGAATTATTATTGGGAATGACAGAAAGGGACCTAATAAAGTTCTGACTCGCTTAATGAGTTTAATGAAAAATTTAAATGTTCCCATTAATCAGCTTCTAACAAATTAAGTGAACACGGCAATAATAGTAGTATTAGTCGTTGTAATGGTGATGCTATGCGTTGGAGTAATGAAATCAAGAATGTCGAATTATGTCGAATTACGTTCACATGAAAATCCTTAAAAGGGTGTGACCTTTAACCTTCCAAAAATAAGTTAGATCCTTGGTAAAGACCCTTAGTGAACTAATCGATCTCCTTTCATGCGAAGCCTTTCGTGGCAGGAACTCGATTTTTCGTTACAGGATGGAGAGTCAGGAGCGAAGGTTTATTTTAACCTTCCTTCTTTATTGCATGATCATCACAACAGATGTGTATTTAAAATTCTCGCGAAGCTGAAAATAGTAGCCGAGAAAGAATAAGAAAGGAAAAAGTTAAAACCCACAATAGCTATAGTCGATTTTTTTAAACCTGGCAAACTTGCACTCAACTTGCACTTAGCTGCTTGTCGCTGATTGGATGAATGTCGTGTTGTCCGAATCTCTCAGTTTTGTTTTCACACTGTTTCAGAATTGTGATTATACGGCCATAGATTGAGATAAGAGCCAAATTATGTAATGTTATGTAAATACCAGTTGTATTAAACTTAAGTATTAAGAACTTACATACCAAATTATTATATGATAGTTAACAGTTATGAAACAACACTCTCCGAAGCAGTAGACTTGAAATATGTTTCAAACGCATGAACTTTAATGTTTAAATTTCTAGCTAGATTTTTAGTGCAATCGTGCCATTGGTGGTTTGGAAAAAAGCAAAACGTATTTATTGTACATTGCTGAAGGTTGTATAACGCCTAAGAACAAAATACTATCGTAGAAAATGTAAGCTTGCCGAACATTTGGGGTGGAGGAGTTGAGAAAGGAACAGCCGGCGAGTTGTCGTCTGCTGCACACACCGCCATCATGAATCCGCCTAGAATCGGCTATCGAGCAGTTGGCTCACTGTCGTCGATTTCACCTATTTCAGCCATGGCCACAAGAGACGATGTGGAACAAAGCAGAGATGAAGGCACTTCAAACACCAGGCATATACATGCAGCTAGCAGTAGGCTTACCAGTCAGCCTAGCAAGACAATGAAAGAAATAATTAAAGCGACAGCAACAGCAACTCAAGTTTTGAAATGCAAAAAATGAACATTATGATATATAAACATCTTTATTATTTTATGAAGACAAGAACACCACAACCCGCATTTGAACCTCCCGCTAAGAGTACGTCAACTTTCTGTCAACCCCGAGGCTGTTCCTCCCGCAACTCCTCCTTCCCAAATTTTCTGACAAGCTTACATTTTTACGATAGTATTTTGTTCTTAGGCGTTATACAACATCAGCAATGTACAATGAATATGTTTTTTGTTTTCCAAACCACCAATGGCACGATTGCAATAAAAGTCTAGCTAGAAATTTAAATATTAAAGTTCATGCGTTTGAAACATATTTCAAGTCTACAGCTTCGGAGAGAGTTGTTTCGTAACTGTTGACTATTATATAATAATTTGGTATGTAAGTTCTTAATACTTAAGTTTTTTACAACTGGTATTTACATAACATTACATAATTTGGCTTTTATCTCAATCTATGGCCGTATAATCACAATTCTGAAACAGTGTGAAAACAAAACAAAGATTCGGACAACACGACATTCATCCAATCAGCGACAAGCAGCTAAGTGCAAGTTAAGTGCAAGTTTGCCAGGTTTAAAAAAATCGACTATAGATGTCTCGTGATTTGGAGTCATATCAACTAGCAATAATCTTTAATATATTCCTCTGGGTACCAGTCTAGTTAGACCACGATCTACTTCATGAGAATGGCGAGGCTGAAGAAGGCTGGAGACGAGATAAGTGGAGATATGTAGGGTTGACAGGATAGGAAAGACATGGCGGTGGAATTTCATAGGAATGCTTCCATATGCTCAGCGCAGATTATGCAAATGATATTCTTTTAAGGCATAAAATGTCATGTTCAGGTCAGACTTGGAGTAGGGGGTTTAGCATCTTCCTGATCTGTTATACTATAGGATTGTATTCTACATAAAAAAAACAGCTACTGAAACCACTGGCTCACCTGACAAAGGCTTGTACATTTTTGTGGAAACTTCTTTTATTCACAATCTGAATTTTTTCAGGGTTTATTTTTTCTCAAATAGGCTTGAAATATCTTACTCTACTTCTGTGAGACTGAATATTTGCAAGCTTACTGTACAACTGATATATAATACTGCATACACTGTTGACAGAACACAGTGTCGGCAAATACCTGAAGTGAAGAAACTGGAAAAGAGTTGAATGATACAGATTATTTGTAATCCAAATTCAGTCATCGGTATCAGATACAGTAACGTATATTAAGTAACCGAGGACTTTAAAAAAAAAACTACTATGCATCATGTGTGAGATTTTACAATGTTTCTTGTTCAGATTCTTCTTTCAAAGTTGAATGCTGACCGTCAGCGGGATGAGTTTAAAGGAAATAAAAGGAGCCGTTTTAAACCAGCGTTGAATGGAGAAACTAGCGAATTTTCACCTTTAAGCTGTGGACGAATCGACAGCAAACTCGTAAAAACTGACAAGACATTGGAGGCGCGAGAGGAGATATGTGCCTGCAACGAATCAAAAGACAAAAGAAAGGTATTGGAAAAACGATTGTACCTAAAAGAGTACAGATAAAAGGAAATTTATTGGGAAAATGGCTCTATCTGAGATGGCGCAGCTTCTGACGATCGAACGACTTTCGTATATCTGGCGCTGTTGACTTTCTGCACCTCTCAATCAGTTACTCCATTCATATCAATCACACGACCTTCACTTGAAATATTTACGAGAAAGATTCGCGTCGTGGATCGTTTCCTTCTCGCACTTCTGCGAAAATTGGAAACTGGTCATAGTTCTTGGAGAGTCGCTTGGCCTCTGTGGAACTTGTCTAGTTCGTTCTGCTTCCGTTTCTGCAAACGAACTAACTAGAACTATAAATGTGAAAGTGCAAGGATACATCCTTCACCTGGTACACTATGTTTTTAGAGTTAGGCAATCACTGTGAAGACTGGCGTGCTAGATTCAATCACTGTGAAGACTGGCGTACTGAAAGAAATTTAGCATCTCGTGTTTCCTTACGAATTTGTTGACATGAGTAGCAGCTTTCCTTACGCAATTCGAAAATTACTTTTTATTGTATAATAACATTTTGT
>NC_061109.1:73670901-73730901 GCF_015104395.2 Macrobrachium nipponense
AAGCGTCATTAAATCCTTCTAATAGGCATGGTTGTTTTACGCGTTAACTTTGCATTCATGAACAAACAATTCCTACAAAGAAGAACAGAGTGCTTTGACTAAGTATAAAATGAGGGACAATTTCGTAATTTTTCCTTATGAACTTTCATCTTTCTCCCGGAATTTATCGTTACAAAAGACACCATACCAATTACGAACGGCTTGAAGACTTGAAGACTTCAGTTTGAAAGTTGTATGTTGAGATCGCGTGAATCGTGCCTTTAGTGGTTATTCTTTTACGGAGTCCCATTCATGCTGTTTCATATCAATAATACGATTCTTGTTCAACATAAGTACTTCTTTTCTTAAAGAGAAGCGTCGTCATTATTCATTTTTCAAGAAATTATGCCATATTTGACCAGTCTTGAATTCAATATGAAAGATAAAGCGCACATTAATATATCACGAGGAATTATTTGAACATCTTATAAACAATCATAGATTCAGTGACACAATATACAAGAATTATGTTTAAGATAAATAGGTTCAGATTAGAATTATACATTAGAATGAGTCAGAAATGCATAACCTCTCTCTCTCTCTCTCTCTCTCTCTCTCTCTCTCTCTCTCTCTCTCTCTCTCTCTCTCTCTGTCTGTCTCCTCTAAATATATTTTTCATTGTTGTCCGAGGAATACAAGGACATCAGTCAGCTTTTTTTTTTGTGTACGTCTCAGGATATTGTGTCGTAAAAAAATAATAAAGGTTTAAGCGCAATGAACAAAATTTACGTTGTCGACACAAGTAAATATAATGTTATAATGCTATATTAATTTTCAGGCTTTTGATAAATAAAAATTCTTTATAGGTAGATATTTTGCGAAGAATATCTGTAAAACGTAAAATTGCATGTGGAAATGAATATTTGTACTTCATTACACCTATTGTTTCATAAAAATATATTGAGAGAAAGAATACAACAATTTCAGAAAGAAAAAAAGACTTTGGTATTGTATTGTTAAACGTGTACATATGATTTATTAATTGAGAGTTCAAGTTGCCAGATAGCTGAAAAAAAATTAAACAAATGTGCGAAGAAAAGCAGCTCCACAGAAAACGAAAATAGAAAGACTAATCTAAGAATGATTAAAAATAACTGGGTTTCAATTTCTGAAAGGATACTGAAGCATGATTTTGAAACGATCTCTCTCTCTCTCTCTCTCACCCCTAAGCTCAACTTCGGAGCGTCAAGTTTAACGTTATCTATCTTTTTATCTATTTATTTACCTACATATACACCGATATGTATGTGTATGTATATATATGTATATATACATACACATACATATAAACATATGAATATATATATTCATATATATATATATATATATATATATATATATATATATATATATATATATATATATATATCCTATCTGTATGTATACATACATACACCAAAAAATAGTGAAGATTACTAACTGCCAACAGTAGGCTAGCATTGGAAAAGATTGAGAACAGTATACCTGCCTCATTTTCATATCAAATCAGACAGGAACTAAAATATTAGTTCATCCTGACAAAAATCGTAAATAAGAAATAGTACTCAAACAGTTATTGTTGGGAAGGTCCGAGCCTAATGTATTTGTAATTCAATTTTAATTTAAATGTACTAATATGGACTGAAGTTCTAAAAAAAGGATTTCTTTCTTAATCGAGCAAATTTTGTCATGTGCGAATGCATTATGTACTTGTTATTTTCATAATAGTATGTAAAGTTGTGCTTTTATTTCTTAATCAGCAAATTACCCCGGCACTTGTATTGTAGCGTAATTATAATATGACTTTACTTCTAGGCCAGGATTAAATACTACACTCATTTTTTTAAATCAGATCTGGTTCACATACCACATGAGAAGAAAAATGTCTTCACTTTTTACATTGGGAAATTTAAGGCGTCCAGTAGAAAATATATACAGAAATACTAGCTTCTTTCTTAAGTTCGAAAACTAAAATTACTTAGTTATTGCCAGTAAAAAGACTGGCAGACTATGAAATATTTAATATATTATCAAATCTCCGCAATATGAAAAATAAGATCACAGATGTCTCAAGATTAAAATTAGTCTGTTAATATTCAAATTATAGTTCAAATACTCTTTGATAAACAGGCATAAAAAAATCAAATACAAAGAGCAAAAAAAGTTAGTAGCTGGGGACACAGTAAACCAAAAATTTATGCTCTTGTAAGCTACTTATGAAATTTCGCATTCAGAGGAGAGAGAGAGAGAGAGAGAGAGAGAGAGAGAGAGAGAGAGAGAGAGAGAGAGAGAGAGAGAGAGAACTGTGAAAAACCTGTTGCTTTTGGAAAAAATATACATTAAGAAAAAGGAACTAGATAACATTTTTGCATCTGATAAAACCATCAGAAGTTAGCATAGCTCTAATCCTTTCTAATCACTATCTTCTCTGATGCCTGAAGACCAGCAAATGAACGTGCTAGTCTCTAATCGGGGCAGAATAATGCCACCTAACTTCACGTGTTTCTGATCCATTATATTCGACCCCCTCCCAACCCCATTGTCGTAATGAAACTCACCTGTCCAAGATGCGCACCTTATACCACACCACTCCTCCCTCCTTTCCCCGGTTATAATCTTAAAGGTTGGAATTTCTCAAAAGGTATATTTTTTTCTCGCTAAAATTAGCCAAGGTGGTATGTAAATTATTTATACTGCTCAATTTCTCCAACACACCCCACCCCCGTTTCTCTCTCTCTCTCTCTCTCTCTCTCTCTCTCTCTCTCTCTCTCTCTCGTAATCAATATTCAACTTTCTTCAACTTTTATCTCATAAGCTTTCTTTGCACAGGTTTCATTAAGGCTACCGAGTCTAGAGGAAAAAAAGTGTAGGCATTTGATTTCACTGGCAAAACCCGATCAGTTCCGAGAAAAGTTTTAAGCGAACGATATTAGATTATTGGCTTTTGTGGATAACACTTTTACTCTCTCTTATAAGATCCTCTTGCATTTCTGAAGGTTTCCTGATTCAAGAGTCTCTATGGAACAGTTCCTGAAATAATCCAAATGACACATACACACGCACAAATTCAGGAAAGTTTGGAAAAAACTTATAGTCATATTTTATTGCGGGAGAGGGCATTACGTGAGTGGTATTCATTATGGCAAAATAATAAGTACAGGGCTTTAAAGACAAAGCCGCTCCTGTTCTACGTATATATATATATATATACGTACATATATATAATCTCGTATATATATATATAAATATATTTACTATATTATTATAATATATATATAAATATATGTTCATAGATGATATATCAGAAAAATATATATATATATAGATATATATATATATATATATATATATATATATACAAACACACAAACACACACACACACATATATATATATATAAATATTATATATATATATATATATATATATATATATATATATATATATATATATATATATATTATATACATATATGTGTGTGTGTATATATTATATATTATATATAATATACGAAATACGTTTCAGAAAACGTATAAAACTTGTTCTGATTAAATGAAAACTTTCTTCATTCACTACAGACTTTGAATTTAAAAACAAACAAAAATAAGCTAAAACATTATTAAAAAACATGAAAACCTAATACTAAAAAAAAAAAAAAAAAAATTTAAATTATATATATAAAAAGTTATGGTGCTAAAATGTATTGTACCTTACTCTATCTGAGCTAAGAACTGAGTGACATTTCTCAGTTTTTCAGGAGGACGACGTCAACTTAGGCGATATATAAGACCGTGGAAGAGTTCTGACTGTTTAGGGAAGGAACAAGCTGTTTAATAGTTAATGATTCCAGGATGGAGAGAAGAGTGGTCATTGGGTGCTGGGCGTGTGCGATAACATTAAAGTTTCATAAGTGCAATGATGTCTTGCATTTCTTACAGTGGTCTCTTATATTAGAAAATTCTTTAGTTTTAATTGACATCCAGTTCGATGACTAACTCCAAGATGAGAATCAGCTCTGACTTTGAGCAATCTCTTAGTGGCTCCGATATATTTCCCAACTTTACATTTTGGGCAAGTGAAACAATAAACCACTAGAGATCGCATCAAGGCAGGAAAGCCTATCCTTATGGTGAAATAATGACCAATTGTCTTAGGATTTTTTGAACATAATCTGATGTCTATAGCTGGAAATGTACTGCGAATTGAGTCTTGTAGTGTTTGTTTGAATTTCTTCGAATGTACAAAAGGAATGGAGGCATACATGAGCAAATTTAGGGACATTAGGTATGGACAGACGGGGTTGAAATATATTATTCAAGAAACTATTTACATACTTGTTGAATAAGAAGGATGGATACGAATTATTTTTGAAAAATTGTAGTAAAACAGAATTTCCTCGTGAAAGTTGTGCCAGGTAGAGGATAACATGTAGGCACGGTGCAACAGTGTGAAAATACTATTTAATTTAAAACTGAAAGAGCAATTGCTGTAAAAGTTCGTACCTTGACCTGTAAATGTCTTTTTTCTAAAAACGCTGGTATTAAAACCTTGAGGAGTTCGAGTGATTAAAATATCTAAAAATGAAAGTTTATTGTCGTGTTCGTGTTCAATTGTGAACTGTATATTTGGTGTAAGCCATTAATATATTCTAAGAAATTTTCTGCCTCCGCCTAGATCTAAATAAAGCAATTGTGTCATCTATATATCTTCTGTAAAAGAGAGGACGACATGTTGAAGAACATCTTTCAAGCATTTGTTCTTCGAGAGAGCACATGAAGGCATTGGCCATAACTGGACCTAAAGGGGATCCCATAGAAACACCATCTACTTGTTTGTAAATTATCTTGTTAAAAATAAAGTGAGTGTCCTGCACTGCAATTTGTAAAAGTTTTCTAAAATTGTCCTTTCATCGAAGGCTGCTAGTTTTTTCAACTGAAAGATATAAAGAATTCCCCGGCTACCGTGCCGTAATTTTTAGTTTATAGATATGACGTAGGTAACAAATGGATCAATGAAAAGGAGAGAGAGAGAGAGAGAGAGAGAGAGAGAGAGAGAGAGAGAGCGGGGTGGGCGTGGTGGGAGGAGGGTTTGTGGGGTTAGGTGGCAGGGCGCTCGAATTAACGTATATTAATATGTATGTAACCAGAGAACATACGTTACACAATACTGATACTGATACAGCTAACATACAAATAATTATGTACACTGTCTTCTCATATTACTGAAAATAAAGAATGTGATACTCATGGAAAACACAATATTCAGTATACCTTGGTATTCACATATCAAAGCAAATAATGAGCAGTTCAATGCGAACTACAATAATGAGAAGACTGTATAAGACAATTGTATAATTATGATTTTGATGTCATACGGCAATGCCATAAGGCAATTTTCTCCCTCCTCTTATTGTTACTGATTAATATATATTATCTTAATCCCTTTTTTAGTTCTATGTTCTCTTCGAGCCTGGGTAGGAAAGGTTACGGTGTTGCCCAGTCTGTTGGTCCTTCCTTAAAAAAAAAGAAAGAAAAAAAATCTTTCATATGTATTAAAATTCGAACACTCTAGATAGAACTGAAATATGGAGTGACAAGGCGTACATAGCTGCAGTATAAACACTTCCATAATGATAATGCAGAGGCTTTATCGGCAGTCATTTCATTCTCATTACCAGCGTCGTTACCATTCTCTTTCATTACCATTAAAGGTGGGGCAATGCTTTTGGGTGGCTCATGGATTTTCATGAAGGTAGGGCAGTGGCAACAGAACTTCGGCGAAGGTAATGTAATCAGCTTTTATACAGCAGTTCGACTCGCCGTAAAAAGCACTTTCAAAATCCAACGAAGGAGTAATTACAAAATATTTTCTTGTAAAATTTTCTCTCCCTCTATAATTCCCTTCATGCAAATCATTGTCAAATTAATGACCAATTGTGAAGATTCTAAATGGGTTAAATGCTCATGACTTCATTTACAAACATTTTGAATCTGTTTCCCTTTAATGAAATCACCATATTTAGTTGAATGAGAACAGACTTGATTAATAAACCCTATGACTCACACAACAGAAATAACTGAAATTGCCTGGCAAATATTTCCTAAAGTTTTAACTCGAGAGAGAGAGAGAGAGAGAGAGAGAGAGAGAGAGAGAGAGAGAGAGAGAGAGAGAGAGAGAGAGTTTCGTGCACATAATGCAGTGCCTCATATGAAAATATGCCAATAAACAAAAACATTATTTTTTTCCATATCAAATCAAATTACCGCCGTCGTTACCCTCAGTTGTGTTTATGCATTATTTATAACATTCGTTATAACCATTAATTCAATTTTGTTGTTGCTCAATATCATTTTACCTCATTTAACACGTTTTTGGTTCAGAGAGAATAATTGTCAAATTTCTCTTAATCATATTGTTCATAATAGATTTCACGAATTTGAGAAAATATAAAAAAAACATATAATAATGTTCACTACGGGTAGCTACTGCAAACTGCACCGCTTTTGGGGAATCATGGACCATCGTTACCGGATACAAGAATATACAAGGGTATTTAACTGATACTATATTCGTTATAGACTTGATGCTTACAATAATCATTTCATACAATAGGAAACTATGGGGTTCCCTATCGTCAAGTTACGAAAAAGCAGTTTCACATACAGTTCTGGTCTAACCTTGGTATTCATTCTTCAACTAAGTTTACTGGACAGCTGATCAATTATTATTACCTGGAGCCCTTACTGAATATCTGGCCTCATGTTTGTGCCTCTTTTAGCCATTAGTTATTCACTGAAATGTCTCGGGAATTCAACTGATTTCCTGCATCTAGCTCACTCACCAAAACAATAGAATTAGTCTTTGGATTCTCTTGTGTCAGCTATTACCATATAACTCTATCATCTGCTTCTTGTAGGGATGCAATTTTTTGTTGAGCTTGTGCCTTGTAGGCTAGCCTGAATTTCGACGATAAACGTGAAGCTACTAAATTCATAGTGTAACAGAGAGCAGGTTCTCTCATATTTATCTCCCTTTGTTTGTGTGTGTGTGTGTGTTTTTTCCCTAGCTATATGTGTCTTCGAAGCAGGGTTTGAGTAATTGTAATTGTAATTTAACCGAAATTTATTTAATTACAGAATTTCGTGTAATTGTAATTGAAAATAACGTTATAGTAATTGGGATTTAATTCATTACAGGATGATACGATTTGTGATTTAATTGTAATTATAAAATTGAAGTGGGAAGGGTCGGGTTCTGCTCTTCTATCACTTACACTTTTGGAAATAAATTATGAAATCCTATTAGCTCGATTTCCCGCCTCGATGCCCTGTGTCCTGCGCCAAAGATTAGCGTTTACTCTTGCACCCAAATTCCTTGTAATTGTAACTGTGTTTGTAATTGAATATTTTGTTAAGTAATTGTAATTACAATGTGATTGCTATTTCTAAATGTAATTATGATTGTAATTGTAATTTACATTTTTAAAGTAATTGTAATTGTAATTTATTTCTTTAAGTGTAATTACTTAATCCCTGTGTATTATCTTTCATCTTAATAGAGTATTATAAAAATTCTTCGAAAATTTGAGTTTTACTTTACTTTGGCGTATTTGGGCAGTCCTATGCATTTCAGGAAGAAATCCTCAAATACATTTATAACTAATTTAATCCATATACTATTAGGTTATATTATAATGAAAACTAAGGAGAAATAGCTTAAATGATATTTTATAAGCTATTCACTAATATTACCTGCAAGTCGTTATCACTTGGAAGATCAAGGTTAAGAAGCGATTTTTATTTTGATGAAATATACAAGGACGTACCTATATGGGACCAAATGATAGGATTATGAGCTCAATGTAGCCTCAGGCTTTGATAAACGTAAAAGGAATTGGTGCGTTAATGAGGTAATATTAACGATTGTTTATCGGGCTTGTGATAAATGAAAGTTAAGACACGGATTTAGCCCTAAGTAGTGTTATATCGATAACAAGACTGGGCGAACTATTACCAATATTATCAGGTATGCAGTCTCCACCTAATAATTTCTTCTTTTACGGATCACAGGTACTATTGATAAACACTGAAACTTCACCTTTGAACTGAAACTCATATAAACAAAAACGCTCTAGCTCTCTTTTTGAATTCAGACGATATTTTCGATACAGAGTCATGTTAGTCCAACATTATTTTCGTATAATATTAGGTATAATATTTATACTTTTATAAATTCTGAAGTAAGTTTCTTCCAGTTTAAAATCACCTTCAATAAAAAATCTCTTCATTATTTCAGATACTGAAAAAAGGTTGAGTAATTAGAGATGATCATAGTCATTCCTGATGATTGTGATTAATGACAGCGTTATCTTCTTCTGTAAAATCTTCAGTTTTGGGAACTCTATATTGACTCTCATTCTCTTGAATTACGGTTACCATGATAAAATATGCAGAATGGGGTGGAGTAGGTATGTTGAAGAGTGGACCCAAATTCTTTTACGAATTACCTGTGCAAATATGCTATGGCCCTTAATGAAAGATTACAGGTAACCATCATTATTAAAGAGAAATAGATATGAGTTGGCCAGTGGTTATTCCCTGCTGTAGCGTTAACATAATGTTCCCTAAAAGTTCACACAGAAAGTATTTTACACATCTGAACTGTTAAGCGTTTGGATATAAAGACCCAAAGTAAAGAGGCTGGCGTTAGCTCCTCACTGTGGAAAAATGGGTAAACGAATTATCGAGAGCTTGGCAGAGACTCTGAAGAATTGGGTCGCTGGAAAGTAAACAGGAGGTTCATTAACTCAAGAAAAGCCTTCATTCTGAAGCTCGAGATTACCAGCGCAAGAAAATACAAAAACTTTAATTGGTACTCCGTCATTCTTGATAGCCAGTATGGTCTATAATTAATTGAAATTCTGACAGTGGGTAAATAAATAAAGGCGGATAAATGAATAAACACATTAATGAATTAATTAATCAGTTAATGGTAAAAAAGTGCACTGACCGTTTTTAGTTTTCTGCAAAAGAAAACTGTTGAGAGGGTTTTGTCTGTCCGTCTGCACTTTATCTGTCCGCCGTCAGATCTTAAAAACTACTGAGGCTAGAGGGCTGCAAATTGGCATGTTGATCATCCATACTCCAATCACCAAACATACCAAATTGCAGCCCTCTAGCCTTATTAGAGTTTAAGATCTGTGGGCGGACAGATAAAGTGCGGACGGACAGTCAAAGCCATCTCAACAGTTTCCTTTTACAGATAATTAAAAAAGGACACTGCACTTTTTATCTAATTTAAGGTTAAATTTAGCAACACAAGTCACCACGACCGGCTGAGAGTTTCATAGGACGCGGCTCATACAGCTATGCTGAGGCCACCAACTGATAGATCTGTTTTCGGTGGCCTTGAATATACGTAGTACAGAAAACTCGTTTCTTCGGCGTATTTTTTACTTGATTTTAGTAAGCATTACGCATTGCATATAATTCTGCTCGTACATTTTTCAAACCAGTTTAACTTACTTAAACCTTTACCTCCAGACCTAACTAAATTTGCTGGACTAAAGTAAACAGGTAGTGAATGTTGCACAGATCCGTTCCACAATACCCCTTCCTCCATACAAAAAAAAAAAAAAAAAAAAAAAAAAAAAAAAAACAATAAACATTACGATTAAGGCCCAGTCTGGAACACAGACTCTGGAAACGAGTGTCGACAGCAACATTGGGACCATTGCAATCTCCGATTCACCTCATGCATTATTTATCATCCGCACATGAAGCAAAAAAATATATTCGCGTGACCTGATTTCTGTGTCTCCTAAACACCGAACGGTATAGTCTTTTTTCTCTTTTTTTGGCTCTTCTTTTGTTGCAATTGCTTCCGATTCCGCCCATGTTTTCCAGCTCGATGTTTCGAAGAACAAGAAACTATGAGAGAGAAAAACAGACAAAAGAAAATTCTATGTTCATGCGATGTGACGTGTCATGGCGAAAGGTTTCTTTCTCGCTGGGCGGGATTTAGCTTGTTTCCAATAGCAGGCGATATCCTTCCAAGTAACTTGAGCCCGGAAGCTTGCACGCAAGAGGGTAAGGCATTGTCTTCGGGAATTGCCGGGGAATACTCTGAAGGGATAATATGAAACCAGAACGTTATAAATATCAACAGAATTTCACTTGCGCGAATGCATTCTTACTGTAAATATTAATATGCATTTTTGGTTGCGTACACACACACACACACACACACACACACACACACACACACACATATATATATATATATATATATATATATATATATATATATATATATATATATATATGTATATATATATATATATATATATATATTATATATCACGTTATTTTCCCATCATAGGATGCCCCACAATGAATGAAACGGCTTCTGCAACTTGTCCTGTAACTGCAGAATATTGAAAATGAATCGCTGCTGATAAAACTTAGTACACAAAATCAGTCACTTCAAATGTATTTAGGAAAGAATTATCAGTAATACATCAAGCCTAGAAGAACACTGCTTGAACACACTAATCTTGATTTTTAAAGGATCTCTCCAATAGTGTGGGACATATATATAATTTTTACTTTTTCTTATCAACTTACCATCTTCAATAATCTCTGTCCATTTTTTTAATTCTTCGTTTATGCTTATATCTTCATCATACGAACAATTCTAGGCTGGGGAAGAAGGTGAAAAAACGACCGGGGTTCTTTTTTGATGGTCTGTAGGCCGAAAAAGATCGACGTCACCTTTACTTTGGTAGTCGAGTTAGCAGTTATTATGGACCCCAGCGTGGGAACTTGAGGAGTGGAGACGGAAAATTGCAGAAACGAGAGAGAGAGAGAGAGAGAGAGAGAGAGAGAGAGAGAGAGAGAGAGAGAGAGAGAGAGAGAGCCTCTTGAGTGGTTCAATGACCCAGCCTTTCAGCCACTCAGAAACTACGTTTGAAATTAAGACCCTTTCTGCTACACATGTCTGTTTAATTCCTGTTGGTAGAAAAATAATGACTCGAACCGAAAATGCAGTTCGTCGGTTAATGGGATCACCACACGGAAGGTTCCGGGACTCTCTCATCAATAAGAAAAACATAAATAAATGGAATAAAGTTTCATTCAATATTTCTTGTTGAACGAGTGATCATCGATTCAGCCAGGTGCGTAAATAGCCTCTGGGGTTAGAGTCTGCAGGTGCTTCAATGAAATTCTGGGAAATTTTACGAACTTGATCATAATGATTTCTCATTAAACCCTCGTAATTGTTATTATGTCTAGAGCTCCCTGGTGCTTCCTTGAATATTAAAGCACTTTCTTTTTCATATATATTGTGGTATTTTGAATATACTGACGATACCCGATCCCCAATATTAATGATATACCTTCATTGGTCTTCATCCTAGTATTGTGGAATATTCATTTGCTGAGTTTCTGTGTAATACACTGAATGAAACATGCAATGGACCCGATACACTTAGTAGAGGAATTACAATATACGAATCGACCAGTTCATTAAAAATTATTAGATGAATTGTTCTCCTTTCGCATATGGAATCGAGCTTTTATAACAATTGATATTTCTTACTATGTATTTACATAAATAAGTACTTTTATATTTGTCGATGAAGAATATCTCGAGCATAGTTATAGTGTTATTACCGGCATAGATTTACATTTCTAATAACTTGCATGTTTTACTGAAACGCAAATTCTTTTCGACTGTGTAGCATATATGCGAGTAAAAATACTTTCCCGTTGCTGTATCTTTTACTTTAAAACTACTAAAAAAAAACAGCTATCATTCAGCATGAATGGTACAATATGCAGTAAAAGAAAAAATCTGGGCAGCAATAAGAATGAAAAAAGCACGGACGAAAGAGAAGAATTCGCGGTATTAACACAAAAAATACTTAGCAGTGCCCCAGACAAGACTCCTTTTTTGCTTAGTTCAAGACAAGAAAGTTGGAATTAATGAATGGAAGGTTGCTAAGTAAAGTGATCAGCAAGTTTTTCTTATATAATTTTAAGTAGCCTATTCAAGAATCTATCGAATTTAACTGAATTGAAAAAATAGATAACATTCACTCAAAATCACTTTAGAATGACTTATTACCTGGCAGTTAATAAATCATTCTAAAGTTGTTAAAGTATGTAGGGACCTTACCAAAAATATGTATAGCTTTGCTTTAAAGTACGTAGGGACCTTACCAAAAATATGTATAGCTTTGCTTTAATATAACTTTTCCAATAGATGCGCAAGGACTTTATAACCCTCCTTTCCTTTGTATTCAACGAAAGAAAATTTTAACCATTGATTATTGCGTAACAGCCTTTCCTGTAAAATACATTTTGTGTATTGCATAATAATATGAAAATCAACCACCCCATACTTTCGTATGGAAACAAAGCTCATTTGATGCCAGTGTCAAATAACGAAGTTTATCAAGAAGACTAAATAACAGTCATAACTTGTCGGAGGTTGATAAAATGTTATAGATGGGATATCTATGTCAGCATTTTTGTTTGAGTGTTAGTCAAAAACATCTAAGCGTTTCTTATACAATTGTATCTGCGCTCTTGAAGATTTATCAATGGAGATATGATTATCTTTTTGTACCTAATGAACTTGAATAAAAACGAACCATCTTCAATATACTTACAGAAAGCTTTATCTACATAGGATACTGATGCATTACCATTAATACAACAGAGGGCAGAAGTGTATGGTGGCTGATTTTCATGGTATTGTTATGCCATATACCACAAGGAAGAAGATTACAGAAATATTAATATAGCAACGTGTATTGTACTCAGCGGAAATGAATATCATAAATTCTTTCCATATACTATATTGCAAAAGGTTATATAGTACAACGTATATTTTGGGTAAATCAGCCTTAATGTTGATCATATTGGAGTTATTCATTACCTTTCTGGATAATATAGGGAATTACAAAAAATTCCATTTACTTTTTTTTTTTTCGTATCCGACACCTCGAATGTGACCACGCAAACCATACATACATTACCCACGCGACGGGTAATTATGGGATCATTGTTTTACCTCTTTCTATAAGAGGTCGTATGTGGTTGGCAGGTTACCAATAATGACAGCCCATCTGGTTACGCCATCAAAAGGCTCTCTGGCTTTTCTATGAAGTCTTAAATACCGTAAAGTAGCACTGGGATTTTTTTTTTCAAGGACCTTCAGCGAATGGCTGAGCGAAAACCTAGGAAAAATACTGATAAATTCTTTGAAGCATAAATTATGTCGGATACTTTTTATTCCTAATAACAGGGGTCTTTTCTTGTCTTTTATGTTAGCAGTGGTTGGGGCGGGGCAGGGGCGTGGGGGGGGGGGGGGGGGGGGGGGGGTGGCGGAGTCAATGGCCGAGATGATATAACACGTCTCTTGAATGTAGTGCAGGTTAGATTTTCGACAAAAATTGTTATGAGCGAAAGTAACGTTATTCAAATACTATTATCTCCAAAATTATAGAAGATAAAAGGAATATTCTTTCGGCAGATAAAATCTTACGTCTTTAAAATTCACCCCACATAAGATTTGTTTTTAAAATATCATAAAGTCACATTTATAATGATGCTTTAATTATTGCATTTCTGGCGACCCGGTCCAAATGCTGTTCAAATGTTAATATCTCCAAAAGTATTGAAGGTAAAAGAGAAATGTTTTCGGTAGATAAAATCTTACGTCTTTAAATTTCATCCCCCCAAATAAGATTTACCTTTAAAATATCGCAAATTCACATTTAAACGACGTTAACCCTTTGATGGTTTAATTTGAAGCGCCCTACTGGTTATATAACGCGAAAAAGGTTTATGTGTATATATATATATATATATCATATATATATATATATGTATACATCTACAGGTGTATATATATATATAATATATATATATATATATATATATATATATACTATTATACACTCACACACAATATCATTCTAGTTCGCGATAAAAAAATTTCTAAAGGTATGATAACCCATAAGTCCTCAGGTATTTACAGCACATGAAATCACTGTACGCCCGTGGTGTTTATTAAGGTGAATTTCATCCGAGAATTCATTAATTTGTAATATGTTAACATTCGAGATTAAAGAATTTCTAGCCACAAATAATTTAAGACGAACTATACCAAATCAATGTTAGCCAAAATACTGTAACTCATAAAAAAGATGCAACAAATTATACGGCGCTCACAGAATTATCTCTCACTGGGGATTCATAAAACGTGTAATAATCTCTCTCTCCCTCTCTCTCTCTCTCAAGCTGATAAGAATTTACCGTTCCGTTTAGATGTTACATTGCTTTCCTATCAAAAATTATGGCGCCATTTACTTTTATAGCATGTTATTTCTAGCAATAATCTTCTTCCTTTCAGAGAGCCTTCTTGGGCTCCCATTCAGACTTGAGCACTTGCACAACGGTTTTCCAAATGGTTTCTGCATCACATCAGAAGATGCAGATACTACTGAGTCGTCTTTTTGGAGCTCAGTTTTTTCCCTTTATTTTTATTTATTTTTTTCTTTTTTTGAATGAAAATGACTAGACTAGATTAGAAGAAGGCTGTTATTCTGGAGCAGATTTTTCCATGGAAACTGATGGAGGACAGCTAATAAGAACTTAAATGTCGAATTAAGTACTAAACATTGATTGAAGAGGATCATTATGTGGAATAATGAATGTTGATAAGGAAATTTAAATACTCTAATAAGCTGACAACAAAATATTCCATTTTGGGAACCATTTTCATTTTCTTCACCCCCATTGTCTTCACAGAATTAAGAATGGAATAACGAAGCAAACTGGTTTTCATTTGTTTTTATTATATGGAGATTTCGGCTGTAGGATAGAAAACTAACTGTTAATATACGAGTTAATGATCGACGAACATCGTAAGGATTCCATTTATAATTAGTACAATTATAGAAAAGGCAGTTCCACGATACTTCAATTATCTTTTTCATGCATTCATGTGAAAAGTACACTTTTTAATTCTTTTAGTTACTAACATTTACATAAATTAATTTCAGATGTAAAAACTTACATGACATCAAACGGCAGCCTTAATGCCAGGGTATTCTCGACTTAAAAACAGACAGAAGCTCAAGATAACTGAACAAATCAATTGCCCTTAAATGAAAAAATGTAACGTAAAAAGGGCTCTCACTTCCTGTCGCAGGAGAGAACTAAAAATAAAAAAAGCTCATAAATGGTTTAAGCAAAGAAAAAACTAAGTGTTGATCCGAGAAGCTCTTTGTCAAGGGACTGCTGCAGTTATTTTTCCATACCCAAGTCAGTGAGGCTTCAACAATGAAAAGAAAAGAAAGAAAAACTTCACAATGACAGCGACTCCAATCAAGCAAGAATATACAAAAAGCTCTTGCAAACACCCTTGGGAAAAGAATACCAGAAAGAATGCATTTTCATTCCTCACTCAACAGCGGTATACACTGCAAAAGTATTTTCTTTTATTTGTAAGACTTTCGGAGGTCAGGTTTCACTCTCAGCTCATGGTTATGTCTTGACGCTGTGGAACTATGGATGCTGCACAAGATTAAACTTTTGCTTACTGAATTCTATACTTACAATTTTAAGGGAATATGCATATGTATGTATGTATGTATATATATATAATATATATATAAAAATCTATATATATTATATATCATATATATATATATATATATCTATATATAGATATAATATATATATATATATACTTATATATTTATGTATAATTACACACATGCACATACACAGTTTATATATATATATATATATATATATATATATATATATATATATATATATATATATATATTGTGACGAAGTGCCAAGTATCTGGTTACTACACTTACCATTCATTAATTGTTACCTCACAACAGCCAGACCTCTGAACCTTCATCACAGGTATTACACGACTGAATACTCTAAAGGCAACAGTGATCCCTTAACAGCTTACCTGTATTGCAGAAAATCAGACTAAGTTCATCAAAACAGGTGTGAGTAATATTGTAAGTAATTAAATTAATAAAAGGGCATCACTCCACCATCAACTTTAAGAAGTCTAAGTTTTTCCCTGATTTCAATAGTCTAAGTACTTCCCTGGTTCAAACTCACTTCAAGCAAATTGAAGGAAAACAGACCAATTACCACTCTATGTTTCTACCTAAGTTAGATGTAGTCATATATAAATACTGATGTAAAGAAACACTTATGAAAATGTAAAATACAAAAAATTTATTATTAAGCTCAAAATTATAAGTGAAATTCACAATATCAGGGAAAATTACTGTTACTTGAAAACAAAGTAAAATTTAATTAATTCTTGAATCAATTAAGTAAAATTAAATTAAAATTAATTTATCACAAAATTCAAGAAAATTAATTCAATTGAAATTCAAAAGTGTTAGGTAACATCTAAAATTTGGAAATTAATTCACAAGTGCTAAACAACAATGATACTTGAAAAGAATTCTAAGTAAATGCAAATTAATTCACAAGTGTTAAATTCAATTAAATGTGCAACGATTAAGTAATGAAAATAACTAAGTTAATTAAATTGTGAATGTAAATGAAAACACAGAAAAATATGCAAAATACCAAAATTGTAAAAGGCACAAATCACACATAATATAAAATAAAAACTCACACTTCAATAAGGAAAATAAATAAATGCACAAGCAAAAATCACTTCAAATGAAACAAAACACAAAAATTTGCAATGTGTAAAAATGTAATTTCACCAAACTATTGTAACTATTAGTTATTAGCTGCAACTAATAAAAATATAACACACTTTACCTTTACCAATTTTCTTTCTTTCTGCTGCAGCTTGTTACAAAAATTCACCAATTCACATTATTTCACAAAAATAGGCGCCGTTGCACAATAATATAATGTTTGTTCAGATTCCACAAAAACACTAAATAATACCCAATAACTCTAAAAAATATCAAATCTGATATCTACAAGTTACGAGTGACCAATTTATGTTATGTTAATATAATCTCAAGTATGTCGAGGGAGAGAGAGAGAGAGAGAGAGGCCTGAACACTATGCGGTTCTAAGTTACAATAAAATCTCTTCCTTACAAAAGCTGGACAGTGGAGATGGCACAAAACGTTTTGGGCATAAGGAAGATGATACAATTCTTTCTAGAAGCTTCTAATAGTGACGTAACTTTACAGAAAAATCGTGAAATCTGCACGTGGTTTCGGCAAAGACGAACGAGTATGAAACGAGTCATGACATTGCTCAACAAAGACACGTACCAGATTGAAACAGAATCAAGCAAAAGTCCCTATCAGACGTGATGAAAGAATTCCCAAAACACAACAGAGACCTCAAGGTCTCTAATAAAACGTGTTGACAGATTAGAGAAGCAAACAGAGATCTCGAGTTCCTCTTATCTAGAGGCGATGACACAGTAGGGAAACAATCCTAGTTTTGAACGGACAAAGATAATCTCTCTCTCTTTCTTTGCATTCTGTGTTATATACTCTTTTACATTATGTTATGTGAAATCTGAATGCATATTTTAAGACATCCTTGCAAAACTCTATATATAACATTTTTTACAGTCAAAGAGGGGATATATGCATTTTGAAAGTAGTAATATATAATATATATATATATATATATATATATATATATATATGTATATATATATATATATATATATATATATATATATATATATATATATATATATATATATATATATATATATAGATATCGAACGAAATTGTTTTTCCTTTGTTGGTTAGGTGCACAAGGACCAGTCACTATGCTGTGGAGTTCTGATCATGATAGAAGTTATCTCACACACACACACACACACACACACATATATATATATATATATATATATATATATATATATATATATATATATATATATATATAGATATATATATATATATATATATATATATATATTCATATATATGTTATATATATATATATATATATATATATATATATATATATATATATATATATATATATATATATAAATGTTGAAAGGGGGAATGTGCTACTTATCATATTTAACTTCCCATGGAGACAGAGTCCGGGCGACAACCTAAGAAAGCTGATAAATCTTTTCTGGGATGGTGTGACACTAAGATGCTTACTTAGCAGGTCAACGTTCTGTGGGTATGTGAGTTCGAGAGGCTATTGTTCAAGGTGCCTTTGAAAACTGGCTGCGACCAGTTACTGAAGAGTGTGAATTCATCTGTACGTGTACGAGCTATGTCCGTTGATAATGACAAGTTTTAGGCAGAACGGGGGAGACGGCTGCCTTGGGGAGAAAGAGCCTGGATGGTTCTATAATGTATTTTTGTTTAAGTGATATTCCAAGCTGTAATGGGCGGTTCTAGTGGAGGGGACTAAGTTTCCTAGTGGAGAGGACTAAGTGTCCTGTGTGGATATAATATTTTGAAGAAGAGATAATTGGTGTGACTAATTACTGATGGGTAGGCTCCACTTTGGGGGGTGCCGATCGTAAAAAATATTTGCCAAAAATACACTAATCAAGACAGGCTAATGAAATTTTCAGGCATTATTAGCACTATAATAATGCATATTCCCTGTGAGTTTTATCATCCTACAGGAAAAATTAATGATTTTATGAAAAAAAATGTGAAAAAACGGAAATTTCCGGCCCCTCGTACTGAAGGTTATTTGGTGATTGGTGAGAAACTACAGTCTTGAATAGAAATTCGGTCTGACAGAATGTTGGTATATCCACCTGGAACATGCACAAAAAATATTATGAAAATAGAACAGTAAATAAGCACGTAATAACAAAAAAAAGAGCAACAACTTTGTAAGTTCAGCGAAAGCCCCGCCGAAATATCAGACTATAGCTAGGAAGAAATATTCAGGAAAAATTCAAATCTCGATTTAGGGACAAAACCTTTTGAGAGTTTGTAGTTATTATGTCACTTGATAGCCTGAAACATCTAAAAATTATATTATTTAGGACAATCAAAGAAAAAACCACCCCCACTTTTTTTTTTTTTTTTTTTTTTTTTTTTGAGGTGGGTTTTCTTTGATTGTCCTAAATAATATATTTTTAGATGTTTTAGGCTATCAAGTGACATAATAACTACAAACTCTCAAAAGGTTTTGTCCCTAAAACGAGATTTGAATTTTTCCTGAATATTTTCTTCCTAGCTATAGTCTGATTTTTGCGGCAGGCTTTCGCTGAACTTACGAAGTTGTTGCCCTTTTTTTTGTTATTACGTGCTTATTTACTGTTCTATTTTGATAATTTTTTTTGTGCATGTTCCAGGTGGATATACCAACATTCTGTCAGACCGAATTTCTATTCAAGACTGTAGTTTCTCACCAATCACTAAATAACCTTCAGTACGAGGGGACGGAAATTTCCGTTTTTTCACATTTTTTTTCATAAAATCATTAATTTTCCCTGTAGGATGATAAAACTCACAGAGAATATGCATTACTATAGTGCTAATAATGCCTGAAAATTTCATTAGCCTGTCTTGATTAGTGTATTTTTGGCAAATATTTATTACGATCGGCACCCCCCAAAGTGGAGCCTACCCTTAAATATCAGGGGGTTGTCTGTGAGACTTGAATTATTATCAATCCATTAATTATCCTGTAAGAACCTGAATTATTCAGTTAATACTTTACTTTGAATAAATGTCTATTTTTGTAGCTCCGACTCTGATTTGATGACCTGATGGAATGGAGAGAGAGAAGTTGCTTTTGGGCGAGAAGAGAGAGAGAGATGACGAGAGAAGAGAGAGGAAGGCTAGCCATGTGATCGCCTTGAGAGGAGAGAAGATAGAGAGAGCGAGAGAGAGGAAGGCTATGCCAGTGATCGCCTTGAGAGAGAGAGAGAGAGAGAGAGGGGGGGGGAGGGGGGGGGGAGGGACTGAGTGTTACCAGTTCATCTTCCGCTCCTGGCTAAATGCATACCAAATATGAAAATACCGGGGGGCGATGCTTCCCGTTGTTAATAGTTGAGCCAGCGGTGGTCGAACGAAAAAGCCTTTTTTGAGATTGGTATCAGCTATAAAATGCTGTTTTCAGACTGTCTGATTGTGGGAATGTGTTATGTTTCAGTTGATAACTTGTGGGGGTTAAGGTTTGTCCATCTGTTAGCTGTAGTACTGAGCAAAGAGAATTGAACTGGAGTCATCAAATTTGCCCATGGTGATGCCTCGGGCTCAGTTGGTCAGTTAGGACTTAGATCTTGTGAGTGCCTTCTAGCCGAGTGCATTTGTGTTGTGCCGACGGGATTAGTGTGTTTATAATTGCGCAGATTCCGGGTTTTCTCTCATTGTGAAGGGGTGAGTGTTACAATGTCTTTTTTTGGGCCTGAGTTTTTTTTAATCATTTTGTGAATTGTGTGATTGGTTTAGGATACCATATTTTTTTTCCTATAGGAGTAGAATGGGATATGTTTTTTTATTGGCGCATGTTTAGAAGAGACACATTCGTCTTTGTTTAATACATGTGTGTGTGTATGAATGGTTTTCATACATACGAAACTGTTGCTTGAATTGCATTTTTTGCTTGAAGACAAAGAGCACCCACTTGATATTACACGGTCAGCGTAATTTCTGCTGAACCGGCCCGGAGGGGTATTGCAAGGGGAGGCGAGTAGTGGTCTGCCTCGGGGGGGCATTGCTTGACTGGGATGGTGAAGCTCTCTCTTTTTTTTTAGTGGGGGGTGAATTCCTTCTCTCTTTGTAGTGGGGGCGTTGGGGGAATCCCTTCTTTTTTTTTCTTTGTAGTAAGGGGTCATTAGGGGGAAGAATCTGGTTTTTTTTTCTCTTGGATAAATGTATTTCCAATGCCACAGGACATCAGCTGATAACGATTGGTTGATGATGTGAGATGCCCATAGGGTTTTTTTTAGAAAGAATTTTTTCTTTCTCTTGAGTGAAGAGAAAAGGAAATGAAATGCATATGGTTGTGGTGTAAGCTTTCCTTATTCTTTGGAAGGCATAATTATAAATGGGGACACAGTGATTAATTTTTTTTAATGGAGATTTGCTTGGTTTTGGGGAGATTACTTTAAAATGGTGCTGAGTGATGGTGATTGCCGAGTGGTGCTGACTGATGATGATTGCTGACTGATGTTGTCAGGTAGTGTCGCCATTGGTGGTGGATGGGTGCCTCGTGTTGTATTTGGTGTATACTGGGGAAATGGTGTTGAGTTTTGGGTGTGGCAATATTGGTGTATACTGGGGGATTGGCAATATTAATGCCCTTACTTGAGATATTTGCAGGAAAATTATTACTATGGAGAATTATTATTATTACTTGAGATATTTTATGGGGGAGGTACTTAAGTAGAATTATCATTATTTGAGATATTTCATGGGAGATTATTTTATAATTATTACAGATAATTATATTATGGAGAATTATTACAATGAATTATGGGAGAAGTTTTATGGTTAATTATTTATTGAGTTTCTGTGACTTTGGAGAATGTGTCAGTAGTTCATGGGTGATGAATCTGGCTGAATTTTTGGTGAATTGTGCTGTATTTTGCTGAATTCTGGTGAAATTTGTGCTGAAGTTTTGGTGAATGGGCAAGCATTAACATTGGTGATGTTTTTTATACTAATACTGGTGATTTTTTTTATGTACTAACGTGGGTGTTGTAATGCTATCAAGGGTGGTGTTGTTTTTTTTTGGATTTGGAGGAACTAACGACACTTTTTTTTTCTTTTTTTATGAGTTCAGCAGATAATTGCTTGATATCTATGTGAGTCACGGGGATAGTTGACAGTGCCGTTGATTTTTCTTTTTTCCTTTTTTGGAAGTTAGCCATCGCTGACACAAGTTTTTTTATCATGGGTGAATTTGAATTTATTTTTTCTCTCCAGTTTGTGTGAGAATTTTTTAATATCTCAGTTCGTGACTTGGAGTCATTGTTCGGGAACGTGTTTATGATTTCAGCTGTTTGATGCTGCAGAGGGATTTAAAGGAGAATTTTTGCATTTTTTTGAATGTATACAAAATGGCACTATATTTTTTTTTCTCTCTGGATATTTGTGTTCCAGAAGTTGTGGGTTTCTTGCACAATACCTTTGTTGTATTCATGACAACTTTGCCAGAGATAGGAAACTTGGTTAAGTTTCTAGTGGCCTATGCTGTAGTGCATATGGAGAAGTCTTTGCTTAGAAACTTTGAATTTGGAGTTTTGTTATAATGAGTTGTGGCATATTGGTGATTTTTTCTAGAATTTCCTGGACAATTTTATTTGCCGAGTTTTTGCCTTTTTTCAGCAGTTGTGCTAAATAGAGAGTTTATAGTTTTGACTATAACATTGAGTTATTCTCTGGAGAACTGGAGGTATATTATTTTGGATATATAATTTGAGATATAATATATTGGAGGTATAATATTTTGGCCATTTGATATTTTTTATTTTGTGTTGGAAATATATTCCACAGTTTAGGCCTATGGTGCTGAGAGCTATGTTTAGTTCAATTATTTTGCAGCCATCTTTGTTGGAAATGGAGACACATTTTTGAGGAGATATGTGGTAATATTTTTTGAGTGTGTCAGCTTGTTGCTTTGAGTGCATTTTTTTGGAGGTGGAGTTTCATTTTTTATTATCCTGCTTGGAGATATAATATTTTTTGGAGACTTGTTTTATTAACACATGGTTATTGGTGAAATAAGAGGGAATATGGTGGTGTGGTTGTTAATTAAATGGAGGTAATATTTTTATCACTGGGGTGGTATTATTATTAAGATGATGATATATATATGTGGATGGCATTAATCTTTGGGGGTGACCTTTTTGTGGTTATGAGTTTTTTATTTCTCTGGGAGTTTTTTGAGCCAAGAGATGAGTTCTGTGGTTCTTTTTGGTTTCGTGACTAATTGGAGGCGAGTGGCATTACTGCATTGTGGTCCTATGGAGATGTTATTTTTGGAGGCATATAATTGCTGACTTACAAGTTTATCGTAGTTTTTGTTTTATCCCGGATCGGTGATAATTTTTTTTATATAATTGGGCAGTATCATTTGTGAGTTATGTCTTCGAGACGAATCTTGAACACCTTAGTCATATCCTGGAGATAGTTTTGTGAAATGTGCTGATATCATGTCAGTATAGAACCTTTTTTTGAGAATCATGGGTTTCTGAGGTTGTGAGTCTGACTAGACTTTTTTATTCTGCAGTTCGAGCACCTGATGTGTCCGCAGGTGGATTTTTTGCTGAAAATGCTGTGATGAGTCCGGTGTGCTGACTCTTTTCCTCTATGGTGATTGCTCAGAGTTTTTGCAATATCTGGAAATGTTGACCATAGCATTTCATGAAAGTGCACGTGTCAGGGATTGCTTTCTGGCCGTGTCCAATAGCTTGGAAAGTTGCAATGGGAAAATTCCGTAACTGTGCATATTGCATTTGTTGGGGAAAATGTGGGGTTATGTATATCATGGTTTGTGATGGGGAAGTTTACTTGTGATTATCTCTTTTTTTATTTTTCTTTTTTTTCCTTTTCCTACGAGAGATGTAATAGGGGATTGAGCTTTAAATAGCATTTCTTTTGGATGGGAGATGTAATTTATCGGGGTTGTGATTTACATAAATGGGCGATTTGGGATTAATTATGTGAGTGGTGAGGAGAGTTTTTACTGATTTTGTGGGCTGTTGAAATATCAGAGCTTGAGAAAACATTTCAGCGATAATTTTGGGGCTGGGCTTGTTACAAGATTTTTTTTTCTTGGGCTCATTACTTTTTTCTATTTTTACTTGTGAGAATTTTCGAGTTTGAAATGTGAGTGCAGAAGTCAGTGGATTTGCTGTGAGTTTTGGATTGTGTGTGTTGGTGTGTGAATGTGGTGAAGTTTATTTTTATTGTTGGAGAATTAAGTTAGAGAACTTAAGATTTTCTTTGGGGAGTTGTGATAATGACTTATGATTTAGTGGTCATATTAAATGGAGTTAATTGGGAGACGTTCAGTTAGTATTTCTGAATTTTTGAAGTCCTTATCTGATAGTAGTATGTCTGAGGTTAATTTTCTTTTTTGATTGACCGATGACTTGACCGAAAAACTTAAACACACCATAATCGTCGTTCCCTGATGCTGGCAAGACGCCCACCAGCTGTTGCAGAGGGGTTGCTGCCGTTTGCCTGATTACGAGAGTTTCTATGAGTCTACAGAGTTCTTGGGTCTACAGAAGCTGTTAGATGTTTCGCCTTCCTACAGCGTATTTTTCACGAGTTGCAGTTGCAGACAAAGAGGGATATTCAAGAGTCCAAGATGCAGAAAAAGTTTCTACACCCAATTGTTTTGGAGATGAAGCGTGATAGACATTACTTTATGCTGCCAGAGACGTGCAGTTATTGCTATATTTTGTGTTTTGAGCAGACCAATGTGTTTTTTTTTATATATTGAGCTGTTTTATGTGGCCTGTGGCAAGGCAGGGGCTAGCCAGGAGGGTGGCCAAGCTAATCTGTTGAAAGGAGGAATGTGCAGACTCATCATATTTAACTTCCCATGGAGACAGAGTCCGGGCGACAACCTAAGAAAGCTGATAAATCTTTTCTGGGATGGTGTGACACTAAGATGCTTACTTAGCAGGTCAACGTTTTGTGGGTATGTGAGTTCGAGAGGCTATTGTTCAAGGTGCCTTTGAAAACTGGCTGCGACCAGTTACTGAAGAGTGTGAATTCATCAGTACGTGTACGAGCTATGTCCGTTGATAAAGGCAAGTTTTAGGCAGAACGGGGGAGACGGCTGCCTTGGGGAGAAAGAGCCTGGATGGCTCTATAATGTATTTTTGCTTAAGTGATATTCCAAGCTGTAATGGGCGGTTCTAGTGGAGGGGACTAAGTTTCCTAGTGGAGGGGACTAAGTGTCCTGTGTGGAGGGAACTATAATATTTTGGAGAAGAGATAATTGTTGTGACTAATTACCGATTAAGACTATTAAATACCGGGGGGTTGTCTGTGAGACTTGAACTATTATCATTCCATTAATTATCTTGTAAGAACCTGAATTATTCAATTAATACTTTACTTTGAATAAATGCCTATTTTTGTAGCTCCGACTCTGATTTGATGACCTGATGGAATGGAGAGAGAGGTTGCGGGAGAGAGAGATAGAGAGAGAGGAAGGCTATGCCAGTGATCGCCTTGAGGGAGAGAGAGAGGGGGAGGGAGGGACTGAGTGTTACCAGTTCGTCTTCCGCTCCTGGCTAAACGCATACCAAATATGAAAATAGCGGGGGGCGATGCTTCCCGTTGTTAATATATATATATTTATATATATATATATATATATATATATATGATATATATATATATATATATATATATACATATATATATATATATATATATATATATATATATATATATATATATAATATCTAATATATATATATGTCTCTGTGTGTGTGAGCGCACGCGTGTGTATAGATTTTCTCGTGAGCCAAACTGCAACGATTTATTATGGTCATGTGAAATGTCGAAAAGTTGAAGACTAAAACACACTTCGCTTTGCCATGCTGCGAAAGCTACTAAATGGCTTTGGCATTGGTGCTGAAAGCTCTATATGCTACGTTTGCATTGGAAAATGTAACAAATTTTTGTGTGGGGGGCGGGCGGTGGTTGTAATGTACGGAGTGGGGACCAGGTGGTGAGTTTAGAGTTCCAAGAAACAATGAACTTGCTAAAGAAGATGAGTTACAATTGAAGATGTGTTAACGGAGAGAAAGTCAGATAGCAAGAAACTTAATTGAGTTAAAAGTGAAAAGTAGAAAAGAAACAAGAGAAAGTTTCTCCTGTGTATATGTACTACTTACAAATAGACAGTAACGATTCCAGGGGGAAATAATAGTAGAGGGTGGCTTCCTAATCTTTATGATTAATGGATGTCACACAGCCCATTGAGTTTACCCTCATAAGCGAGGTCTAGGAAAGTGTTAGCTGTGATTCAGTATAGGATGGTCTACCTGGATGGCACGTTTGATGAAAGACATAAACAAGAGTTCTATAGTAGATTCACATCAACCGTCATCTGATGTCTAGGCCAGTCCCTTACGACGCTCCTGATTGGCTGTTGATAAGCCAATCTCAGGGGTGGAAACTCTCAGTCTCTCTCGAGAGTTCACACGCAGGATGTAAGTTCCTTTTGAAAGACGTATCCCTCGGGAGAGGTGGAACATACATCCTGCGTATGTGAACTCTCGAGAGAGACAGCGTTTCCAGCCCTGTGATTGGTATATCAAAATCCAGTCAGGAGCTTCGTAAGGGACTGGCCTAGACATCAGATGCACGGTTGATGTGAATCTACCATAGTTTGTGCCTCTTAAAAATGGTTCAGGGGAAAAATAATCCCCTGTGAAGTAAATATGAAAGCCTTAAGCAAAATATATTTATGAGTAAAGTTAATTATCTCTTCTGAAGGCTAATTAGGTACATAGTCCACGCTTAAATATGATACCCGCATTTTATTAACTATATCCCCGAGGCGGTTTAACTTAATATACTTATTGCCTTCCAAGGCGTTAAGCTTAATTGCTTGGGGTCATTATCTCGCGATAGCGGTGCAGATAATTCAGTATGAATCCAAATTTTATTCTCAAGGTGATAAAATAAAGCAGTGGTTAATGTTTAGTGTCTTGACTCGTTTATATGTGTTGTTTATCCTTTCGTCGCCTATCGATTTTGTAAATCACATTCATGAGTAAGATAATAGACCCTTTTTTATTATAGAAGTCTACGTTCCGGCAGTGACTTAAAAAATGAAGGGCGGAACCAAAATTGTTCAAATATTTTTTTTTTAAGTACCACCCGCGTAAAAGTAGTGTTACATCGTAAATAGGAAAATCTATAGGGTAACAGTCACTCAGAGTATCTGTTCTGCACTTCCAACTAGTGAAAAATGCACCGAAGCTTCTTCTAGTATGCAATCGAGTTTTATATAAACCGTATAATGCTGTATAAAATTATCAGTACGGGTCGATAGTGCTTCAGTTACTCCCCAGATGCGGTAGAATAAGGGTAACGACGCCGCACGCCTCCGGAAAGCGCTGCCAGAAGCACTATTCATGGGTAACTTTAACCCTAAATAAAATAGAAACTGCTTAGTCTAGAGGGTTACAATTTGGTGTGTTTGATGGTTGGAGGGTGGATGATCAACGTACAAATTTGCAGCCCTCTAGCCTCGGTATGTTTAAAGATCTGAGGGCGGACAGAAAAATGCAGACGGACAGACAAAACCGTCACAATAGTTTTCTTGTACAGAAAACCAAAAAGCTTCAAGTTTAAAAACAACATTTAGTTAAAAGAATAAAATCGATGTTCCATTCCTAGATAGAATTTTGTTTTCGAATCACATATCAAACAAAACCTCAGGAATATATTATACCCCACCACACCGTACCAGATTGTGAATGCTGTTGTGTTGTGACCTAAGGATTTTGTTGGAGTTTCGTTTACTTTGGTTGGTGTTTTGTTTGCTTCTTATACCAACCAAGATTTCGTAGCTTATATCCAGACCAGCTCCCAATTGCGTGGGATCACGGTCGCAGTTCGGTAAGATTGGCATAGCAGCTGCCAAAAACTTGCCTTTTTATTTACAATTATGTATGTAATTAATATATAAATAGATAAATAAAAAAGAAAAGAATGTGTATAAATATATTACAGACACACGCACACACACACACAGACACACACATATATATATATATATATATATATATATATATATAAATATATATATATATATATATATATATATATATATATATATATATATATATATATATATATATATATATATATATATATATATATATATATATATATATATATATATATATATATATATATATATATATATATATATATATATATATATATATATATATATATATATATATATATATATATATATATATATATATATGAGTCATATCACATTACCGTGATTCATATACATACATCAGGCTACAAATGTCCTTTGATATCTAATTCGCTCTATCTCGGAATTAATATAATTTCATGTATGTTACCCAAAGGGGAATTTTTTAGTCGATAAGAGATTTGTCGGCTCACGGGCGCGAACCGACGAATCTCTTATCGACTGAAATATCCTCCTTCGGTTGATATATATGAAAATATATTAATTCTGAGGTAGAGCGAATTAGATATTAAAGAAAATATGTAGCTCGATCTATATATATATATTATATTATATATATATACTATATATATATACTATATAGTATATAATATATATACATATATAATTATATATATATATATATATATATATATATATAATATATGTATATATATATATATATATATATATATATTATATATATATATATATATATAATTTAGTGTTTCCTTTATCCGCTACTGCACTTTATCCTCTTTTTTTTTTCTTTTTGCAGATGCTATATAATTGATATAAGAGAGACAATTTGTAAAGTAGATTGAAACCTGCATACCTTGAACATTTCATTATCTAGCGTCAAACACTGCCCCCCCCACCCACCCCACCCCAAATAAACCATTAACACACCAGAGGCCAAAAATTTACAAAGCCGATTCAGTTCCCATAACATATGCAACCAAATGAAAGAGAGGAATTTAGAAAAATCATGATAACAGCCCTGAAAGGCGACTGAATCCTACAGCGTGATTGCTAGAAACAATATAAGAAAATAATCCCGTACAATGTGACTGGGTTTTCAAAAAGTTCTTAATTGGTTTGTTAAAATAAACATCTCCATACTACGGATGTCAGGCTACCATCAGTTTGAATTAAACGAAAAAAATTCTAAAGGTCTCTCTCTCTCTCTCTCTCTCTCTCTCTCTCTCTCTCTCTCTCTCATAGTCTTCATTATGGGAACATGAATTTTTGGCCATTACTCAATTATCGAACATCAAAAGCCATGGAACGAGATCTAATGATGAGCTTTCTGTTGTTGTTTCAAACAATGGTTTATTTTTCACAAGTTTTTCACAAACATTCATTGAGAATAAGGTTAAATTTAATTGAACAAAACCCTCGCAATAGTGATTACAACAACAATGTATGGATTTAACATTATGATTAACTTATGACAACTAACAATTGATAATTTAATATTTTACAACTGGTTTCTGAATGCTGTGTTTGCAACGGCTTCCCAGAAGGCTAAATAACTTCTGTGATGGATGCAATGTCACGTTACACAACGGGCCGTGATTATCTGTTTCCTTAAAAACAAATGGCCTTAATTATACTCCACGATTCCTTTGTATATGTGTAAAATTATATTAATATTATTATTATTATTTTTCTGCTCTATCGCAGTCCTCCAATTCGACTGGGTGGTATTTATTTATAGTGTGGGGTTCCGGGTTGCTTCCTGCCTCATTAGGAGTCCATCACTTTCCTTACTATGTGCGCCGTTTCTAGGATCACACTCTTCTGCATGAGTCCTGGAGCTACTTCAGCCTCTATTTTTTCTAGATTCCTTTCCAGGGATCTTGGGATCGTGCCTAGTGCTCCTATGATTATGGGTACAATTTCCTCTGGTATATCCCATATCCTTCTTATTTCTATTTTCAGGTCTTGATACTTATCCATTTTTTCCCCTTTCTTTCTCTTCAACTCTGGTGTCCCATGGCATTGCGACATCAATGAGTGATACTTTCTTCTTGATTTTGTCAATCAACGTCACGTCTGGTCTATTTGCACGTATCACCCTATCTGTTCTGATACTATAGTCACAGAGGATCTTTGCCTGATCGTTTTCTATCACTCCTTCAGGTTGCCGCTCGTATCACTTATTACTGCAAGGTAGCTTTTCTTGCACAGGCTCCAGTGGAGGGCTTTTGCCACTGAATCATGCCTCTTTTTGTACTGGTTCTGTGCAAGTGCTGGACATTCGCTTGCTATGTGGTTTATGGTTTCATTTCTCGTATTGCAATTCCTACATATGGGAGAGATGTTATTTCCATCTATCGTTCTTTGAACATATCTGGTTCTTAGGGCCTGATCCTGTGCCGCTGTTATCATTCCTTCAGTTTTCTTCTTGAGCTCTCCCCTTTGTAGCCATTGCCATGTGTCATCGCTGTGCCAGTCCTGTGTTCTGTTTGTCATTCTCCTGTCTGTATATTTCTGGGTCTTCGTCTACTTTTATCAGTCCTTCTTCCCATGCAGACTTGAGCCACTCGTCTTCACTGGTTTTCATATATTGCCTCAGTGCTCTGTTTTCGATGTTGACCAAGTCCTCTATACTTACTAGTCCCCTCCCTCCTTCCTTTCGTGTTATGTATAGCATGTCCGTATTTGCTCTTGGGTGTAGTGCTTTGTGTATTGTTATATGTTTCCTCGTTTTCTGGTCTATGCTGCGGAGTTCTGCCTTCGTCCATTCCACTGTTCCTGTGCTGTATCTGATTACTGGTACTGCCCATGTGTTTATGGCTTTTATCATATTTCCGGCGTTGAATTCTGACTTGAGTATCGCCTTGAGTCTCTGCATATATTCTTTCCTGATCGTGTCCTTCATCTCTTGGTGTTTTATATCCCCTCCTTCTATTATTCCCAGGTATTTGTATCCCGTCTCATCTATGTGTTTGATGTTGCTCCCATCTGGTAGCTTTATCCCTTCAGTCCTTGTTACTTTGCCCTTTTGTATGTTGACTAAGGGACATTTTTCTAATCCAAACTCCATCCTGATGTCCCCAGATACAATCCTTACAGTCTGGATTAGGGTAACTATTTCTTTGATCCTCTTACCATACAGCTTGATGTTGTCCATGAACATCAGATGGTTAATTCTGTTGCCTCTTTTCTTGAATTGGTACCCGGCATCCATCTCCTGCAGTACTTTTTTCATGGGAATCATGGCTACTACGAAGAGTAGTGGGGACAGTGAGTCGCCCTGGAAGATCCCTCTCCTGATATTAACCTCTGCTAGTCTTATTCCAAAGCTTGTAAGTATTGTATTCCAGTTGCGCATTATTATTATTATTATTATTATTATTATTATTATTATTATTATTATATTATTATTAACAGCAGTAACAACAACAACAAAATATATGATTCATATAATATAATCACTGTTCTAATTGCATTAATATCTAACGGAAGACGATATATGAATACGGGGAAATACTCCAGACATTCCTCACAGAAAGAATTAATTAAGAAAAGAAAACATAAAATGTAATATCAATCCCAATCAGGCGGCGGTACTCTTTAAAGAAATATAAGCGAAAAGATTATATCTTCTTCAAAAATAAAAACTATTTTAATCATACTTAAATGAAAAGGAAAAATGCTGAACAGAACGCTTAAATCTTCATGAAATCCACATAAGGCTTCAGTCAGTTATAAACTATTGGATTAATCTTATCTAGACTGCGATTATGCTTGATTAAACGTTATTAAAAAAAGAATCTTGTATTAAGAATAAATATATTAATCATAATTAGAGGAAGAAAAATGCTAGAAGACGCATCAAAACGTTGAATCTTAATGAAATCTATATGCGACTTCAGTAAATCATAGAATTATCTTTGTCATACCAGCGTAATCTTAATGAATAATATCAATTTTATTATTTTTAATTCTTTACAGCGAGGAGACTGAAACGTCATCATAAAAAAACCCCAATAATTACAAGGACCGCGAAGAAAGTCGTAATGCACCATAAATAGCCTACACAAAGGCCTTTTAATTGGGATACAAAGGAATAAGAAGAATAATAGCCAGAGGGGTTCCCCCCGTGACCCCTACAAAAGAGTGGCACTTAAAATCTCTGTGGCCATAACCTAGTGTAAGCCTTAATTACGAGATACGTCATGGCTTGTCGGTGAAAGAAGTGAAGATGGCCGTCTTTCAAACTATAGTAATAAATGTGTTCAACGTTTAAAAAGCATGCGATAAACAGGTCACAAACTTATGAAAAACTTGCGATAAACATGCCATAAACTTGTGAAAAATATGAGATAAACATGCCATAAACTTGTGAAAAACATGCGATAAACATGCCATAAACTTGTGAAAAACATGCGATAAATATGCCATAAACTTGTGAAAAACATGCGATAAACAGGCCACAAACTTATGAAAAACATGCGATAAACATGCCATAAACTTGTGAAAAACATGCGATAAAGGTGCTACAATCTTGTGAAAAAAACATGGGATTATGATAAAATGTCAGAAACATGTGATAAACATGGCATAAACATACGTCGGCAACATATTACATACACATCGCAAGCAGGTTTTAAACAAGTCATCGACACTAAGTGGGAAACGAGAGAGAGAGAATAATCTTCATATAGAAATGATAGGACAAATAAATGTCCTTAACGATGAAAAGGTACGAGTAGTAAAACTGTATATAACTATGACCCGCGATGAAAAATGAATTATAAGAGAGAGAGAGAGAGAGAGAGAGAGAGACATGAACTACTACGGATCATTGACCAGGCCTATATAAAAAAAAAAGGAATGCAATGAAAGTTAGTCTATGTAACGTAGAGGCATGGCATATTAATCACCGAAAAAAATGTTCCATCGTAGTGAGACATGAACGCATAGAACGAAGCACATTTTATGGTGGAATACAGAGTATATATTAATAACGACAAACACATCCTTAAACCCCTCGCCTCAAAACAATAGCCACCATCAACTGAAAGGTGATAGCTCGTTAGTGCATCTTTTTTTTTTCTCTCTCTCTAAACGGAAGCCAACAATACCTTTCATATGCTTTGAATTCCTGTCCTTTCAAACCAGTCTGCAAAATAAGAGATTACGCACGTTCTAATATTGTCTAACCTTTGACGTTTATGAAGGGCAAATCGTTTCCCTTTGCCCTAATCGACTTTGGGGGGTCAGGGGTGGGAGGGGCGAGGGTGGTCGGGCGATTGGAAGATTGGCTGCCGAATAGGGAGAGAAATGAACTCTTTTTAATGATTATTATTCTAGCGAAATATCGACCGAACTCGACGAAGTGTTTCTCGGAACATTAATCAAGATTTAAAAATAAATTTTTAAAACAGAGAGGCCACCCCTAGCACTCATGTTAATTTAAAATAGGGCACCTTTCTCCTCTCATCTCCCCTGGAGTAATCTTTAGACTTGAGCACCTCAAGATGTTAGTACAAAGGACTGGAGATGAGGGAGGACGTATGGTATGTGATGACTTAGATAATTAAACTGAAAGGTCCGCTTTCATTTTCTCAAAGATCCTGTTCATTGTCTTTTTTCTTTTTTTATTTCTGAAACTTAGATGCTCTATAAATATTTGATTGATTTTTAAACATATGGTTATTTGGCAAAACTAGAGAAATAATAGGAGCAATAACGATAGTGAGGATTAAGAAAGAGGTTTTTAGTGTATTAAATCTCGGTATATGTGATTTTGGTTGGTCTCCTGACTACATGACCGAATTGGTTAATTATAATTATGTTAACCATCTTCTGCTCACTAAGGCTTACTTGGGCAAATAAATCTAGGATGTGGGCCAAGTGTGTGAGGACTTTGAATTTTCCATCCGTACAAGGAATAAATCTGTCCTTGTAGAAATGTTAATTTATTTTTATTCTCCCTCACATTGAAGCTCGCAAAGCTTAAGGATTTCAAGTCCATGCCTAAATTCATACCTAGATTCATCAAAAAAGAAAACGACCTCATTATATGTTCATCTCCACAGTTCGAGAAAGTTTTAATCGTTGGAAATAAACATAGAAATAAACATAGAAACAGATTAAATTAGACATCATTTGAGGAACTGGAAGATTGCTTATTTGGGAAGGCGTTTTTGGGATACAACTTTCCACCGAACTTAATATTTCAATTCGCTCAGTGGGCACCAAACAATAACTCGGAATTTTGTTTCCTTGGACGTTATCAGGCTTTACTTTCCATTAGAGAAATAAATACATGAAAATTTACGTCCACTGATGTGAGGTAATATTAAGAATGATGAATAAGAGAACAGATTGCCGTTATATTCTCTGAAAAACCATTAAGTCTCCCAATCTTTTTGGAATTCCCATTACAAGCTTTTATGTCTCTAAAAACTACTTCTCTCGGTTCGTTGCTCTGCTGGGTGTATTGGATTGTCGTTTGTTTATTTTTCATCTTATTTCTCTCTTATTTAGAGGCACTCTTCTCTTTCACCTGTTTGTTGTCATCGACGACTTTATTTCTAATTTAAGAAAAACCTCCTATATATCTTGATCAATTTGATCTTTGAGAGATATAAATAACATTCTCTCTCTCTCTCTCTCTTGTTGCAATTCGTAAACAAAGACGCAGCTTCATAAATTAAAACTTTATTTTTTATCATTTACATGTATGCCTGGTCAATGACCCGTACTTTTCGAGGGTCATGCCCCTCTCTCTCTCTCTCTCTCTTCTCTCTCTCTCTCTCTCTCTCTCTCTCTCTCTCTCTCTCTCTCTCATTGACGTGCGTTGTACAACGAAGTGCATATTTTCAGGCAATCTTGTTGCAGGTTTTCTTTCTTTAGGATTAATCTCTATATGTTGGCCTTTTAAGGTAAAGTTGCTACTTTATTTGTTTGTTGCCTTGAAAAGGAGAGAGAGGAGAGGAGATGAGAGGAGAGAGAGAGAGAGAGAGAGAGAGAGAGACGAGAGAGAGAGAGAGAGAGAAGAGAGAGAGAGAGAGAGAGAGAGAGAGAGAGAGAGAGGGAAACTTAGAGCAATATTCTTGCGAAAGTTATATTTTTCAGTGGTGAAAAGGACTTGAAGTAAGGGCAGAACTGCAGCCATTGAGGGAGTGCATCCGGTTAAACCGGATATCGGAATTCAATGCAATATTTTTATCTCTGAATACTTTGCACAATTACGTCGTGAGGTCAGTGACCTTCCTGGAACATAGAAAACTTTTGTATACACACACAAACACACACACACATATGTATATATATATATATGTATATATATATATATATATATATATATATATATATATATATATATATATATATATATATATATATTCATAAACAACAGAATGCCCAAGGAACAATAATACAAAATATAAAAGAATCCGATATCGGGAACAGCATATCTGAAAAGAGAAAAATTCATGCAAGCGCTTACTTGAAAGTATATTTAACTTTTATGATTTTTAATGAAATGGAATTCAGCATAAGCTATAATTCAGAATGAGATGGAATTGTACAATGAAATCAGGATATATCACTCAATTTGGAACAAGGAATTAAAAAACAATATTTTTTAAAGCCTGCGTGGTGATCATCTGTTTGGCACAAAATTTAAATGAAAAATATCATTATTTATTAAATTTCATTGCTGATACTTGAGTCAACGGTCTGTGAGCAGGTAAGTTTACATGTCCATGGAACAGTAAGGCCACTTTCTTATAAGTGCGTTTAATGTGATCACTAATATCATCATTGCATTTGCTACAAGGAGGACATACCAAAAGAAACAAGGTTTAAGTACTCGCATTTTCCTAAGGATCCGCACCTTCCTAGCATTGAGTTACAGACGATTAAACTTTGTACCAAGAACAGAGCATATTGTCATTTAAGTTAGATGAAGCCTTCACCTTGCTTCGCTCTGAGATCGATAGCATAATAAAGTGTGTTCTTGTTATCGAACCTTCACTCTACTCTATTTCTGATATCAAAGGTCAGGGGTTTATACGTAATCGTGTAAGGTATCAGAGGATTTGAAGACTCAAAGCATATTGGGGTTAGTAGGATACTTAGTTCAGATCAAGCACCTGCAGTTACACACTGAAGGTAAAGTTGAATAGCCTCCATGTGTTATTCAGAGCTGAGAACATAATAGAACTTAAAATAACCAAGACTGTAATGTTCATCAAGATCACCACCAATCATCGACCAGATATGGTCGTGCAGGTCTTACTATTTTGTAATATTGTATCTATATATTTTAGAAGCTAGTCTATTTCGAAGTTTTATTGATGCTTTGCATTTTTATTTTTTTGTTATTTTTCAAAAGATCCCACATTAAATGATTCAGCTGGATTGAACCATGTGGACTGAACTGAATTGAATACGAGCATTAAGATTTACATATCTATAAAGTAGTCATCTACTAAAATTATAACATGATATGGAAGGGCAATATGGAGCAACTGGAGATACTGGGAGAACATGGATTAATGTTAGGTGGTGGGAGAACAAGGAACAACTCAAGGTGGTGGGAGAAGACGAAGCATCGCAAGGAGATGGGAGACCAAGGAGCAACGCAAGGTGGTGGGAGAAGACGAAGCAACGCAAGGTAGTGGGAGAAGATGATGCAACGCAAGGTGGTGGGAGAAGATGAAGCAATGTAAGGTGGTGGGAGAAGATGAAGCAACGCAAGTTGATGGGAGAAGATGAAGTAACGCAAGGTGATGGGAGAAGATGAAGCAATGTAAGGTGATGGGAGAAGATGAAGCAATGTAAGGTGGTGGCAGAAGATGAAGCAACGCAAGGTGATGGGAGAAGATGAAGCAACGCAAGGTGAAGGGAGATGCAAGGTGGTGGGAGAAGAGAAGCAATGTAAAGTGGTGGGAGAAGATGAAGCAACGCAAGTTGATGGGAGAAGAGAAGCAATGTAAGGTGATGGGAGAAGATGAAGCAACGCAAGGTGAAGGGAGACGCAAGGTGGTGGGAGACCAAAGAGCAACGCAATGTGGTGGGAGAAGATGAAGCAACACAAGTAGATGGGAGAAGATGAAGTAACGCAAGGTAGTGTTAGAAGATGAAGCAACGCAAGTTGATGGGAGAAGATGAAGCAACTTAAGGTGATGGAGAAGATGAACCAATGCAAGGTGTTGGGAGAAGATGAAGCAACACAAGGTGAAGGGAGACGCAAGGTGGTGGGAGAAGATGAAGCAACGCAAGTTGATGGGAGAAGATGAAGTAACGCAAGGTGGTGGGAAAAAATGAAGCGACGCAAGGTGGTGGGAGAAGATGAAGCAACGCAAGGTGAAGGGAGACGCAAGTTGGTGGGAAAAGATGAAGCAACGCAAGGTGGTGGGAGAAAATGAAGCAATGCAAGATGGTGGGAGAAGATGGAGCCTTATGAGGAGGTGGGGAATCATGAAGAAACGCGAGATTTTGGGAGAACGTAGAGCCATGTCAGATAGTGGGACAATACACTAAGCAAAACACTATCTCTCTCCGTTAAGGAATATGATATTTAAAATAAGATTAAAATTCACCATTTTTATGGCATAACAAGCGGCTACTCAAAGAAAGCATTTATCAAATCTGGACATTGATTTGTAATACAACAGAAATGTAAATTGCCTCGCATGACATTTAAATATAAAATTGTTTATTCTGTTACTTCTTTCAAAATTCCAATAAATGCAAGTTATAAGTCAGGTTGACCTACAAGATAGAGTGCATTTTTTGTTAAATTTACCTAAAATTCTATGGAACCCGACCAAGTAATAACCAACTTACGATTATGTTTACTTTGGATATAATCATCTTTATCCATAGGATTATATCATTATTTATCGGAAACCATTGAAAACATATCTTTCAAAAAATGTGAAGTTTCTTGATATTATTGTTTATAAATGAAATACACATTACAGTGGGGTACTGGACTAGTAAAATGACAAAAAATTTTATTAAATCATTTATTATAGGCAGAGAACTCTAGAAAGCTTGTATAATTATTGCTAAATAGATATTAAATTCTTATCAAACCAGAAATGGAAAGGGACTTGTTATAGGAAAACAACGGATTTTACCGGTATAATGATATCCGTAAAACCTACAAAAATTTGCATCGATCCGTGGCGCCCAAACAAACACATATACTCACAGACACACACACATATATGCATCTGTTTAGATACACACACACACACACACACACACATATATATATATATATATATATATATATATATATATATATATATATATATATATATTATATGTATGTAGTATGTATGATGGTATGTATGTATGTATGTTTATGTACTGTATGTATGTATATATAACGTCTCTCTCTCTCACCTATCCTTTTATAATATATATATATATATATATATATATATATACATATATATATATATTATAATATTATATATATATTATATAATTAATATATATATATATATATATATGAAAAGAAATATAGCAAATGATCTGAAATAACAAGAAGCTATCTTTAAGTACGAGATGTACTCTTTGAAATGCTAAGGTATTCCCCGTTAAGATTATACAAACTAAAGCATCGAAAACAATAAATGCTATGCATCATGAAATCAGGTTCATAACACTACGCGTCTTAAATAGTTTTTTTCTTGTACATACTTCTTGAACATACAAGATATAAACGAAGCCAAACTTCAGCCCGCATGAACGCCAGTAGCAAGAGCAAATCACCGGAAGCATGGCATTTTGAGCTGGATCAATACGAACGAAGTCAGGCACTGAATCCTACTTACGACTTGAGCTTTAATCGGATACTTTACCTGAAAACCAATTTCAAGGTGAAGAGTTAATTTTCCGGGTCATTTCCTGAATTTGGCCGATAACAATGGTAAGAACTCACGTTTACATTTACTTTAAACCCAGTACTAACATTTCTCTCGAAGGATTTAATGCTTGTAGTCACACTTGTTTTATTTTATCGTTTGTATTTTGAAACTGCTTTCAATCTACTTTGCGTTTTCTTAACACTTCTTACTATCCAAGTATATGGGATATAGTATGCTTAATTCCATCTGAATGCCTTTCTTAGTCTTTGGTATCTCTCTCTTTCAGAGATATACCTTTCTCGCCCTATTCTTCATAACTATACTTTACAATCCATGTGTGAAAATAGACAGTTTCACACACACACGTACATACTACACACACACACAAACACAGCCTTTGATTGTCTTTTATGCTGAGTCGGTGAGCTATGATTCTAAGGTTCTCTTAGTTTTTTTGCCATTTTGTTCGGAGGACAGGGTAGTTGCGTCCGAAATAATTACTTATCAGTTTTCTTTTTATTGTTGACCTCTCTCTCTCTCTCTCTCTCTCTTCTCTCTCTCTCTCTCTCTCTCTCTCTCTACACCGCTGCTCGATTGTAGGGTTTTGATGACGAAGTAATGCTAAGTGCTGGAAAATGTCATTTGCTTCTGTGAAAATACAGACTTCCATCTTCCTAGAGGGTAAATGTAGATACACTCACACATACAAACACACACAATATATGTATATATGCGTATATATTATAGTATATATATATATATATATATATATATGTATGTATATATATATAATATATATATATATATATATATATATATAATATATATATATATATATATAATACAATATAATATATATATATATATATATATATATATATATATATTATTATATATATATATGTATATAATCATTCTACTTAATATCAAAGAACAAAAGAAGAGTGTTTAGAATTATCTAGAATTCAATTAAAGATATCGTATCTCTAAATAAATACTTCTTGCATTATTATCATTTGACCTTTCGCTCTAAAGGACGCATTAATTTCTATATTATTGAATGTTTTCACATCATTAAAACTAATTTGTCATCAATGATCATCTAACCATGAAAAAATTATACGATTTATAATAACCTGATGATAATATTTCTTAAGGGAAATAAGTATTAAATGTTCATTTCTGTCACTCTCTCATCTTGATTCCATGTCCTTTTGCTGTACCCAAATGAAACGACTAAAACAAAAATACACAATTTATAAACTGAATATGGTTAGCATTTACTTAATCATATATTTAGTTCACTATATAACAGAAAAAATAATGAGAATTCATATTTAGCTAACTACTGTCCATTTGTCTTGAAGGATGTGGATATAAAGAAACTCAATTTCGCCGAAAACATTAGCCTGACTGTGCATACAAAATGTGGCCTACTCTAAGAGCCGTTAGGAGAGAGAGAGAGAGAGAGAGAGAGAGAGAGAGAGAGAGAGAGAGAGAGAGGGAAGTGGGGGCGGGGGGTGGGGAGACAAGGAATTTATGACATCATTAGTGCCATGCAAAACAACCGCAAATGCATTAGCCTGCATACAGCAAATCTCGTGCAACGCAAGTAGAAATAAAGGAATACGTTTCCTCTGACTAAAGTTTTTATAACCTCAAAAAAAAAAAAAAAAAAAGGAGTTTAAAATCATTTACTTGGTTATAGACTATAGACCAAAAGTGTTCCAACAATTGGGAATATAGGTGTGTTTTTTTGAGTCATTGAAAGAAAAGGGAATTCATATCTAGCTATAAGAGTCCACAAAAATATAAATGATGTAAGCGACGTGATTCCTGGTAAATCATTGAAATGGTTGCAAATAGAATATTTCCTTTTTTGCGAATGGACCAAAATATATTGCAATGGGAATTAAGCTTGTCTGTCCCTATTTTCTTTAGTTCTGTAGTTGCAGTATAACTTGAATATATATATATATATATATATATATATATATATATATATATATATATATATATATATATATATATAGTATGTATGTGTTCATGTGTGTCCGTGTGTACGAATCTGCCTGTAAAATTCACTAGATCCATGGACATAAAACTACCATAGAATTAGCGCCAAACGTCTTTAACTCTTAATATTTTTGCAAAGGCTCATCCCCACGATCGTAATTCCCACTGCATTTCTGTGAAGATAGGAATATGAAACGAAATATTAGAAAAAGAAATGAAGAATAAAGGAAAAAAAGGAAAATATTTGTGAACAAACCACAGTGAGCTTCGAAAAATAGCTTGTCCTTTTGGGGATGTGGGACCGGGGGTGGGGGTGGAGGGGTGGCAAAACTAATTCCTGGGACCCCGTCGAGAAAATATACAGTATATGGACTCTGATATTCTAGATATAATTGAAAGCCAGCCATTCGACAACAACACCATCGACCTCCCGTAGCTCTGAGTAATGACCCATCAGGGAGAGGTTTCACGGATGAAGGGAATATTTCTTTGTTTCGTTTCGACGATTTGATCTGCTGATTCAATACAGGGCTGTGGTATTTGGAATTAACTGCACGCGTCTTGTACTGTATGTCGACCATATATTAAGTTCATTGAAAAACTTCCCGAACACCAGATGTATAATAAATATAAATTTTTTGCTCAATGAGGGCAGTAGTACGCAATAGCTGTTTGATTAATTATAGAATCATTGTTTTCTAAATATTCCCATTTCCTTCGGGATTCATGGATTACAAAATAATTTTATGTATTACCAGAATTAATCCGACTTGAGATTAAAAAAAATTCCTCGCTTTCTTTCTTCATTTTGGGGGCTTTCTTGAAGTATTTGCCAAAAATCATCGATCAACAATATATTCTGATTATTTCGGAAATTTTATGAAGTAGATTAAAAAAAAGCCATATAAGAATTATTATTAGTGTAACTTACTGGAGGGAACTCTATACACTTGAAGATGCCCTCGGGTAAGTGTAATTACAAAAAATCTACAATACCAATTCCATTGTAAATAAGCCATAATAAAAACAAACAAACAATATAATATTTTTATAAATACCAAATAAAGGTGATCTCTTAAAGTTGATAAAGAGGCACCATTCATTGTCAAGATAATATTGCATATCTTATTGAATGAGCACTTCACTTATTCGTAAACGATTTAGAATGTAATCACCGCCAGATGGGAACGGCCAGGTTTGGCACCAAATTCTTGTCAAACAAGAAATAAATACTATGAAGTTATAATGTAAATTGCTATAGTATATCATGAGCAAAACATTTTGTAGTCTATATAGCTGAATGATAAAGAAGCGCAATCATACTTTGCTCTTATGGTTAATTGGAAAAAGCAAAGATTAGAAATAAAGGCAAAAACCGCACCAACTATTTTTGAAGAACCTTTTTCTTTTTTATACGCAGCAAATTTTTTGTCAACCGATGGAATGAATATTCCCAAACATATTTTGAGTGTGAAACTAGAGAGGCACTGTATACAGAAAATATATGAGGGGAATTTGCGCCCCGACTGTGCATAAAGGAACGGAGGAAAATCGAAATAAACTCCCCGAAAATTTATGACGTCATTAAAGGTGTGCAAAGGAGTCTCAATTGGATATATTAAAAGGAGAATGGAGTGCAATTTGAACTGGGTGCAAATACAAGCACAGCTAAGAATAGAACTGCTCTTAAAGTTTCTTCTGTGAATAAACTGACAGCGACAAATAAATGGAATCACATTTCACGAGACTTCGTTTGGTAACTTGAAGGGGAGAGAGAGAGAGAGAGAGAAGAGAGAGAGAGAGAGAGAGAGAGAGACATTTAGGAGAATTGCTTGAGTTCTCCTCCATTTTCCTTATAAACTTCCTTCATATTATGGAAAAATGAGCTGAAGGCATTTTCAGACAAAATTTATTTATTTACATTACAATATTAATGGCAGAATTTTAAGGGATGTTATCTTCCCAAGAACGTACAGTAAAGCAACATAACACGAGAAGAGAGAGAGAGAGAAAGGAACGAAACTTGTGGAAATAGAAACTTTCTGGTCTGCGCATGATTGGGCTTGTTATGAGCAATGAATTGAGGACGTATTTACTGATTTAATTCGCAGTACTAGTGGCAGTTTGTCAAGGTCATTACCTTTACTAAAGCACCGTAAAACATTTAGCTAATCAGGATTCGTACAGTATTGAAATAGCTCGCAGGGCCGGAAAATAGGTTATTCCCACAATGTTTATTATCTCTCTCTCTCTCTGTCTCTCTCTCTGTCTCTCTCTCTCTCACGCATACACACACGCACTCAGAAATACACATATACAGATACACAAACACATATTGCCCTACTCTATTCTCACTTACGTATTAAGAAGCATGGAAACATAAGGTTAAGAAAAACGGAAGTAAACCTTAATTGCACTTTTGACAGGTAAGGTGACTCGCATCCCCTTCATCTTTAACAACAATTTAATTTATCAAATAAACGTCAAAACTTTTCCGCGTGGAGCCTGATCGCTTCTGCCAATATTAACTGAGGTTACGATAAGAGCTCTGACAGTCAGTTAGACTTAAGAGATGAGGAGGTCGATGAAAAGATATTCATTTTGAAATAACGAATTTCTTAACGTTTAGCTTCAATTCTTATTTAAGCTCGCACCTTGGCTAAAAAATGACAAGTTAAAATAGCACAAAAATTTGTTAAAAACCATTTTTTTCAAAGCAGTTCAGTTCTGAAGAACTTCTGCATGAAGTTAAAATAATTATTCCTCAGCCCAAAACGGGACTTACAGAAAAATACCAGCGGATAAACAATAATCAAGGAATTTCGCTCAATACACTCAGAGAATAAGAATAATTGGAAAATAATTTTCCTTCCATTAGGTTCCTTTTTTTAATCTCAACTATGATTCAAACTTGTATGTCTTGCAAAAACATTTTAAAAATCTTTAATGCCACTATAACTTTCTTTTTTCACTAACAGCTTCCTGACACAGATATTTTACATTTTCCGACAAAGGGAACTTATAGGGATAAAAAAACATGATGCATTTAACTTTGATTTGAGACAAGGAATTATATTTATGATATATATTTCGTCTTGATCAATATTATTCCGAATTACTTCACTACTTGAACCTCACAGAAACGTAACCATGTTTGTAGTTTAAGATTCTTCAAACTTGTATTTACATGTGTATATATACTATAACTACTTTTTGACGGTACTTCATTCGTAAACATCAAGACTTCATCAAGAAATTGTAGCAATTATACTGTAAAATATTAAAGGATGTCTCTCTTTTAAATTCAGTGAATGAGAAGCGTTTCTTTCCATTTCGTAATTAAACAAATCAGCCTGTGGGTCCCCATCTTTTCTTCCAAAAAGGCTTTGTCTGCTTCTCATTCAAGGCAACCTTTATTTCCCCAAGGGATTCCTCCGGGTAACCTCTGTCTTCTTGAAAGATCGTGACTCTTTCTCCCTTCGAAAAAAGATTTTTCTCTCCTTTTTTATCGATATTCATAAAGAGCACCAGTTCTTTAAAAGATCGTTTTCTCTTGTGTGTTTGGTTGTAAAGAAAGCTTTTCTTTTTTCCGTAGATTTTAATATTTTGGCATCATGATTGTCTCAGATGAGGGACAAATATCAAAGGAATTTGATATTTGTCCATTTGGATACTCCTAGAACTCATGAAAACAAGGGCTTAATATGAATAAACAAGTAGAAAGTCACTTCAAACTACTATTGCACACGTGGCACGCATAATGAATTAATTTACACAGTGGCTGATAAGCTGATAACCAATGTCCCTTCAATAACAAGACCATTTCAGAGTGAATGATTATCTATGAAATGAATTAATACGAGCTCCAGTTCATATGAGCCCGAAATCGATTTTAATCCTTTGAGCTGTGACATTGATGGAGCAGCTTTGCAACTGGAACCTTAGTTCAAGAGAGAATTCTCAATATGCTGTAGAGGATTTCCAACAAACCAAATATAATGAATACGATGTCTGCTGGAAAACTCTATGAATCCGACAGTATTTCCAATATGGATGATGTATTATATCTATATGGCAGGTTAGCCAACCAATATTTCTAACTAAGTTAAATATATGAATATCAGTTTTGTAGTATATAGTATTTACAGCACGACGACTAGCAAAAAGGAAGTTCTTATCGAGTGGAAAATTTGGTATGATTGAACCATTTAATGGAAAAGCAAGTGAACATAGTTTGTTTTTACAATCTAAAAAAAAATGATAAAACTGGTGAAATTAAGGTTACTAATATTGAATACAATATGTGGCGACTAAAGCCGCCGTCTACGATTAGAAATTGGTGACGAACGAGTTAAAAATCTGAGCTTGTTTACGGCGCATAGGGACGGGCGATTTCAAAGAATTCTCAACTCATGGGAGTTACTAAAATAGCAAAAAATTAATAGAAGTCTGATTAAAGTAAGAATTACAAGAGATGTCTACACCAGGTTATCAAATTACAATAACGAAATACTTTATCATCGCATAATTCGAATAATTCAATTATGCGTGGAAGCGAAGACATTCCCATAAGTTGTTAGTAAATAATGATGACTTGATTAATAGAATTCTCTAATCCTTTGGTGTGCCAAAGGCTCAGGCGCACATCAGCACAAGCATAAAACAAATATCTACCAAAGGACCTATTCATCAATGGAGGAAATTTACAACAAAATTCGTAGGTTAATACTTTCAGATAAAGGAACTATGTTTGAGAGTGTCAGGAATCTTTATATATATATATATATATATATATATATATAATATATCTATCTATATATATTATACTTATATACAACAATATATATATATATATATAATAATATATATACCATACATACATACAATATATATATAGTATAATATATATAATATATATATATATATATATATATATATATAAGGTATATTAACATACATATATATATATATATATCATATATATATATATATACATACATACATATATTATATATTATATATTATATATATATATATATACTATATATATATATATATATATATATATATATATATATATATATGTATATATATGTTATATATATGTGTTATTATATTATATATCTATAGTATATATATATAATATATACTATATATTATATATATGTATCATGTTTATATATTTCATGTGTTATATATTATATATATATACTATATATATATATATATATATAATATATATATATATATATATGCACAAGAGAGAGAGAGAGAGAGAGAGAGAGGAGAGAGATAGAGAGAGAGAGAGAGAGAGAGAGAGAGAGAGAGAGATTTGAAAATCTCCAAAGGCAAAAGGCAACCCGCGCACGAAGTGCTGCACTCAGCCAAAGGCTTTCAAACGTCTCAGGTGAAGTTTTCCCCCCTCAGTGTGTTTCCAGTTTCTACTTCTAAAAGCTCTTTGATAAATGAGAAAGTTGTCAGGGTTTGGAACGTTCTACAAAACCATTGGGTCGTCAGACGTGAAAATATTGACAGACATCCGGGTTTGGGTTTTGAAGACTTAAACTTTGTCTTTATTTTTATATGTTGCTATTAAGAGGTATTCAGTCATCAAGTAATCGATCTGCGAGATAATATCATAGATGTTGGATCATATCTCAAAATGGAACGGGGAATGCTTTGTATAATTCTGAATTTAATCCACGGATAACCCAGTCCTTCTTTAAGTTATGATATTTACTTGGTCTCTTCAAAAACATAGTATTTTACCAAAGAGATTATGAATGCTGTTTACTTTCTGTTAGAATTCAGGCGTAATTAACGATCCCTTTATAATACTCTGATAAGAAAAAAACACGCAAATCAAAAATGACCTTTTATTTGTAAATCATGCATACAATGTTATCCTTGATCAGAATTACCGCCGTGCTAAAAAGCAATTATCGCGCAAAATTGAGCACTATGAAAATAAATTGGAAAGAAAACTTTATAAGATGTTTTATAAAGCTTATAAAACTAATCTTGCATAAGTAAGCATCATTCTGGTGTAACATCTATTTAATTAAAAAGTGGCCCGCCTTTTCTCAAATAATCCACTCGCATAAAAAAAAGTCCTTAATATCTTTACGTCACTAATGCATGTGAGTAAATTGCCCCATAATGAAAGAGCTAATAAGGAGAATGAAACAACGAGAGCTACAAAAACCGGGTTCGTCTTGAAATAACTTCTGCCGAAAATACAGTATTTTTCGAGAAAGCAAGTAATCAAGGTAAGTGAGATAACCTTTCCACGAAATACCCTTCGGTAAATTATGCCCGAGGTCGAATAGCCATTTTCTACAAGGAGGTGATAACTTCATACAATATCGCGAGATTGAAAAGCAATGCCCCTTGGGAAAGAGAGTTTTCGCTAAAGAAAATAAAGAGGCCTTTATCGTATAACACCAGGTTTCGTGTAAATTTCCCTCTCAGTGTTATGGAAGAAAGAAACCGAGTTTTCAAAGACATCAGCCGGTCCGAAAATGTATACTTGTTGATAGTGATTATAATAACTCTGAATAGTTGGATTTACGAGGTTAATGAGACTAAGATTACATCACTGTCAGAGATCTGTTGCCTGCTTTTTTATCGTAGCCGAGAGTGATCATTTCTTCTATCATCTTGTCGAATTATCGAGCAATTATCTTATCGGACGCAAGCAAAATGATTCTTGTGCGGGTACCTTTCCTAATTTTCTAAGGCAAACAATATAAAAATAGTTGTTTATCCTTTATTAAACAATTTTTTTCAGTTCCCTAACTTTACAGTTACCTCGATCACTCAGTTATTTGACCAAATGCCCGAAACTGGTATAGGGAATTCTCTGTTATTTGGGCGTGTGTTGTTTCAACTCTAAAAGGCATTCATCATTCAGTATTCCCGGAGGACTGGGAGCAACAGCAGTTTATCTATGCTAGAGTATTTGCGTTTCAATAGTTTATATATAAAAAAACCAATTACGAATAATAAATTTTGCCGTTTTTGGATTTGATTTAGAGAAAAAATTCGTCATAATATATTTATCATAATTTTTTTCATACATAAAACATTAAAATGCAAATATTTTAGCATAGATAACTGTTGTTGCTCTCAGAAACAACAAACACCTGAATGTCAGTTAATTCTCTAAACCAATTTCGAGCATTTGATCAAATACCTGAGCCACAGAAGTAACAAGAGGTTATGGAAATGGATACTGGAATATTGCCGACCAGAAGGATCTTGTACGCGATGCTTATATGATTCTTAATCTTGAAGGATTTTACTGTTTTATTTTTTGAATTTTTTTTTAAGGCAGAATGCCATTATGTATCACAACTTACAACTTAGACAAACTAGTGTGTTAAACTCTTTCATTTGCTTAAGCATGTGTATGACTAAACATGTAATGCAAACATTGACTATGTGTAGTAATAATAATAATAATAATAATAATAATAATAATAATAATAATAATAATAATAATAATAATAACAATAATAATAATAATAATTATAATAATTTTGTCGATATTAAAAAAAAATCATCACCGACTATACTTAAGCAAGGCGGATTTATTCAAATGGTAGATCGATTACGTATAAATGACTTTCTAGTTTTGAGAGAGAGAAAAAAAATGGAAATTTAGAAAATAATAGAACCTACAAATTTCTCCCACCTATTTCAAAATACCAGTCATTTCACCTGTTTTCCCAATAGAATCAGTAAAAGGAGAGAGAGGAAGAGAGAGAGAGAGAGAGAGAGAGAGAGAGAGAGAGAGAGAGATCGGAAAACAAACAGGTGGGGGAACAGTTATTTGCCAAAATTGATTCGACATTCCTGTCGTATTTACATTGCTATGATTTTGTAACTTCCTTTTCACAAATATTAGGACAGCAACCTAGGATAAAGAGGTTAAAATAAATAATACAAGAGAGAGAGAGAGAGAGAGAGAGAGAGAGAGAGAGAGAGAGAGAGAGACTCCATACTTTCCAGATAAATTAGAAATTCCATTCATAATGACCGCTTTTTACCTTTCGGACGAGGCCTAAAGAAATTAGGGTTATATTATGAGAGAGAGAGAGAGAGAGAGAGAGAGAGAGAGAGAGAGAGAGAGAGAGAGTATGGGAACAGAGACGTACACAAACATGCAAATTGAAACAAATATGCATATGTACTTAATTTTTCTTTTTAAAAACAAGCATCACTATTTACTTTTCAAATATCTGCATGATTTTTCTGGATCTCCGGTAAACACATCTCATCTGGAAGTGCACTGCATCCAATAAAAGAGAGGGAGGGAGAATATGTTATGAGTATTGCTTAGTCGAGGCCATTTCTTTTTCAGTTCAGATATGCAGGTATAGATTTGGACTTTGTACTGATCATTTTCGCAGGGTGCATTATTGTCTGTATTTCTCTCCATCTCTGCGACGGCACAGAACAGTGCACTTTGTAAGTTTGCAGAGTCATACCGAGTAAGAAAACAAACAGACACAGAGGTCGAAAAAATCAAGCAGACAGACGAGGAAAGAATCCAAGAATTTTCGGATGCAAAATGTTCTTTTTAGGAGATAATGACATTTCTTTATTTTTAAATTACTAAGAAAGTTTTTGCCTCCAGTATTTGCATTTGCATAAAACATGTTGCAACAGATAATAACGGACATAATGCTTTACTTAATTGAAAATAGACATATGCGCTATTGTGTGTTACCGTGAACACCTAGACCTCTATATTGGACAAGTTCTAGGGAGTTTCAGTTATCATTAGTAGCTTAAACTAGACATTTCAATTACGAGAGAGAGAGAGAGAGAGAGAGAGAGAGAGAGAGAGAGAGAGAGAATACTCCCCTGAGAAGACTACTCTGGCATTCAGTCTTATCATCTTGAGTTTTATAGCTCACGTCACTCAGAATTACATCATGCAAGTTTACTCTTGTTGGTCATCCTTTCTGTCAATTTATGGGACGCTTTATCCTTTCGACCATAATTCAGAGAGGTAAGGATAAATTCTTCATTTTATTTGCTATTCTGGTTTCTAAAGCAGTTCTGAGGCGAGCGTATCCAAAAATATTATGGAAGTAAGAAATAGTGTTCATTACTTGGAATCCTTCCATTGAAATGAAGAATGTGAATAGTATATATCACTTCTTATTACTCAAGAAATGGCGTCATGATGAAGCTTGTTTGTCAACTCTATCTTTCGTATACTACTGATTTTGAAAGTACAGATTTTTTTCCAACGAAACCCAACATCTGAGAACTTTTTTCTTAGATTTACAATCATAGAATCACACTGACTTACAAATACAAAGGGGAAAACATAAGGCAGACGAATGAAATGTCACGCAGAAATTGATTTCATATATACATTACCGATTGTCATCAAAGGCGTTGGGGATTCCATGGGGATAGTTCTTGTCAACAAATGCGATTTAATTATATGAACCGTTATTTCCTTTTTATTAGAGAACAATTAATTTGCTTGTCGGGTGCAAAACATAAAAAGAATGTAGTGGTTTTATTTGGATTAATGAAATTTATCTACCTGTGTTACGCAAAAGTATTGTAAAATTCTGAGTTTAGAAACTCATCTTTCTTGCTATTTTCTCAGTGTTCTTTTATTACCAGAGTTCTCCGTTATCATAAAAGATTCAACCTGCAGTTATAAGTTAACGTGTAATATTTCTTGAAAAATTTGTTAGCCCGTATTGAAAGAACTGCTATATTCACATCTAATTTTTATCCAAATAACAATGCATTCTTATACCAATTTTCATAAGAAAATAAACTTAAAACTTTCGATGTGAATAAAAAATAAATGTAAATTATAAAACGTCAATTGTAACACCAATACACAAAAGACAACGAAAATATCGCATGGCTGATACATGACACTCTGTCAGTGGATATAGCACTAGCGTTTTCAGTCTTGCACCCTCCATAGTTCGTGAATTTCAACCCACGACACAGGAAATGGCAAAGAATGCCTCTCCGAAAGGAAGATTTATCTGAGAGTTTGGAAAAAGTCGACGGTGCGGTTAGTAATGGGCTGTGGATCTGAATCTGACACCAGAGTGGTTCAGTTCTAATGCAACATGACTTTAAAATGGGTCCAGTAGAAGGAAAGGGAGAGAGAGAGAGAGAGAGAGAGTCGCCCAACAATGGTAGTAGATGAGAGAGAGAGAGAGAGAGAGAGAGAGAGGTTTGTATATCCGGCTCTACTGTTACGCAACAAGATTTAAAAGAAGCAAATGTAGCAGAGGAGAGAGAGAGAGAGAGAGAGAGAGGAGAGAGAAAAAAGAGAGACCACAACATGTTTTTATAAAAAACCGTTTAGAGATTTCAGTAGCAGAGAGATGAGCAGAGAGAGGAGAGAGACGAGGTTGTATATCCGGCTTACTTGGTACGCACAAAGATTTAAAAGAAGCAGAAAATGTAGCAGAGAGAGAGAGAGGGGAGCAAGAGAGAGAGAGCGAGAGAGAGAGAGAGGAGGAGCACAGAGGAGAGAGGAGAGAGAAGAGAGAGAGGTTTTTTATCCTGCTCTACTGTTACGCACAAAGATTTAAAAAAGCCAAATGTTAGAAGATGAGAGAGAGAGAGAGCGCGAGAGAGAGTAGAGAGAGACGAGGAGAGGTTTGTATATCCGGCTCTACTGTTACGCACAAAGATTTAAAAGAAGCAAATGTAGCAAGAGAGATCAGAGAGAGAGAGAGAGAGAGAGAGAGAGAGGAGGAGAAGGAGAGAGAGGTTTGTATATCCGGCTCTACTGTTACGCACAAAGATTTAAAAGAAGCAAATGTAGCAGAGAGAGAGAGAGAGAGAGAGAGAGAGAGAGAGAGAGAGAGATGACCGGTTATGTGGCAAAAGTATTCAGTTCTCGTAAACTTTAAGTTTTATAATATTATCTATAAAACCTCTACAGTATTTGCCACGCTTATGATCCATGCCATTCAGGTAATTAACCTGCAATAACAGATTTCTTCCTGCAGTATTATCATGCTTAGTTTTCATCTGGATAAACTTACAAAAGCCGCGCGATTACCAAGAATGGTCGATGTCTAAAATATTATATCAAATTATTTATTACGTGATATGTAGAAACAAGCTATTAACATTAATCCCTAGAAAAGTCTAATAACAGTAGCTCGTCTTATTTTATAATCCCTTCCCACATACTGTATCTTTGTCAGAGAATGGCTCAAAAATAACACAAATAGAGATGATGTTTTTGTTTGTAAAGATTATGTCTAATTGACCAAGAGCATTTACATTTACTCGGAGATTCTGATTTTGCTTGTTTATTTTCACTTTGTATAACAGAAAACTCTAGGTTTATGCCTATTATCCGGTGCGATACAATAAAGTTCAGCAAATTTTAACATCAAAATACAATTTTGTATACGTTTTCATGTGTGCGTTAATGATGATTTACTAAAACGACACTGTTTTACAGCTGAGATAGATTTAGATAGAAAATGTGTCAGCAAACAGTGTTTATAGAAGATGAGGCTTCGCCTACTTCTGATGGTAAGTCCGTGACGAACCTGTACTTACTTTTATTTATTATTATTTATTTTTTGTATTTCAACAGCTTTAACCCCTCACTTAATCTGTCTCTGAGGTAAGAATGAGTAGGAGGGGATATGATGCCTCATTTACATATTGCATCAATTATAATTCCAGTCCAGTTGAAATAATGATTAACTAGTCCTGTAGCAGGATGGTTTAACAGAATTTTTTAATTTACAAAAATGTTTTCTTAGCTAATAGCGAGAACATTCCTTTGTATTATGAAATGATGCTTGATTTTTCTTTACGTCTTAAATAATTTTAAAGGTACATTTCAAATTCGCAATACATTATTTTACAGAAGCTCTAGCTCTCTCTCTCTCTCTCTCTCTCTCTCTCTCTCTGCATGGATTCATCTTCTTCACAGTTGATTTCCATTCAATCTGGTCCAGCCCTGTGGCAGATTTAGAGCCTTTAGCGCGTTAGGAGCAGCATTTCAACCTTTCACGTAAGCCTTACCTGGCCTTTCCCGTTTCATGCACGACCTCATCTGTTTTCCCAGAGTTGCTTGAAATAGTTGGGGGGTGAAATTTTGAATGTTGGAAGAATTTGAGTACTCATGTTTCTATTGTTCAACAAAGGAAAAAAGTGGGAAAAGGAGAGCAGGGGCAAAAAGGCGTACAGCGATTTATTACATAAGGTCTAACGAAAGTAGGTCGGTGGGTGGGTAACTATCATCCCATGACCGCAGCTTCAAAAATAGACTGAAAATTTGCATTCCTGCCTTAGATGCTGCAGACAAGATGGCTTTCCCGAAACGACCATCCTTTTTGACATGCTCTCTGGAGTGGAGGCTGCTTCTGAACAATGCCATTACCCTCAGACACCACTGCCCTCGAAATGGCTTTACATATTGTTGTTGTTGTTCAATTAACCTGGCCCTGTGCCGACGCGGTGATCTTGCTCATACGAGCGGAGACAATTGCATGTTGCACTGCACCTGGTAATCAACAGGGAGGAAGGCTTCAGTACGAAATGATCACGCGGACACTATACTCAACTATACACTGAATGATGAGTATGGACCGTCTCAGATGAGTGAAACACCACCGAGTGTGAACGAAGAGAAGAGAGACGGAATCGTCGTAAACGAGGCAAAGGTCGTTTCAAAGGTCATTTCAATTTGGAAATTAGGAATATGGTAATCTGAATTTGATTCCATGTGCTGTGTCTACAAATTCCCAAAGATAATTCTCCTAAAAGTTTATAAAAACGACATTATTCATAGTTTAACAGGCTATGAGAAAATAGGTTAATCATCGTGATATTGTGGTAATTCCGTACATTTGACATTAATAAATGAAGGTGATCAATTGAATATTCAGTAAACACAAGCATTTATATGAAGCATAATAATTGAAGAAAATGTTAGCACTTCTGGAATTGAGGTTATTCTTGGTAAATTCGACTTTTTCATTCCTAACATTTCATCGTCAATAACAGCTGAATAGTGTTATATGGTTTTCTCATGACTGATTGCAGAACCGTATTCAATTCCCGTTGCATGATGCAAGTTGATTGGCTACACGAATGATATTAATCTTCATTTTAGGTTCTATTAATTCCGTTGAATTGATATTAGTTTACAATTGGCAGCGAGGATTAATAAAATTAGGAAATTAGTTAGCACTTACTTGTGATTTGATACACGCAGCACTGGTACATTAAGCAGATGGCTAAACAGTTTATATATTGTCATTCGCCCATGAAGTTAATATACTGTATTTTATGACGTTTCGTAGGCGAGTCTAGCATATAATTTGTATAATAATGGTAGTCAGCGAAGGGCGCTTTTCCTAGAAATGAATTTGTTCTTGCACAATGGGAGCCGCTTTGATGATTAATATTGAATCATTGTGACAGGCAAATTACGTAAGTGCTCCCTATCTTTTATACGACGAAGGAGGCAACTCTACTAACTAATGTTATATTGATGTTCAGTTCAGTTTATGATTTCATAGAAACGTTTTTGAAGTCTTTCCGAAGGTCATGCTGAACACAAGGAAATTCTATTTAATCTTACTCAGACAATCTCCTTAAATGCAGAGCTGACACCGCAATTTCTAACGAGTCTTATATTTAGAGAAAATATGAATGTGTAACGGATTTTGTATAATGAAATGATAATTATGAAGACTATTGGTTTGGATTTGTTCAGTTTCTTTAATTCTGAGAGTTAACTTCCTTCATTAGATATTACGTTATAGAATAAAACCTGGCCATTCCAAATACGCTGGAAACGGCGAAGAACATTACTATCAAATCGGATAAAAAGTTATACTAGTTTTTTTTCTCTGAAACGTCTACATGTCTCCATAAATAACTGTATGTATTATTTTAGAAAATAATCATATAACCTTAAGAGCTAGCAGGATGATATTCGTAACGATTGTTACTAGACTTGATTAAACAAGCAAAAAAATAACAAACAAACAAAATCAAAACGCAAAATGAAACAAATTTGTGTCAAGGATAAAAAAAAAGAAACAGAAAATAATGGTAAACTAAAGCCAGGAACGAGTTTGCGGGAGCAATGCCCCAAGGTTGTTAATGTCAACTGTAACTGACACTGACATAAGAAATAATGGTTTTTGGATTCTTTGATATCTGGAAGTACCACATTGCCCGAGAGTTAGTGGATTTAGTGGATTAGGATTTATCTAAAGACACGGACTATGCCTTTCTTTTTTTCTTTCTTTCCTTAAATCTTCAGCTGAAACCCTTTTCGGACAATCACCAGGCTACTATAAACCCAAGAAAGCTCCAAAGGGAAATAAGCCTCCTGAAACAGACAAGTTATGGGAAAAGGTGATAAGAAGATAAGGATAAGGGAAAGGTCTTTAAGATAAATAACAGCATCTATCTGTCTGCAGGACTGAACATGAAATACAAAGCCCATAATAAAAATGAAAGTAATGTTTGAACGAATCATTTTGTCATTTTGAGTCTTTTCATCCATAATTGCAAATTTCTTTGCTGGCCCAAGTGTCTATTTCAAAATTAAATTTGTAATTTTAAGATAACCTCTCACCATTTAATTTTTTTCTTAATGGTATTGCGTAGGATAATATATGTTTAGGAAACTATTTTCCTGGTTAGAGCACAATGAGACAATGAGCTAGTTGCGAAAACATACTATATTTATCTTTTCAGCCTTTTGAGAATATTGGCTTTCTGTGGTAATCGAGTCTGATAAAACGTCTAAGCCGAAAACCATTATTAGATTAATTTTTTTATTATATTAATAGAATTAATTACTTTCATTCCTACAATTTATAAATAATTTATTTTCTGTGCCATTTCAAGAACACTTTTTTTTTTTTTTTTTTTGTCAAAAGCTAAACCTCTCGGAATGATACTCAACGCAAAGAGCAGGCTACACGCAAATATGAAACTGGCACGACAGAATATAATATCATCAAGAGGTACCTGAACATGCGTTGTAAAACTTTATCACTATTCTATCGTTAAACTAAGCCATAAACTCGGTGAGCCTGAGTCCCGAGTATCTCTGCAGGCTTGGAACTACGCGCTTTCATAGCCCGATGGTATCGCGATCCTCCACACTATATCCAAAGCTAAACGTGGCATTTAATTGTCCTCAGCAAACAGACAGAAACTGTAAAAGCCTCGTATCGCTTCGTGGTGTCACTGCGCAGTGCTCAGTGTAAACTCGGTTAGCACATGTCTAGGCCGATGGTCGTACCCTCATAGTCTTGAAATAATCACAAGATTATTTTGATTTCAAAAGTCTTGGTCCGGTGACTTCCTCCGCTTGTACGAAAGCAATATCCCTGCATGAGAATATTTACATCACCACAAATTTGGCGGTTAGGTACCTAGCCTTTCCTTGGCAGAATAATAGCAAAAAGCAGTTAAGGCTTATTTGCAAACATGGCAAAATGATTATTCAAAGGTATGCGAAAGAGACGAGACACTATATGGTGGGATTGAAAAAATAGAAAAAAACACTTACGAATGAAAGGGAATGCAAGCAATTTGTTGAAATAAGCAAATGTTTCGAGGGTATTACAGGCTTATTAGGACGCCAGATGGTTTCATTTTCGTACAATAGTATACCGAGTTGATGAATATCTATAAATTATTGATCACTAAAATAATTTTGTTGAAGAACATAAAATTTATAATCTTGATTTGAATTAATTCTGTAAAAGATGAGGTTCATTGTATTTAGAATGGAAAAATTGCCAAAATTGTAGGGGAAAATCATGCTACCAACTACAAATGGATTGATTTGCATTCGTGTAAGAAATATTGCCATACTTGTCATTCAATATTTTATTAACTAATGCATGAGTTTAATTTTTTTTTTTTTTTTTTTTTTTTACTTTTCACTACTTTGGTAGGGAGAAAATTTGTCTGCCTTGGTTTTTAGGAAATGATTGAGATGGCTATTTGTCTGTCTGTCCGTCCGTCCGCACATTTTCTGTCCGCCCCCAGATCTGAAAAACCGCTGAGGCTAGAGGTCTGAAAATTGCAAATTGCTATGTTGATCATCCACTCTCCAATCATCAAACACACTAAAGTGAAACCCTCTAGGCTCAGTAGTTTTTATTTTATTTAAGATAAGATCAAGGTTAGCCGTGGATCGTGCGTCTGGCACTGCTAGTGGTGCCAGCCGACGGCACATCCTCACTCACAGTATTATGCGCCGTACATACAACTCGATTGCGCCGAAGAAACTTCGGAGCATTTTTTACTTGTTTATGTCTTTTATTTCATTCTGTTTTAGAAAGAAGTTTCCTTAATCTTTATATATTGTTGATGCAAATAAACAAACATTCTTAAATTTATTTTGGGGTAGGTTGGATTTCTAAATTTACAAAACATTAAAACTAAAACTTCGTAGTTATGGGCTTTGTGTATGTATTGGTGCAAAGATAATTCTTAATGAAATCCATTACTTTTAATTCTACATATTGTTTTGAAATCACATTATGGAAAACCTTTTTTTGATTTTTGTTTTGATATATGACAATACGTCAAGAAGTTAGTCAAGCTTTTATTTTAGAACTCCCACATATACATAAACATACATTTATGTATACATATAAAAGAGAGAGAGAGAGAGAGAGAGAGAGAGAGAGAGAGAGAGAGAGCTTTAAAGTTGTATGCCGACTACATTCAACGTATTCTCGGACTCAAACAATATGATGAATTCAAAAGCTATATTGTGATGCATTAGTTAAATAAGTTGCTGGAAGAGCAGAAAGATTATTATTATTATTATTATTATTATTATTATTATTATTATTATTATTATTATTATTATTATTATTATTATTATTATTATTATTATTATTATTTTTTTTTTTTTTTTTTTTTTTTTTGCTCTATCACAGTCCTCCAATTCGACTGGGTGGTATTTATAGTGTGGGGTTCCGGGTTGCATCCTGCCTCCTTAGGAGTCCATCACTTTTTTTACTATGTGTGCCGTTTCTAGGATCACACTCTTCTGCATGAGGCCCGGAGCTACTTCAGCCTCTAGTTTTTCTAGATTCCTTTTCAGGGATCTTGGGATCGTGCCTAGTGCTCCTATGATTATGGGTATGATTTCCACTGGCATATCCCATATCCTTCTTATTTCTATTTTCAGATCTTGATACTTATCCATTTTTTCCCTCTCTTTCTCTTCAACTCTGGTGTCCCATGGTATTGCGACATCAATGAGTCGCTATTATTATTATTATTATTATTATTATTATTATTATTATTATTATTATTATTAATTATTATTATTATTATTATTATTATTATTATTATTATTATTTCATTTCATAAATAAAATGTTCTAACTAATCAGCATGATAAAAAGAAATTTTTGTAAATGAAACTTAGCCAATCTAAACAGAGTAATTTGACCCTCCTTTCTTGACACTTACGTATACAAAATAAGAAATAGATAAAATGATGGATCAAACAATCAAACAATTCAGTGACGGTAAATTTACATTACCTGCTTCAACCCTGGTATCTTGCTTCTCACGCGAATGCCATCTGTATTCTCTTCAAGCAATTTAGGCGACGCGAGCCAGAAGTCATGCATTCTGGAAAATAAGCATTAAATGTTAATTAGTTGGCTCAGGCGTGATGAATGCATTCATTAGTGTGATACATATAATAGGGGTAAACACTAATATTTTCGAAGTGAAAGGATCTTTGCTTTCTCTTCACCTTTAACTGCCAGGGTTCCTAACGATCTCTTCTAATATGTCAACGGGATGACACTTTGATATTTTATATATATGCGTATATATATATATATATATATATAATATATATATATATATATATATATATACATATATATATATATATATATATATATATATATAGATATATACATATATATATACATATACATATATATATATATATATATATATATATATTATATATATATATAGTATTGCACTATGTTCGTAACACATGAAAAAGTTAGGACAGAGATTTTAATGACGTTTTGTTAGGCAATCACTGCTATGGAGAGAGAGAGAGAGATAGAGAGACCCGCAAACAAGATATGCTAAATGTAATTTGTTTTCGTTTTTACCTGCACAGATAAATGTATAAATGAACTTCTAAAAACAATTGGATATTTTTTCATTTATAAGAATATAATTTCTTTCTTATTCACAAGATATGGAAATGAATGAATCAAATAATTTTCAAAGCTCCAGAATACGTTCCCCTAATGAGAGAGAACCAGGGGCAACTTCCCTTTTTTCTATATTGCCTTTTGCTAGTTAGGTAAATAGATGAATAATGGGTTATTAAGGTCATTAAAAGTTCTTCCTTATGAGTCAAAACGACCGTCATGTATTTGTTTTTTTTTATCATTTCTAGGATTGTGGAATTTCAATATCTATATATATATGTGTGTATATATTATATATATATAATATATATCTATATATATATATATATATATATATATCATTCGAGCCACAAATGTCCTTTAATATCTAATTCGCTCTACCCTCGGATTTGATATATTTTCATATATGTACCGAGGGGGAATTTTTTAGTTGATAATAATTTCGTACCCCCATGGGATCGAACCACCGTCCAGTAGGACGGGGAACGAAATCAGAATCGGACAGTGACGCTACCGAAACGGCTATCAAGAGAGGCTAAAGGTTTATATCGATTCTGACCATTTCAAATCAACGCCGATCTCGTTGTATTTGTAATTAGAATCGATATGGAACCCCCTCCACCATGCTAGCCGATTCGAGCGTTTGACCCACGCAGCCTTATTATGAATCACGGTGATGTGATAAATCATATATATATATATATATATATATATAATATATATATATATATATATAATATATATATATATATATATCAATAAATTGTTTTTTTTTTAAACTAGGATATTTTCTCCTTATGCATATGGACAACAATCCTAGCAAAAATATGACCTTTTCCACAATACACACCGTCTAGTGAATAATATATTTACCACCGTATGAGAACAAACGGAAGTATTCTCTCTCCTGAATAAATAGACGATTCCCTCTGTCCGACATCAAATTGACTCTACTGGTTGAATCTATACGATGCTTTTGAGTGAATCCATTGAGCTCTTCATAACTGGCATTCAGAGAAACAATGCACAGACTGTAGTTATGTTTCCTTTACCAGCATAGTATTTCCAATACATGTTGCATTTTTCATGCAAAAGGCTCCATTGTACGATTCCTTTCTGTCCGGTGAGTAAAATAGTTCGTAACTTTTATGCTATTCATGTTTTCAGTTCCTCTTCATACAAACCGGTCCGTTATTTCCTCCATCATCGAATCC
>NC_061109.1:73735901-73745901 GCF_015104395.2 Macrobrachium nipponense
ATATCACCAGTATTCGCGAACTCGCTATTCAATGAACAACTTGGGTTCAAATATATGCTTTATTCATTTACGTATGAATGGATATGACATAAGACTGTTTACGTTTCAGATCCAACATTAAATCCCAGTCACACCTTATTTGATTTATTTTTATAAAATTACTTTAACCTTATCTTTAAAATGTTTACTATTTTTCTCACTAATGGAATAAATTATATGAAAATAAAAATAAACAAAAGATCCGGATGCAAAGTTTAACCGACTGATTCATTTTACAGCCAGTAAACGTAAAATTAAATAAAAGTTAATATCTCATCAGTTGTCATATTACTCACCTCCACAAGTATATCAATAATATAAATGGCTTTCCTGCGGTTATTAGTTAAGCCATATCATCACAATTTAACATCTAAAACGTCACGTCGGTCCTTGCTGTCCAGATGACAGTCATAGCGGTTTATGATAAAAGAATTTTTTTATTGTAAGTGGCTGTAATTCATACAAAAACAGCTTCCCCTTAATCCCCTTAATCTTTTTCTAAGAAATCTGAACGCTCTTCGTAAAGTTTATATAATGTTGAATAATAACTGTTTAGTTTCATGCTGAAGAGGACATCATATAGATTAATACATTGAAAACAAAATACGTTATATATGTTAGAGAGAGAGAGAGAGAGAGAGAGAGAGAGAGAGAGAGAGAGAGAGAGAGAGAGACCGCACCAATTTCAAATAATAGGATATGATTAGAATTCTGGGAGCGGCTGTGGCCATATAATAACCTGTCCAGGGGTTACTGAATAATATATAATTGTCTATAATGCTCTTATCTCGAAGAACTAACGTGAAATTACTTCGCTAGGAAAGTTTGACTGGTGTTGTCGAATAGAATATTTGATACTTTGATGCTCATTCTTAGCTAACTACACAAACTAATTGTAAATAAGTAATGGGGTGCCCACTGTAGATAACTAACTTATTATAGTAACAATCGTGACGTAAATTACAAAGTAAGGGCGGCAATTTATAGTCAAAATTGAGGAACGGTTGTTACATGTAGTGTAATATGTAGGCTGAAGAACATAATGAAATAAGCATTTAAGACATCATTTAAAATATAACTGAACAGTGATATACAGTTAAAAAAAAGCACATTAAAACTGATACTTACGTATCGATACATGCATACGGACCAGTCAGAAATATTGGTCAGTTTTGTTTATCAGTAAGGCTTGCATTCAATGCTGTTGTAAATGATCGAGGGAGGTCTTACTTATGGAGGCCTTGCCTACGAAACATGGCTTGTCTGAAATATATATAAAATTGCCGAGACAATGAGAAGAAAACGGCATACTGAAATGCTGCACCACTTTGACCTGTGGAACATTTAGCGAATGGAATAAAAAGGCAATGCTATGATTATTCCCTAGTACGTGAGGAATTGATTTTTGTATCTTAAATAGGTTTCATACTTTGCAGGAAGGCTTTCAATATAAAGGTATAATCAGCAAATGAGATGCATTCCAACCAAATACCGATGATAATTTAAAAAAACATAATTATATTAATTGTTAAGTCACTAATCCCACATTTCCTTAAGAAAGAGAACAACGATATTCTAAATCGAGACCCCTCTTTCCTTTTGTTTTTTATGGGGACAAAATGGTGATCATATTACAATTGCATGGTGTCTAATATTAAGGACAATTAGAGTCAAAATAAAGAAAAGGCGGTAAAATGTCCCGGTAAACATTTGCTCAAAATTATGGAATGCAGGACATTTACTTGTTGCTTACAAGGATAGAGAACTGTTTCAACAGAGAGGCACGAAAACGTGCTTATAAAGTAATTGGACAGAGTAATTTGTTTTCCCTCACTGGCTCAAAGGTGTTTTGCTTCTCTTGCAAAGCGTCATCAGAACGGTTCAAAGAATTTGGTTTGTCTAAAGAATTAGGCTAAGAATAGTGGTTGCATTTCAAACAATGCTGGTTATTTTGAAGGATAAGGAGAAAACACTTGAAAGCTTTGAAATCTATTAATTCGATTCGAACTAGATGGTAGGTATTCTTAGTCAATGCCATGGCTAAAAATAAGAATAGAAAATTCACAGAACAGTGGCTGTGTTAACTGATGTATCTTTTAATTACTTGAATAATAAACATTATACACCTAACGAGCTCCTATACCCACTCACTCAGGAATATATACACAAAAACGTTTATCACATTTAGTTATTAGTCACACTAATGTTGTTGGATTGACCAACGGTTTGGGATACCAGTGCACCCTGATTGGTGGTCGAGGTTATCTACCGAAGGCAATGGGAGTTGCTTATCGGACCAGTCTCTGCCGAGGACAAGTACCTCCTTGGTATTAAGAGGTACAACCTGTTCGCCCTTGAGTACCTAGTGTAGGGTTGTGAACCCCTTGGTAGAGAAAAGGTTTGCAACCCTACACCATGTATTTCCATGTAAATAACCCGAATATATATTTGTATACACGCATGCACACACACACATATATATAAATATATATATTATATATATATATATATATATATATATATATATACTATACATATATATATACATATGTATATGTATTGTACATAGCTCTTCAAACTCAAAAAGGAATGTTTTCTGTGAATTTTCTATTCTTATTTTTAGCCAAGGCATTGACTACGAATACCTACCATCTAGGTCGAATCGAATTAACAGATTTCAAAGCTTTCAAGTGTTTTCTCGTTTTCCTTCAAATAAAACGATAATTGACTTACTCTTTGCACAAATAGTTATGTAGATGTTATTCAAAATAACCAGCTTTGTTTGAAGTGCATTCAACATTATTCTTGGCCTAATTCTTTAGACAAACAAACAAAACACTTAAGCTGTTCCAATGATGTTTTGTAAAAGAAGCAAAACACCATTGACCTACTATGAGATTCAGGGCCTCTGTAACACGGTTTTTTTCGCAATAACTTTTTATCTATGGATTTCATAAATATAACGATATTCAGAATACACATTATATCTACACATAAATTTTGACTGTATTCTGCATTACGTAGGTTGAATAAACCTTGTACTTAGAATGTAAAAGTGACCTTTTTTGAAGACGGGCCAACTTAATCAGAGAAAAGGTTTCGAACGCATTCGTTACGTAACTTATGACAGCATTTCTTTCCTCTTTCTCGATGGATGATTGGCTATACGTAACGAAGGCTAGACCTCTGGCAACAATGACATACAAATTTAAATACAAGCAAAGCAGTACACCTTTATGAACTCTGAAGCCTCTCCACTGATAATTGTCATAATGAACAAACCAACAAAATATGTTAATAAATACAAAAACACTTCGATTATTAGTCTAACTCCCAAAATAAGTGTCCTAAGAAATTACAGTCTACTTTATAGGTCACAATCAGATTGACAAGATGTAGGGAATAGTTAGTAATTTTCAAAAACATAGTAGACAAGCTTGATTTGATAACTGCTATATCCAATGTCAAACAATTTTTATTTATTGGCTATCTACCTATTTACTGAAAAAAAAACATAGCCGGTCCCGTGTTTTGGCTTTAAACCTTTACCAATAATTATCGTCAGAATGATGATTTAACGAGGCTCCACCCACTTTGGCCTCGTTATAATTCAGGATAACACTGAAGGCTATCATGGGCATTGTTGGATTAGAAAATTTAACTTCTGGCTATAAAAACTCATTTCTCGAGCAGTTGTAAGAAATGCTAAATGATCCTCAAGGATCCAAGCAGTTGGCCTAAACGTTTAATTCATGTATATTACTGCTATTACTACAGTAGTATTGCTTCGCTAGCACCCCACCCACATCTATGTATCGTTCCGCCATTCATAAAGTCTTTATATAAAGGCTGATTACATACAATCTCTCTCTTTCTCTCTCTCTTGGTGGTATATGAATAGTTAATGGAAATGTTCAAAATCCTGAATGACATTACAAGTATTATAATCACGTTACGCTAAATACAAATCAGACCATAAACATTGGATTTAAACTATAAACTGAATAATTACCTATTCAGGCTATAGTAAGCATGGCTACGGGCTTTCTCTTGACTGTATAAAGTTACAAGTCGTAAGACAAATGCAGTTTTATAACCACGGGGAAAATTCCAAATCCTGTTAGCGATTCTTGACTGCTATGGGTTTCAGAGCCGATGGAACAAGTTGAATGAAGTTTTTGTCTGGCGGATGGGCGGGGCAACATTTCGTAAAACGGTGTTTACCTTGCTTATGTAATGAGTGTTTTTCGACTCTTGGCTCGTAATCATTGGCCATGGCGTCGGCTAGATAATTTTTGCTCTATAAAAATTAAAATGATCGGATTTAGGTTATTGATAATGCTGACAAAATTTGTGTGTGGTTGTAAAATATACATATGTCAACTTTCAGCTACATCCGATGTTTTGATAAGGAGCAAAGTCCAAAAAACCGTGTTACAGAGGCCCTGAATCTCATAGTAGTGAAGGAAAACAAATTATTCTGTCCAGTTACTTTTTAAGCACGTTTTAGTGCACTTCTCTGTCTCTTACACACACACACACACACACACACACACACACACACACACACACACACACACATATATATATATATATATATATATATATATATATATATATATATATATATATGTGTGTGTGTGTGTGTGTGTGTGTGTGTGTGTGTGTGTAAGGGAGAGAGAGAGAGAGAGAGAGAGAGAGAGAGAGAGAATGATGCTTCCATGGCATTCAGGGACTCCAGCAAGAGCCGATAACAGAGGCCCAGTTCTTCTGTAATTGAATCGTATTTCTTTTGTGAGTCGAGTGAGACTATTTTATTCAGCGTCAAAGGAGGCAACCAAGATCCTTGAGGGGCCGCCTCTCTGTCTGCTTGTTGTTCCCTTTTAACCCTCTGCCCAACTCGCCTTTCTGAGCTGGGGAATGTTTCCCCAAACATTCTGAGGATGAATGTATTTCCTCTTCCTCTTATGTCATTGTGATATCGTAATGTTGTTCACTTGTGGTGATTTGTATCTAATGTAGTACCTGAAGAAGTGCACCTGTTATTTCACTTAGGATGATTTGTATCTAATATACCTGAAGAGGGTACCTGTTATTTCACTTAGGATGATTTGTATCTAATATACCTGAAGAGGTGTACCTGTTATTTCAATCAGGATGATTTTTATCTAATATACCTGAAGAAGTGTACCTGTTATTTCACTTAAGATGATTTGTATCTAATATACCTGAAGAGGTGTACCTGTTATTTCAATCAGGATGATTTGTATCTAATATACCTGAAGAGGTGTACCTGTTATTTCACTTAGGATGATTTGTATCTAATATACCTGAAGAGGTGTACCTGTTATTCATAGGATGATTTGTATCTATTTACCTGAAGAGGGTACCTGTTATTTCGATCAGGATTGATTTTTATCTAATATACCTGAAGAGTGACCTGTATATTTCCTTTATGATTGATTTGTATCTAAATATACCGGGAAAGTTGTACCTGTTTTTGAATCAGAATGCATTTTGTATTCATAACATCAGTACCTAAGAGTGTACCTGTTATTTCACTTAGGATGATTTGTATCTAATATCCAGCTGAAAAGGTAGTACGCTTTATGTTCACTTAGGATGATTTGTATCTAATATACTGAAGAGGTAGAGGTGAACCTGTGTATTTCAATAGGATGATTTGTATCTAATACCTGAAGAGGTGTAACCTGTTAATTTCAATTCAAGATGGATGTGGATCCTAATTTATAACCTGAAGAGGGTTACCAGTTATTTCACAGGATGTTTTTTATCTAATTAACCGAAGAGGTGTACCCCCCTGTTTTTCATTGGAGGAATGATTTGTATCTAATACCTGAGAGGTGTACGTATATCACTTTTAGTAATTTATTACTGGAGAGTGTTCTCAATATTTACTTGGATGAGTAGTACCTGTATTTCACTTGGGATGATTTGTATCTAATATACCTGAAGAGGTGTACCTGTTATTTCACTTGGGATGATTTGTATCTAATATACCTGAAGAGGTGTACCTGTTACTTCAAATAGGATTATTTGTATCTAATATACATGAAGAGACAAGTGTACCTGTTATTTCACTTTGGATGATTTGTATCTAATATATATGAAGAGGTGTACCTGTTACATAAAATTTTTTAAATATTTCAATAACTTTGTTAATTGCTGTATTGTCTTTAGAGGACATTCTCTCAAGCTGTTTGTGGTGAACCGTAACGTAAGCTTTACGTTTCACATATTATTTGATTCATAGTAAAAAGCTTTTCTGTACTAGCAACATGTTTCGTAGATAGGTACAGATGTATCACTTTACGCTGTTAGTAATTACTGTTATAGTAGATTCACATCATCCGTGCATTTGTTGTCTAGGCCCGTTCTTTACGCCGCTCCTGATTGGCTGTTGATAAGCCCTCTCCTGAGGGATAGGTCTTTCAAAAGTATCCCTCAGAAGAGGTGGAACATACATCCTACCCATGTGAACTCTCGAAAGAGACTGAGAGTCTCCAGCCCTATAGCTGGCTTATTAACAGCCAATCAGGAGCGTAAGGGACGGGCCTAGACAACAAATGCACGGTTGATGTGAATCTACTATAGTAGTGCATACTTTATTTTCTCATGTAAATGTGGTTTTTGCGACTTCAGTATACTAAAATTCATCTTATTCAGGCAACTCCCTTTGAATGTTATACCTTCTGGCTGGCTATAAAATTATTTGATAATATTGTATTTTTCCTTTTCGTTACCGAGATAAGTCTTCGCAATCTCTCTTCCGTCAATAAGGTCAAATTTCAATTATAAAATCGCAGACCTTTTCCCTTTCTCTTTCCTAATTGGCAATGCTCCTCCTCTCCTCTTTCTCTATTTCATCAAATACCCTCACTTCTTTTATTTAACTCCATTATGCTCGCCATTCTGGCATTTGCGTTGCTAGCTTTATGAATTTAAATATCTAGAGAACTTTTCAGTCTCTAATAATCTCCTCGGATAGCATTGTATACTTTGAAAATTTTCTTTCATAGGTAAAGTTTAAGCGTTATTACAATTACAATTACAATGTCACCATAGAAGAAAAATGTGCATCGAAATGAGTTTGAACACCTTTGCACAAAGCATATCTAAATCACACAAACACACACATATGCATAAATAATATTTATACATAAATATACACACATGTATGTATATATATGCATATATATGATATGCATATATATACATATGTATATGCATTGTACACAGCTGTTCAAACTCATAAAGGAGAGTTGGGCAGAGGGTTAAAAGGGAACAACTGCAGGCATAGAGGCGGCCCTAAGGATCTTGGTCGTCTCCTTTGACGCTAAACAAAATATTCTCATAGGACTCACAAAAAGAAACATGATTCAGTTACAGAAGAGCTGAGCCTCTGTAACCGGCTCTTGCCGAGTCCCTGAATACCATGGAAGCATCTCTCTCTCTCTCTCTCTCTCTCTCTCTCTCTCTCTCTCTCTCTCTCTCTCTCTCTCTCTCTCTCTCTCTCTCGATTGTTTTCCTATGATGTCACAGCAGACGAGCACCTGATAAGCCGCCGCCATCTTTTAGGTCAAGCATGGTAACAGTGGAGATAAAAGATTTCGTTATTCTAAGGAATTATGAACCCTATCTTGAAAAAAGACCAAGCAAGGACAAATCACAAACAGATTATTGATTACACCGAGTCTTTGGAACCTGCTGTGCGTGAAAGATAAACATAAATAAACTGAACCTTGTAAATAACAAAGATCCGTATACAAGTTTGGGACTTGAACAATGGAGTGCTTATGTGTATTTAGTGCTGCCAGTTACGTAGCCACATATCGTGAAAGGTTATATGATGTAAGCCACTACATATTGGACCAGCTGAAGGCCTACAAGTCTCTGGAGGCTTACAACTATTTTGTATCTGGCTGGGTGAAGGATCTTAACTCATCGGAACGACAGTTCATTAATGAAAACAGGGATAATTGCCTTTGTTACACTTTCAGATGCGATTTAATAAATATTCTTCAATAGACTTAAGTGGCGAATGTGATTTAGGACATAATGAAATACTGTCGTTCATGTGAATGTCGACACTGAAGACATCGAATAGGCGAAATGTTGCACATTTGTTTTTTTGACAATTTTAGAGAATGGTGTTATGGGAATTTCCATTTTTTTTTACACTTTCCTATCTTGTCCTTGTGCGCATTTGGGACCTCGTTGTCGATTGTTTTAATTTAGATTTCCTTTTGTAAATTGTCCGTTGGCACGACTCCGCCTTTCAGTTCATGTATTTTGTTAAATTTACATAGATTAATTTCGCAATAAAATTGTAAAACCCAACCTGATCTTGCTTGTCATTCAGATGGGGGGAAATTGCCGACAGCAATAGCCATTTTATTCAATATCAATTTCAACAAATACATAAATCACTACTCACTACTTCAAGTTTCAAAGACTCGACCAAAATAACTTGCTAGTGGCTCTAAATCGTCTATCATTTGATAGAGGACACAGTAGCTGTTAATGAATTATTTCAGAAATGTTCATGCCCTAGGCTTCTTTAATTATTCATCACTATCGTTAAAGACACTGATCACTAATGAAGTGATCTGAGCAGATTTTCGTATGTCTTGACGGCTGAAAATGAACCCTGTTTATCCTTCTTTCACCGATCTCTTGAGTTTTATCTCCCTGATTATTCACAACAGCAGGGACTGAGTAATACGAATTGCCGTCCCTGTTTGACCTATCGTGGCGCCCAAACACACTGCAAGTTTTCACCATATTTAAAGTTTTAATAGGTACAATATCATTGCAAATTTCCGAAAAATCATTCTTATCATGATTACGTACGTCGCTTTTCCTCAACATACATACATACATATATTCATATGTATATATATATATATATATATATATATATATATATATATATATATATATATATATATATATATATATATATGAATAAATTGATCACGAAGTATATAAAACGTGATGCTATGTATAAATAAAGGTTTTTGCCACGAAGGGAAAAATGAAAAAGCGAGATAGCCGAGTACTTTCGGTCCTGTTCAGATCCTTTACTAAGGCAAACAGGACCGAAAGTACCCGGCTATCTCGCTTTTTCATTTTTTCCTTCGTGGCAAAAACTTTATATATATATATATATTATATATATATATATATATATATATATATATATCTATATATTATATATATATATATATATATATATATATATATATATATATATATATATATATATATATATATATATATATATATATATATATATATATATATATATATATATATATTTATATATTACGTAAGCATACAGAATAATCAAATAATGGCAATGGAGAAATATGCAACTTAGACTTCTTAATGAATGATATGTTAGATGAATGTATAGATCAATAGATAGATAGATAGACAGATAAACAGAATAAAGTGAGCGGAAGATTTCCTCATTTACTCTTCAAATACCTTTGCTTAGAGTCCGTCCAATCTCCTGAAATGACTTCATCATATCTTGAGCTAATTTTTTTTTCCATGAGAGACAAGACTTCCTCTATCTGGCCTAATTGGATTGCGCGCGATGTCAATCACCCTCATGAAGAGGAAGAGACGGCCATTTTCAGATAGAGTGTCCTCAGTCATCGGAGAAAGCAATTGAGATACAAGCATTCCAAGTTTATATGATGTCAGTCACCTACGAGGAGAAGGAATGACCTATTTTAAGATTCAGTATTCCCAGTTCTCCTTTGGAAGAAGAAGAAGAAGAAGAGGAGAAAGAGGACATTAGAACTTTTTTATCCTGCTTTGTCTGTCACCATCGGGAGGAGAAGTAATGACCATTTTAAGATTACGCCTTTCAGTGTACCACAAGAAAAGAAAAAGGATTCCATAATCACCTACATGAAAATGAATAATA
>NC_061109.1:73750901-73770901 GCF_015104395.2 Macrobrachium nipponense
CTCTATTTTGCGAATAGCGGCTTTTTCGGTGCTACTTAAACAGGCTAGTAGAGCGCCTATAGAGGTCATGGTAAAATACAGGGTCAAAATAGGTGTATATATTTGAATTTTACAGATAAACTATGATACCATAGTCATCAAAGTCATTAACGATTTTCTCTCTCTCTCTCTCTCTCTTTTTCTTAAAGCGAGCTTTCGTCTGGAGCTGCCAGACATCCTCGGGCTGGGAAGCTGGGGGTGGCCTGATCTTGGTGTGTTGTTGTTGTTGTTGTATTAAGCCAACACTTCTTGTTGGCACGGGCCTTTCCCTTGTTCGGCCCGTAGGTGATCTGAAAAGATTCTTTTAGGTACATGGTTAGTTTTTTGAAATTGGAAATATCTCTAGTTGTAGAGATAGGAGTGGACAGGGGAAGGATGATGGTGTCAGTAAGAGAGGGCCATCATGTCATATTATAGAAGAAGTTTGAATGAGTGTAAGGCTTTCGAAAATCGGAGAAGCGGTGCAGGTGGGGTTGTCCAACCCTTTACTCCCTTGGGTCCCTGCGGGAGGATTTCAGTTGTAGGTAAAGTTTTTAAATGAATGATAGTGGATGATGTGGATAGAGCCTTACAATGAGGGGATGTGATGAGGGTGATTGATTTCACTTATTAGTTTGATTACCTTGGTGGAGGTAGGTTGTAGAGCACCTGGGCATGCTCTTCTAAGTTTTCAATGATTGTCTTTGTGACTGTGGCAGCTGCATGCTCAGCATCTTGTGGTGTCCGTCCTCGTTATATCTGTGGTAGACAGCAGGGGGTCTGCCCCATGCTTGTCTCCTATTGGCTGGTAGCGGTGAGTCTTGTTTTCATTGGTTGCCTGAGCCAGGTCTCAAGCCACTTTCTTCGAGCCGATGGTTGCGTTGCAGCTTATCTCGCAGCCGCCTGGACCTCCTAAGCGGCGCTGTAACATTGATGGGCGTTGCGCTACGCTGTGGGGCGTCACGGCTACTTTGATTTCCATCGGCTGCAGGAGTACCTCGTTCGGGGGCGTTGTCATCCAAAGAGTTGTCATGATCGGTGGTGTCATTGTTGGTGGCAGGTCTTCTCATACTCGTAGGGAGGAGAAATTCTTCCTGCGTCGTATTCAGTGTAGGTTTTATTTGCTGGATGAGGAACGCCTCCAGCAGGCGCAACAGGGGCCTTCCCGATGATCTTCGTGTTCTTTATGATGACATCCCGGGAGATGGCCTCGTGATGTTTGGTGCGGGCGTGATTCTTTATAGCCCCCTCTTGGGCGTGGCACGAGAGTCTCTTCGACAGTCGCATGGTAGTCATACCTACGTAGGCGCCGCTGCATTCACGGACTGGGCATGTATACTGGTACACCACATGCGTCTGCTTCAGGGGTTCGCGTACCTGTGGAGAGGGGTTATTTTTCATAATAAGATCGCGCGTCCTCCGATTCTGGTAATATATGATTAAGTCGATATTCTTGGTGTCGTCAGTCGGGGATACATTATCAGAAATAATTTTCTTAATGGCGTCCTCTTCTTCACGGTAATGGGAACTCATGAAGGCTTTGTAGTACAGCTTGATATTATCCTGGGGGCGGGGCTGCGGGCTCTCACTACCGTACCATTTCTCCAGGGCTGTGCGGACTTCCTTGCTGATTAATTTATTTGAGTACCCGTTATTCACAAGTACTTGGGAGGCGCGGTCGAGTTCCTGGTGAGTGTCCTGCCAGGTCGAGCAGTGGGAGAGGGCCCTCCTGACGAAGGCCCTGACGGTGGTGCTTTTGAATCTGGCGGGGCACTCGCTGTCTCCGTTGAGGCAAAGTCCTAAATTGGTTTCCTTTGTGTAGACTGAAGTACGGAGACCGTCTTCCGTCTTGCTTACAAGGACGTCGAGAAAGGGGAGCCGATCGTCGGAGCTGCGTTCGACCGTGTAATTCAGCACTACACTGCTGAAATGCTTGACGGAGGGCTTCTACCTCATCCTCGGCGTCGACTTGCACAAAGATGTCGTCAATATAACGTCCATATCTGCGGGGTTGCTGCATCCTGGCGAAGACCCGTTCCTCCACGGTGCCCATATAAAAGTTAGCGAAGAGGACCCACAGTGGGGACCCCACTGGGGGTCCTCTTCGCTAAGTTTTATATGGGCACCGTGGAGGAACGGGTCTTCGCCAGGATGCAGCAACCCCGCAGATATGGACGTTATATTGACGACATCACCGCTACCAGCCAATAGGAGACAAGCATGGGGCAGACCCCCTGCTGTCTACCACAGATATAACGAGGACGGACACCGCACCAAGATCAGTCCACCCTCAGCTTCCCAGCCCGAGGATGTCTGGCAGCTCCAGACGAAAGCTCGCTTTAAGAAAGAGAGAGAGAGAGAGAGAGAGACCTTACAGACCTTACAGACCTTACACTTCGTTCGGGTTGCCCCAGGTCCCTCAGTGTGAGGCGCCTCTAATGTCTACCAGAGAGTTGCTAGTACATCTTCCGGTATATTTTGCATCTTCCAATCTTGGATGGTCTGGGATGCAGTTTAGATATTTGTCGAGCTTATTCTTAAACACATCTACGCTCACTCCTGATATATTCCTCAGATGAGCTGGCAACGCATTGAATAGACGCTGCATTATCGATGCTGGTGCGTAGTGGATTAATGTTCTGTGTGCTTTCCTTATTTTTCCTGGTATAGTTTTGGGCACTATTAATCTACCTCTGCTTGCTCTTTCTGATATTTTTAGTTCCATGATATTTTCTGTTATTCCTTCTATCTGTTTCCATGCCTGAATTATCATGTAGCGTTCTCTTCTCCTTTCTAGACTATATAATTTTAAGGATTGTAGTCTTTCCCAGTAGTCTAGGTCCTTAACTTCTTCTATTCTAGCTGTAAAGGACCTTTGTACACTCTCTATTTGTGCAATATCCTTTTGATAGTGTGGGTACCATATCATATTTGCAATATTCAAGTGGACTACGAACATATGTTTTATAAAGCATAATCATGTGTTCAGCGTTTCTTGTTTGAAGTGCCGTAACAACATTCCCATTTTTGCTTTACATTTTGCCAACAGAATGGCTATTTGATCATTGCATAACATGTTCCTATTCATCATCACACCAAGGTCTTTAACTGCTTCCTTATTTGTGATTGTCTCATTATTAGGTCCCCTATATGCATATAGCTTTCCTTCTCTGTCTCCATAATTTATTGATTCAAATTTATCAGAGTTAAATACCATCCTATTTACCTCTGCCCAATCATATACTTTGTTAAGGTCTCTTTGTAGAGCGTTCCTATCTTCATCACAAGTAATTTCTCTACTTATTCTTGTGTCATCAGCGAAACTACTCACTACCGAATCCTTAACATTACTGTCTATGTCTTCAATCATAATAACAAACAATATTGCAGCTAGCACCGTACCTTGTGGCACACCGGATATTACCTTGGTTTCATCCGATTTCTCATCGTTTGCAATAACTATCTGTTTTCTGTGTGTAAAAATTCTTTTAACCATCTTCCTACTTTATCTACGATATTGTGTTTTCTAATTTTCTTTGCTAATATATTATGGTCTACTTTGTCAAAAGCTTTTGCAAAGTCTAGATAAACCACATCTGTTTCATTTCCGCTTTTCATATTTTTGAATATGTTCTCACGGTGGACTAACAGTTGGGTTTGTGTACTTTTTCCGGGTACGAAACCGTGTTGTCCTATATTAAACAAATTATTTTTTATTAAATGTTTCATAATATTTTTCTTCATTACCCTTTCATACACTTTCATAATATGTGATGTTAGACTCACAGGCCTATAATTACTTGCCTCAAGTCTTGATCCACTTTTGAAAGTAGGGGTGATATATGCTAATTTGTGCTCATCATAAATCTTGCCTGCATCTACACTTTGTCTTAATAATATTGCAAGTGGCTTTGCGATAGAATGAACTACTTTCTTTAACAAGATAGCAGGGACTCCATCCGGCCCTGCAGCAGCTCCATTTTTAATTTCATTAATTGCCTGCACAATATCAGCTTCATTAATTTCTATGTCAGCTAAATATTCACTATTTTCGTCCCTTTCTTCTATATCATTATCTTCATTATCTATTCTAGGGGTGAATTCTCTCTTATATCGTTCTGCCAGTATGTTGCAAATTTCCTTTTTTTCATTCGTTAATCTCCCTTCAATTCTCAGAGGGCCTATTTCTATTCTTCCTTTATTCATCTTCTTCGCATATGAGTATAATAGTTTGGGGTTTTGCTTGATATTTAATAGGGTTTTTTCTTCCAAGTCCCGTTTTTCATTTTCTTTTGATTGTATAATCTTTTGTTCTGCATTTTCTATCTTACTTTTTAGTTCTATAACTTTCCATGCATTTTTTTCTTTTGCAAGACCTTTTTTCCACTTTCTGATTTTCTGGAACAAGATCCTTCTGTCTCTTGGTATGCATGAATGATTTTTACTTTTCTTCTTCGGTATATATTTATCCACTATTTTCTCCAATATTTTATATAATATCTCCGTATTTACCCTTATGTCATCACTTACGAAAATGTTATCCCAATCTTTGTTTAATTCTTCATTAATTTCTGACCATTTTATATTTTTACTGTAGAAGTTGTATTTTCCATATCCTTCCCACTTTTTCATTTCTTGCTTATCTCTATTTTCATTTGCTTTGGAATGAACTGTTAATTCTATGACATTATGATCTGAAATACTCGCATTATAAACTATTATTTCTTTAACATAATTCATCTCGTTCACAAATACTAGGTCTAAAGTATTTTCCTTTCTTGTTGGCAGGTGATTTATTTGTTGAATGTTGTATTCTAGTAGCATATCTAATAGCTTTTCAAATTGCCTCTTATCTTCTGCACTACTATTACTCTCTTTTTTATATGTATAAGTACAACCACAGTCTCCTATTCGTTCTTTCCATTCTACGAAAGGAAAGTTGAAGTCACCAGATAGGAGAATAGTCCAGTCCTTGTGATTTCTACATATATCATCCAATTTTTCAATTATTAAGTCAAACTCTTTAGTATTAGGAGGTCTATATATTACTATGTTCATCAATTTTTCAGATTCAAATTCTACCGCTATTAGTTCACATTCTGAGTTTACTATATTTCTCATATATTTTTCCTTGTTTGTTTTTTGTCTTTCCCATATATTGCGGTTCCCCCTTGATTCCTATTTTTTCTATCTGATCTATAAGTTTGGAACCCTTTTATTTGATCATCATTCCCAGTCTCTTGGGAATACCAGGTTTCACTTATATTCATTATATCTATTTTCTTTTCATTTTGGGTTAGTTCTTCTAAGTACTCTATTTTTCTTTTTGAGTTACTCGTAACTAAACCCTGCGCATTCATCACTATGATGGTTTGCGTGTTTCTCCTTCATTTAATATTGGTAGTAATAAGGATTTTCCCATGTCTCTTTCTGTTCTGGTATGTTGTTCTTTTTTCATTTCCAGAAATTCTGACATTAAAAAATCCAACTTTTCCATAATATTTGATCTTCCTTCATCATAATTATTCATTTTGTGTCGAATCTGCAATTTTCTCCGTTTCTGCATATCCTCTTGCATAATAAATACAGTTATTATCTCTTGAGTAGAATTTCGGAGCTGATGCTTTGAAATTTTTTGCTGACACCTCTGCATATCTCATTGGTGGTTTGCTTTTCTCTTTTACCTGATATTCTTGATTTCTCTCTTTATTTGTTTCTTTCTTATTTTGGATTTTATTACTTGGTTGGTTATTTATTTGATTATGATTCATGGCTACAGGGTGCATATATTTGCATTTTTTGTCGAACTTACATCCTTTTCCTTCTTTTAGGTTTTTACATATTTTTGGATGCAGATCTCTGCAATCATCCCCATAGCCATCTAAGTATGCACATTTACCATATATTTCATAGTTTTGACATACCTTAGGATGTTTGTAGTAACATCTTTCTCCAAATCTGCAATTCCCTCTTTTCAAAAGGTTGCAGATTTTGTCTTTCTTGTCTATTTTTTCCTCTTTCCCGTCATTGTGTAGATCTGGGTAGAGCCTCTTCGGGATTTGCTTTTCTGTTGTCATATTGTAATTTATTTCTTCGTAGGTATGCTGTTTTATTGCCTCATATGTAGTATCAATGAGTATCTCTGCATCCATACTTTTATCTTGTTCTTTGTTTTCCTTATTTTTTTCTGTCATTTCATTTTTGTTTACTTCTCTTCCGTTTTCCTCTTCTCTTCTTCTTCGTGGCTCTTCCTCTTCTCTTCTTCTTCATCCTCAACTATTTGTACATTCAATCTTGATTTAATAACATTGTCTATCCATGATAGACATGTTGAACAAAAAATTCTTGTATCTTTTCTCAAATCTTGCATTACCTCAGCACACTGTGGATGGGTCGGAATGTTGCATGCAGCACATTTTCTGATTAGGTTTGTGGATTGACTATGCTATACCAAACCTTACACAGTTTGCATGCTTTTGGCATTCTTTTTCCTAATGCATCAATTAGGATATTCACAAGATTCACCTTATTCATTTTCTTTGTCGGAATATGTTGGTTTATGTATATTTTCTTTATGAGTCTCTTGACCACTTGGATTTTATTTGGATTTTCTTCAATTATTTTCAAGATGTTTTCATTAGATTTGTTCCAGTTTGAAGGATTATATCCTTCTAATATATCTATGAATGCTTTTGTATCTTTTTGGTTAGGACTGTTGCTGATTTCATAGATGAGAAATGCCAGTTCCCTTCCTGCTACCTCATCGTATTGCGAATCTGCCAAGCAAGCTAAATTACGCCACCTTTTCCCGCAGTTGGAACTTACTGCCATCTTGTTCTGATTTCAGTATTACACTTGTTAAACTAACTTAGAAGACGCTTTATCCTACTATTTTCACACTAATCTTATCACCGATAGTTCACGAACACTTCTAGATATTTCTCAAATTCTAGTCGTATGTTAAACTTGTGATATCTGTTGATTAATCTGACTTCACGCGGGTACGTCTCACCAAGCAAGATGGCTACTACGAGAGAGAGAGAGAGAGAGAGAGGAGAGAGAGAGACGAGGATGGGAGAGAGATAGAGAGAGAGAGAGAGAGAAGAGAGAGAGAGAGAGAGAGAGAAAATCGTTAATGACTTTGATGACTATGGTATCATAGTTTATCTGTAAAATTCAAATATATGCACCTATTTTGACCCTGTATTTTACCATGACCTCTATAGGCGCTCTACTAGCCTGTTTAAGTAGCACCGAAAAAGCCGCTATTCGCAAAATAGAGAATCTCTACAAGTGTAACGCTGCTGAAGTAGCCATTACTTTTAATAAAGTATGCTTGAGAGAGGGTCTGCTTCCTAGGTACAATAATATAATAATAATAATAATAATAATAATAATAATAATAATAATAATAATAATAATAATAATAATAATAATAATAATAATAATATTGCTGCTGCAAAAGATAGATGCTGGGTACCAACTCAAAAAAAGAGGCAACAGAATAACCATCTAATGTTCATGGACGACATCAAGCTGTATGGTAAGCGCATCAAGGAAATAGATACCCTAATCCAGACTGTAAGGATTGTATCTGGGGACATCAGGATGGGGATTGGAATAGAAAAATGTGCCTTAGTCAACATACAAAAGGGCAAAGTAACAAAGACTGAAGGGATAAAGCCACCAGATGGGAGCAACATCAAACACAGATGAGACGGGATACAAATACCTGGGAATAATGGAAGGAGGGGATATAAAACACCAAGAGATGAAGGACACGATCAGGAAAGAATATATGCAGAGTCTCAAGACAATACTCAAGTCAAAACTCAACGCCGGAAATATGATAAAAGCCATAAACACATGGGCAGTGCCAGTAATCAGATACATCGCAGGAATAGTCGAATGGACGAAGGCAGAACTTCGCAGCATAGACCAGAAAACGAGGAAACATGACAATACACAAAGCACTACACCCTAGAGCAAATACGGACACACTATACATGACACGGAGGGAAGGAGGGAGGGGACTACTAAGTATAGAGGACTGCGTCAACATCGAGGACAGAGCACTTGGGCAATATATGAAAACCAGTGAAGACGAGTGGCTCAAGAGTGCATGGGAAGAAAGACTGATAAAAGTAGACGAAGACCCAGAAATATACAGAGACAGGAGAATGACAAGCAGAATAGAGGAATTGCCCGGCAAACCAATGCACGGACAATACATGAGACAGACTAAAGAACTAGCCAGCGATGACACGTGGCAATGGCTACTGAGGGGAGAGCTCAAGAAGAAAACTGAAGGAATGATAACAGCGGCACAAGATCAGGCAATAAGAACCAGATATGTCCAAAGAGCGATAGATGGAAATTACATCTCTCCCATATGTAGGAATTGCAATACGAAAAATGAAACCATAAACCACATAGCAAGCGAATGTCCGGCACTTGCACAGAACCAGTACAAAAAGAGGCAAGATTCAGTAGCAAAAGCCCCCCACTGGAGCCTGTGCAAGAAGCATCAGCTACCTTGCAATAATAAGTGGTACGAGCACCAACCTGAAGGAGTGATAGAAAACGTTCAGGCAAAGACCCTCTGGGACTATGGTATCAGAACAGATAGGGTGATTCGTGCAAATAGACCAGACGTGACGTTGATTGACAAAATCAAGAAGAAAGTATCACTCATTGGTGTCGCAATACCATGGGACACCAGAGTTGAAGCGAAAGAAAGGGAAAAAATGGATAAGTATCAAGACCTGAAAATAGAAATAAGAAGGATATGGGATATGCCAATGGAAATTGTACCCATAATCATAGGAACACTAGGCACGATCCCAAGATCCCTGAAAAGGAATCTGGAAAAACTAGAGGCTGAAGTAGCTCCAGGACTTATGCAGAAGAGTGTGATCCTAAGAAACGGCGCACATAAACTCCCACCCCCCCCCCCCCCACACACAAAAATAATAATCTATTTACCAAGTAAGTTTGTTGTATCCTCAAACTCTTTTGTGCTTTATCATTTGAGCCATATGACTATACCAATATCCTGGCAACCTTCAGTAAAATAACAGAAATGTTTGCTGTGCACTTCAATCGCGAATAGAGATCAATCACCTAATAACGTAAATGTACTATGCTACATTTTCTTGTACGCCACTGTACAAAGAATGCCACGCGTAATGTTTCATTTTGCTGTGGCTTGAATGTCTACAGCTAACTGAGCTCTTTTGGATGACTTTAAGACCTTCTTCTTGTTGTTTTAAAGAGAAATGTAGCTCTTATGTCATGAATTCTGATTGGTACAAAAATAAGCATGAATTGTGAATTATTCTTTCCTGATTCACTGGAAAGAAGTCAGTTTTAAAAATAAGCTTCGTCATATAGTGGATTGCATTTTATTGGGGTCAATATCTAATAATTTTCCAAGCGTTATAGTTATACCGTTGGAAACAGGGGTTAGAGAACCGAAAAATTTACTTAATTTGCTGACAGTTAGAAATATTTGGCTCAATTTATCTGCCAAAAGCATTAGCATAAGCATTTTTGTTAAAGAAGAGTAGAAAAGAATGCAGTGTTAACTGAAAACATGAAATGATGTCATATCGTGTTTCCATTTTCGTGGGCACTTAACGAGGAAGCACTTCGAGCGAAGCACTCAGGGCTTCTTCCTTCAATGGGTCCTTCGCCTCATCCACCTTTCAACTTTCCTTGTTGTATAATAATTAAGCGCAAAAGGGGGAGAAACGGCTTAAAGCTGCCTTGACACCACCGTCAAGAAAGCGAGGAAGCGTTCCTGCAAAAAAAAAAAAAAAAAAAAAAATCTTAACCCCTGTTGCAAGTATGAGGGAGTTTCTATGCTCGCATGTGTAACAGAGAGGACAGCTGAAACGATGTTTGGAGGAACGGACTTGTTAGTTTGCTTTATTATATTTATATTTCACGCTTTACGATTCTGTCCACCAGTAGGAGATGGTAAGACAGGAGCTTTTAGCATATGAATACAAAATGCTCTTACGCTCGTAAAACTATTAATTACGCCGTATAAAGTGAATGACGCTCTGGACGTTAAAAGGATTTTCAAGTAAATACAGACACGCATACGAGCTTACTGCTGGTATTAGAGAGGTAAACGCCCTTTTTCTGCGAATTTTGGACGTAGAGGGTTGCTATAAATAACCAGAGTAGGAAATGATACATTATGTGAGAGATTTATAGGTTCACCTACTCAAACGCTTAAGAGATAGAATAATTATCCTACTAAATACAGATTGGCTCTAAGAGTGGTATACAGCATACATACACTTTATGTATACGTGGGCGAGTATACACATATATACATATATATATGTGTGTGTGTGTGTGTATGTGTGTGTCTACATATACAATATATGTATGTCTTTATACACACAAACATATATATGTATATATATATATATATATATATATGATATATATATATATATATATATGTAATAAATATATATATATATATATATATGTGTGTGTGTGTGTGTGTGTGTTGTGTTGTTGTTGTGTGTGTGTATGTGTGTGTGTGTAAATGTATAAATATATAATGTGTGGCTTTATACATATGTATGTCATATATACAGCTATTTACACATAATTTTATTATGTTCGCAAATATTAAGCCAAAAACGTTGTTTACTTCAGAATTCACTATACGCTAGGAATAACTTTCTCCCGAAAGGAATGTTATTTTATTCGACCCCTCAGTACTGCGCTAAACCAAGATAAGATTACGTAAACTCAATACTGAAATAAATGCTGGAATACACCAATTTATCAATTGATTACTTAGTCGTTCAACAAAGATATTTGAAAACATGTATCACACTAAATATGCCTTTGAAGCGAAAAGCTTTGATGTATTGCCACAAGAAAATTAAGTTCGATGACATATGATCAAATTTGAAAAACACGGTCAGGGCTAGCATTCCATAAATAGTAACTTCATTTCTAATTAACTCCAATGAAATGGTAGGGCGTTTTATTAAAAGGCATTAGGGTATCCGGTCATACTAAAATTACATGAATCCCAGTAGATGAGGACAAGGGAAAAACAGTACCACACACACACATTATATATTATATTATATATATATATATATATATATATATATATATACTATATCGATATATAAATATATGATATAATATATAATATAATATATATATATATATATATATATAAATATTATATATTTATTATATATATTAATTTATATATAATAATATATATATATATATTTAATAATATATATATATTATAGTGATATATACTATATATATATATAATTATATAATATAATAATCATATATCCTATATATCTATATATATATAGATATAGATATATATATTATATATATATATATAATATATTAATAATCTATATTATATAGTTAAAAATTATTATTATATATCTATCTATATATATATATATATATATATGTAGTAAGGGGGAATACACAGGCTCATCATATTTAACTTCCCATGGAGACAGAGTCCGAGCGACAGCTTAAGAAAGCTGATAACTCTTTTCTGGGATGGTGTGACATTAAGATGCTTACTTAGCAGGTCAACGTTCGTTCTGTAGGTATGTGAGTTCGAGAAGGTGACTTTGAAACTAGTTGAAAGTAGTTTCTTGGTGTGGACGAAGAGTGTGAATTCATCTGTATGTGTGCGCCTCTTTCGTTCTTAACGGAAGGTAACTAGGCAGAATGTTGGAGACAGCTACGGGGAGAAAAGGCAGAATGCCGGGTTAGCTCTGCGAAAGTTATATTTGTTTAAGTGCGTGACGTTCCAAGCTGTAAAGGGCGGATCTAGTGAGGGGACTAAGTGTCCTAGTGAGGGGACTAAGTGTCCTAGTGAGGGGACCAAGTGTCCTAGTGAGGGGACTGTGTTTTGGAGAAGAGATAATTGGTGTCACTAATTACTGATTAAGACTATTAAAATACCGGGGGGTTGTCTGTGAGACTTAAACTATGAATTATCATTCTATTAATTATCCTGTAAGAACCTGAATTATTCAATTAGTACTTTGCTTTGAACAAACATATATTTTTGTAGCTCCGACTCTGATTTGGTGACCTTGGATAATGGAGAGAGAGAGGTTGCGAGAGAGAGAGAGAGAGAGAGAGAGAGAGAGAGAGAGAGAGAGAGAGAGAGAGAGAGAGGAGGGACAAAGTGTTACCAGTTCACTTTCTGCTCTGGCTAAACGCATACCAAATATGAAAATAGCGGGGGCGACGCTCCCGTTGTTAATATATATATAATATATATATATATATATATATATATATATATATATATATATATATATATATATATATATAAAACCTTCTATCTGTCTTTACATATACGCACGCATACGTATATATATATATATATATATATATATATATATATATATATAATATATATATATATATATATATATACATATATATATATATATATATATATATATATATATATATATATATATATATATATATATATATATATATATAAAAAAGTGTCACTAATCAAATGTAAGTACTGACACAGACCTTAAAAACATAGAGGAACAGCATACTGACACCAAACAGGAGCTAAAGAATTAAATTTGTTCCTTGAAAAACAATATCAAATGAGAATATCCCCAAACATAAGCGCATCACCTTAAATGGTCTTCTCTCTTCGAACAGCTACGACGCCCGTGATGGCGATTTCTCTTCGGGGACGAGGTGGTATGACGAAGATATCGTAGAAGACAGGGCCTCCTTTCACCCGATGCCAGAGAGGTCCCTTCTCGTCCTCAACCCGGTCCGAGATCGTGACCAGGGGTCGTACACATGCCGAGTAGATTATCGTATATCCCCGCCGACCATCATCACAATCAACCTCACAGTTGTTAGTAAGTACAACCTTTTTTTTTTTATTATTAATTTTCCGTAAAAGAAAACTTCTGAGTTTGCTTTGTATGGCCATACGCACTTTTTCTGTCCGTCCTCAGATCTTATAAACTACAGAGGCTAAAGGGCTGCAAATTGGTATGTTGATCATCCACCTACAGTAATTTCTTTGTAGTGACAAGTGTATCCAAAAAATAGCAATAATTCAACAAGCTAAGACGGCATTGTGGCTATTACAGTTGCATATGTATCTGGTCAAAAAAATGATCAGTAGATTCTACATAAATATATACATTTCACCCTGAAGAGTAATAAAAATGATTGCCCACTTGGCTACGATGGTGGGGATGGGTCTATTCCAGCTCAAATAAGTACATCTGAAAACGACAGGTATATGTATATATGAGAGGGAGCAGACTTTTATCCTTCTCGTGGTCAGTTCAGCAACGTGACCGCTTTGTGATTATGGGACCTGGGTTCGTTTCCCGCTACCAGACATCACAATTTCTTCAAAAATTTCTTTGAACTTTGATCTTCAGGCTTTGTAGTGACAGTGTATCCAAAAAAGAGCCAAGAAGTTAAGAGGGCATTGTGGCTATTACAGTTGTATGTATATATATATATATATATATATATATATATATATATATATATATATATATATATATGTATATGCATATATAATATATATATATATATATATGTATATATAGTATATATATATGTGTATATATATATATATATATATATATAATATATATATATATATATATATATATATATATACATACATACATACAACTGTAATATACACAATGCCCTCTTAACTTCTTGGCTCTTTTTTGGATACACTTGTCACTACAAAGCCTGAAGATCAAAATTCAAAGAAATTTTTGAAGAAATTGTGATGTCTGGTAGCGGGAAACGAACCCAGGTCCCATAATCACAAAGATGTCACGTTGCTGACCTGACCACGAGAAGGTTAAAAGTCTGCTCCCTCTCATATATACATATTCCTGTCGTTTTCAGATGTACTTATTTGAGTTGGAATAGACCCATCCTCACCATCGTAGCCAAGTGGGCAATCATTTTTATTACTCTTTAGGGTGAAATGTATATATATATATATATATATATACATATGTAGAATCTACTGACCATTTATATTACATACATATATATATATATATATATATATATATATGTAGAATCTACTGATCATTTTATATATATATATATATATATATATATATATATATATATATATATATATATATATATAATATGTAATTATGCGTGTTTGTGGGTGTGTATGTTATGATCGCATATCTAAGAATGAGTAAAATATTATACTTTGATGAGGGAAAAACGTTGGTTAGACTGATATTTTGCTTTCTCATAATTTTGAAAGTGATTAATTCGTGGATAAAAATATATGAGGCAACTTAGCTAGAAATTCTTTATCAGCATCAGGAATGATTAAAGTAACATAAACCGATAAGGTTTGGTAAGAACAAAGTAATAATTTTTGCTCCGTAAGTTAGTTGAGGTTAGGGATTACATTTTTTTTTTATTTTCTGGTTTATGTACATACATATTACCAAGAATAACTTCTGTGGACTTGCAGTCCTAAAGAAACCAATTGTATTTTGTGATAATAGTTTTAGCGGACAATTATACCTATTGTTTCTTTGTTTTTTACTTTAACGTACCACATTATTTCGTAATAGTTTTAATATTTAAACTCTAACTTATTACAAATACAGCACTTTACAATTAAAATTTTTTAGACTACTTAATTCCAAAGTCTATACTAACTTCGCTACATCATCACATTACTGATAATACATTTGTTTTCGATTTCGTTGAGCTTAATTTATTTTATCAAAATAGTTTAATTTTTGTTTGCCCTTTGAAACCAATTATTCCTAAAAACCACTCAACTTCCATAACTTGCTTTACTTTAATATTTTTCTTTTTTATGTTTCTGATATACGATTATCGGTAACCTTTTTATTTCATTCGCGGCTCTTAATCTTCATTATTGTGAAGTGGACGTCATTGATTTGCAATTACGTATAAGCACTTCTCATTTATTTCAGTCACAAAAAGAACTAGTATATACTAGCAATGAATGAGTTGAATTTTGTATTTTTTCGGCACACTAGTCTCTCTCTCTCTCTCTCTCTCTCTCTTCTCTCTCTCTCTCTTAACTGGTAGCCATACATGGAAGACTACTAGTAACTCTAAATGGCTATATTCATTCCTATGCTTAGGGAATTGATGTGCAAACAGTAGAGGCAGATTTGTAAAATTACAATTAGATGAAAGCAACTTAAAAGTATTAAAGGCAGAAACAAAATAATATCGGACTCTACGATTTTTATTACCTGTAGCATATTAGGCCACAGCCAACCCCGTCCCACTATCTAGGTAAAAGAAAAGGAGAGCCCACTATATCGTATATCAAAGTAAATGTACAATACGGTTACTCATTCACTCTTGTTATTTTAATCGTCCGGTTCAAGAATATGACATGTCAATCTCAGTATGGATAATAACACTGATCACTAAATCTTGTTAAAAGTTGGTCGGTGCTATTGAAAGAGTATGCATATATTGTATATACGTGTGTAATATATATATATATATATATATATATATATATACATATATATATATATATATATACATATATATATATATATATATATATATATATATATATATATATATATATATATATACATACATGCGACTTTCTTTACCTATAAATAATTGATACCAAATATCGTCTAGTATCTAATTCACTAAGCATTGTAACGTAACAGACAAGAGGATTATGGTTGATAGATGCTTCCCTGGTTTAGAAATGCTTTGACCACTAGGCTGCCACGTTATGTATTTGTCACACCGTCCGTAAATCTTTGACTTTGTAGTGACAATCGTATCCAGTAGATATGAAGGACTCGAGAGATAAGAGGATATTATGGTTATTACAATTATATATGTTTCTGGTTATACTGACTGCTGGATTATATATATATATATATATATATATATATATATATATATATATATATATATATATAATCTATATCTATATATATGTGTGTGTGAATTCTTATCACATCACCGTGATTCATATACATGCATTAAGCTACAAATATTCTTTAATATCCAATTCGCTCTACTCGGAATTAATATATTTTCATATAAGTTAACGGAGGGGAATTTTTTAGTTGATAATAAATTCGTCCTCCCGTGGAATCGAACCAGCGGACAAACAGAGAAGAAATCTGGACTGCAGTGACATCATCGATTCGGCCAACAAGTGGGGTTATAAGTTGATGCCGATTCCGAGCTTACAAATCTTTGTCGAACTCAAGTATTTTTAATATATATATAGTATCGATATCCAACCCCTTCTGCCATGTTAACCAAGTCGAACGTTTGCCACACGTAGCCATATTATGAATTCTTATCACATCACTGTGATTCATATACATTCAGTAAGCCATATATATATAATATATATATATGATATATATATATATATATAGGTATATAATATAAGTATATATCATATGTATATATATATAATAGTATATATAATATATATATAGATATATATATATACATATACATATAATATATATATATTATATATATATATTATATATATATATATATATATATATGCACAGAAAAAGACAGACAGACCAATGCTCCTTTATATAAGAGAGTCGTTCTACCGAATCATCGTATTTTCCCCCGTCTAGAAATTTATTTCAATTAGTGAGTCACGCAGTCACTCAGGCCGCTTACATCCCACTCAAAGTCAAAAATAAGAAAAAAAAAAAAAAAAAAAAAGCCATCCGCCATCTAGCAGATTAAAATTTAAAGGTCGCTTTCATTGACGTCACTCGCTCCAAAGGTTGGCGACAAGACAGTTATTTCTTTCTCTCTCTCTCTCTCTCTCTCTCTTGCTATTTAAGTAAATACTAACTGCATGTTATTTCAGTTATTCCTTTTATCAATAGCAAAGGAAGGGAATTCTCTCTCTCTCTCTCTCTCTCTCTCTCTCTCTCTCTCTCTCTCTCTCTCTCTCAATTTGTATTGAATTCTTCTGTGAAACACAACAGACTCCCGTTTTGTCCTCGTTAATTATTCCGAATCACTGATAATTATTTTAGGAAAATAAACCATCTCATGCCAACAATGAGGGTAAAGACCACAATGGGAGTTTCATGGGAGATCTAGATTAAATCAGGGGCTTTACTAAATAGGAAACAACGGCCATTGCCACATCTATATTCCATCTGATAAAATGTTATTAATATTTGCCTATTCGTAGAAGGCTCATCAGCAATTTGTTCAGTACACCCACACCCATTATGGCATTAACCCCTATCTTTAATACTACTGAGAGATCCCTCCTCTCAAACCTTATTTCGCTGTATCCATTTAACCTCCTCTACTTCTTTCTCACTTGTCATCTCCATTTCATCATCCCTTCTTTCCACAAAAACTAACCATCTACGTATCTCTACATATCTCACCTTATTAGTTTTTCGGAAGTTGCACATACTACGAGACAAGTTCATCCCAACTACTTCATTCATTTTTTTTTATTCAACATTCACACTTCTTTTATATGAAAAGAGAATTGACTTTAAAATTTCTTGGCACTTTCGGCTAATGACCTCTATAATCAATTCGATACACACACACGCATACATACATACATACATATGTGTGTGCGCGTGCATATGTATATCTGTGTCGGCATTCCCGAGGATCCTTTGGGAAACCTAGCTTGCTGCAAGTCATTTTTACATAATATTCCCCTCATGTTTGATAACCTCCAAAGCCTTTATATAACAATGACGTGACTAAATAACAATAACATATATTCATTACGAAATGAAGAGTATAAACCGAAAGGGATTATTAATCACATTGCTTTCTTTCTGTTTGTATACATTTTATAAATTATAAACTGTAATTTTTCTCTTTTCTCTTTTCAGTCCCTCCCGGTCCACCGATGGTGATCTGGGACGGTCGAGGGGTCGTGGGGACGGTGGGTCCCCTCAAGGAGACCGAGAGGGTCGACCTCACCTGTCGGAGTGTGGGAGGTCGACCCACCCCTACCATCACGTGGTGGAATGACGAAAGGCCTCTACCTATCCTCAATTTCCATTCAACGTCTGATGCAGCGACAGGTAGCTATATCGGCTGCAATTTTTGTTTTTTGTACGACAATATGACTGGTACTTCATGATGGCAAGTGTGTATGCCAGTTATAAAATAACATTCTCTCTCTCTCTCTCTCTCTCTCTCTCTCTCTCTCTCTCTCTCTCTCTCTCTCTCTCTCTCTCTCTCTCTCTCTCTCTCTCTCTACATATTTTATATCTCTTACGGTACCAACCTTAAGTAGTAGTCAAAATCTCCAGTACAATCTCAGTTATAAGTTACATATCAAAAGAATTCATAGTGTACCATGGCATGAATTATATTAATTAGCTCATTTTGCCGCAGCATAATTCACATCATTGAATGAATTTCTTTAGCTTTCTGTTTATTCGCTTTAATTTTTTTTTCCTTTTACGGGAATGAGGGGGTGGAGTGTTGGTGGCCAAGGGCCAGTGGGAGGGGTTAATGGGATTATGATCGCCCACAAGCAAGAGAATTGTTTATGACACCTTGATACAATTTATGACAACGAAGAGCGGAAAGAAGCACCAGTCTGAAATGGTTCGTATTTCACAAGACTAGAATACTAATGAAAGTCATGACCTGTGCAAATACATCTAATTAACTCTTCTTTGTCTCGCTGCCCTGCCAGTCGACTCAAGTTAATTAAAATCCAACGAAAAAGCCTTCATTTTGGAAAGTGTCCAGCATTCGAAAATTGACTCTTTCAAAATTTCTGTTGAAATTTCCGTGAATGAATTTAATTTAATTCAGTCTATAGCAAAAACCAACTAACCAGCTAACAAACAGCCTTAAATGAACAAATACCCTCGACCCAACTTCCTTGCCTGAGATAATTACTAGAGTTATTGCGAATACTCCTTACTGCCTAGCTTCAGCAAATGACTCCATTCTCGAAAACATTCTGTTCGTTAAACAACTTCCATCTGCCCCTCATGTATAAAAATTCCTTACTATACTCGTTTTTTTTTTCATCTGTTCACCCGCCTGCGGTACTCCCGCATGGTAACACTGCATCCTAGGCTTTACATAGTTACGCTATGTGTAAGTTTTAGGCAAATAAAAGGATATCTGGGTGTACATTTGCAACTGAAAAGTGTTTTAATAATTTTCTGTATGCGAATTACACCGGTAATATTCGAAATAGGATATAGTTATTATTGTTGAATGTAAGCTGCCTTTTCGGGGTGGGGAATGGAACAGCTAGATGCAGTGGCGGGAAAAGTGCTAAAACGCACTTTATGAAAATTAAGAGTATATACTGATATACTTACGTGTACTGAAGTAACACGTTGCTTAGTAGCCGAGTAGGTGTGGTCCAGTAAAGTTGACATCTTGCCGTAGTAAACAGCACGAGAAGCGCTTTTCTCGCCACTGCGTCTGGCTGTTCCATTCGCCACCCCGAAAAGGCAGCTTACATTCAACAATAATAACAATATCCTATTTCGAATATTAACGGTGTAATTCACATACAGTAAATTATTAAAACGCTTTTCAGTTGCAAATGTACACGCAGATATCCTTTTATTTACCTAAAACTTTCACATAGCGCAACTACTTAAAGCCCGGGACGCAGTGTTACCATGCGGGAGTACCACAGGCGGGTGGACAGATGGAAAAGAACCGAGTATAGTATTTGTCATGTTTGGAATATTAGCGCATTTTAAAGAGTTTTTGCAACTTTTTTTTGTCGGGATGCATAACATTTTGGTGATTGGTCAAAATTTTTCTAAACGGCGTTACAGTTAATTAGTAGAATATTCCCAGTCATCTTACTTTGTATATGTTTGCCTCTGCTGAGAAGGTTGTGTTTTGTGTCATTAAATTCACTCCGTTTGTCT
>NC_061109.1:73775901-73780901 GCF_015104395.2 Macrobrachium nipponense
TATTCAGAGATAATGATCTTGCCCAAAATAAATTGCCGAAATTATTTTGATTTACATTAAAAAAAAAATTTCAACGGTGAATGCATCTACCTTCAGGCACATTAGTGTCGTTAAAACGCCCTCAGTATCAGAAGTGGTTTAGCTTATGTCACTTAAAAAATATAATTATGGATAGGAGAATTCCACAGTCAAAATTCCTTGCGGTGGTATGGCTGGATATACCCATGTTAACCCTGATTCGACGTCTGGCGAGGATGGACCTGTCTTCCACTCTCAAAAAGTCCCTTTACGAATGATTTGCGCTGAAGCTAAGAGGTCAATAAATGTGTCACTTCTTACAAAAACCTAGTATATTCAAGGAAAGGTATTTGTTAGGACATGCTTTGTAGAATAAAGGGCTTCAGTACAATTGATAGTGGTATTATGGTTCATTCTATATTTGTATTATATAGAGAGGTCTCTTCCAATAAAAGACGTTATTTAGAAAAATAAGAGTTTATTATAGTTTAAAAGTATAAGACAATCAGATATTTAAATAGAGAAGGCTAAACAATAAGTTCATAGCAAAACGAAGAAAAACAAATGTGCTAATAAAGCCTTTGTTATCCGTAGTCACGGATATTATCAATAGCATGCGAACTAACCAAAAGAATCACTGCTATCTTTGATTATTTTTCAGTTTTATTATTATAAGCCACTAGTTTTAGCGCCATAGTTCCTACGGCAAGAAAAGCCAGATTTTCGTAAAGACAGAAAAATAACTAAAAGCTTAGAGGAAAATGTTTTGACAAATGTCATTTACTAACACTCTTACTAGAACTAAGTAGTAGTGGAGATAGACTTAGCAAATGTATGGTAGGGAAGTAAACAAACACAAAGTTATAGCAATAACTGGACAGAATACAAGAGACCTGGAGCACCGTTTTTTCACATTGTTGATTAACAGGATAAGTCTATACAGAAGGGAACTGTTCTTAAAACCACCGTGAAGATAGTAGCAGTAGCAGTGATTAGTTCTGTTATATAAAAATGTACAAAGATACTATCTATAAGCTTATATATGCATATATATATATATATATATATATATATATATATATATATATATATATATATGTGTGTGTGTGTGTGTGTATGTGTGTGTATGTATATATGTATGTATGTATGTATGTATGTATGTATATATATCAACAATATCCAACCGCAATGCTACTATATAACCCGTTGCGTGAGGTACCCTGACCCAACAGACCTTGCATCTTCATATAATCAACGACTATGGTGTAACCTATTTATTTTTAACACACGCACATATACGTTTGTGTGTGTGCGTGTATAATAGTGCGCTTTAGCAAGGGTTTGTTGGAGATGAAGTGAATATTCATACCTTAACTTATTTAGATACATTTACATACATATATTTGCAAGTGTTTTCATCAGAGAGAGAGAGAGAGAGAGAGAGAGAGAGAGAGAGAGAGAGAGAGAGAGCAGATTTCTTGTTCATTTCTAGGCATTAAAAATTCCAGATTTCCCTCTATACCTGTCCTAATTTCTCCCAAAAAAACTCACAAACATACATAAAATTAATTCGTGGAAAGATAATTACAATCATTGTTACTCGCGTTAGACGATGGCAAAAAATTCTCCTTATCTCAACGAAGATTAATTTTCTTTACAAGATTCAATTCCACTTTGAATACATATTTAGGAAATATACTAGCTACCGGCTACCTCGGTAAATATGTTCTTTTGGCGTTCATAACCCGTAAGGCATTTAAAATGTTCAAACGTTAAAGTAAATCGTATTCGTTTAGCCAAGAATAGAAGTGGAATATCGTTAGAGTAGAATGTTTATAAAAAGGACTCTTATAAAAGCCCGTACTCGTTCTTTTACTAAGAAGGACGATTGCAAAAAGTTTTGTGCACTATAAAAAGGATTAAATGTTGTCGAGTGTACCACATTGTCTTATTAAACATTTAAAGTGACGTATTTCCATGCAACTAGCGTGTGCCTTATGAAGATAGTTATATAAGCAAAGAGAAAACGATGTGAATGAATACAATTCAACAAATATTAAAGCTATATCTAGTAGTAAGGGGGAGGAAGATTACCCATGTCCGCTTACTGTTATGAACCTGTGTGTGTGTGTGTGTGTGCGTGCGTGTATACTTAGAGAGAGAGAGAGAGAGAGAGAGAGAGAGAGAGATGGTGGTTACCTGAACTTTCTGTTTATGAAAATATGATTTAAAAACATTTATTTTATTCATACGTTCTATGTAGTCAAAATGAGATAGATTAATTTTGAAGGTGGGATGCGACTTACTTCATATGTAATCTGGCATTGTATTTTCTGTTAATTAGATGTGTGATTGCATGAAATAAGCTGCCTAGAATAAATTAGTTAGTTCATGAAAAGATTCTGATTTTGTCGAGTTTGACAGGTCCTGTGAAAATATTAAATTTTTTACGAGGATAATTAAGTACTATTGTAAAAAAATATTAAATACTTCTGGAGATCATTCATATTACCAGCAGCCTTTTCCTTGCCGTGCAGCCAGCTGTCATGAACAAGATCTGTAGAACAAGCCGACCAAAATGCATAAAGCTATGGAGGACAAAGGGAAGCCTTTTTCAAGTGCACACATCTACAGTACAGTAACCCAACAAAATGACTACTAAATGACATTGGTTGAATTATGTGGAGGGAAGGGAAGATTGTTTTTTTATAGGCAGTACAACATGCATACTGTTGTATGAAAGGGTAATTCACAAATAAAAAGCAGAAGTAAGGCATGAGGTATATAGTACGTATACATGATAAATATATAATGTTGGTATATTGCCGTCCAGCCGATTTTACTCTGTATGATTTGATATGTTGTGAGTTACGTAGTTATGGACAGCAGGAGTAAGCAACCTTAGGGTGCGTCCACACCGCACTGTTTATTTGGAGCTGACGATAAATATCCACAGCCAATATTATTATAGCCTGTTAGTCTCAATATCGTCGGCTGCGGATATTTACCGCCAGTAAAGAAAATAGTCAGAAAAAATTAATAAGAATTAAAGTACTATAAGCTGCTAGCGAAGCTTATCGAAGCATGAATGGCTCTCTAGGTCGTGAGAGATACTTTGATATAATTGTAAATAATCCATTAAGCCGCGATCACTCACCCGCACGTCATATTTATTCAGCAAACAGGGGATAAGCCAAGCTCAAATCAGTTTTACATTAATACCTGGTCACTGATAACACGTTTCAGCAAAGCCACTTCTACTGCTCACAGTTAGCACGCCCACTCATAAGAATAATTAATTTTAAGGTGCACAAATGCCGGGTTATAAACTTGCAAGGTACTTTGAACATACAGGTACCCTGATATTCTTGTTCTCTGGTAATAGAAGCAGGTAGTGTGAATACAGGAATTATGTGGTATGCGTGATTACCCAAGTAGTTATTTCTTATCGTCATAGTTTGTTCACGTTTGTGTACTTCAAACACTGATAAGAAAATCGAACATGTGGAAAAATGACTTAATATTGTATCATTTTAATTTGCTAAAGGAAAAGGTTTTAATCAAGTTATATGAACAATAATGCAGCCAAAGTTAAATGGAGATTTTTGTTTTCTAAGGTCATTATATAACTCAGTAGCAAATTTTCTACGTGGTCACATCATTTCAAAAAGAGCATCTGCCGCTTGCAGTAGTAGCACTTTTCCTAAACACCTCTTGGCAACTTATCACCTACTTATCACAAACACGTTGAAAACAACGACATCAAGCGAATCTTTGCCAAATGCTGACTAACCATATGAAGCACTAATACAACACCAATAAGTCGTTGATTTGTATATGGCCTGTTTTTGATGAGTGTACGACAAGTTGCCCACGTGTCTATGACATATTTACTGCAGCGCGGATTCACCTTTACGTACATACATACAAGTAGGCGATTGGCTTAATTTGATCACAAGTAAAGGGAAAGATCATTTAGTGATGACAACCTAAGAGTTTCTATCAATTATATCTATTCAATTCAGACTGCTTTCATTGACAGAATCCAAACTTCTTCAATTGACAGATAGAAGACGGAGGGAACGTAACGACGGCCAAGCTTAGGATGACAGTCCGTCGGGAAGACGACAACAAAACGCTGGCCTGTAAAGGCATGAACCCCGCCCTCCCCGACAGGTTCCTTGAGGATTCTACGAGGCTTGTGATCCTTTGTGAGTATCTGTTCATAAACCAGCAACTGCTTGTGGTCGCTTAATAAAGCAGCTATAATTATTGTCATTGGTGGTATTTTCCTTTTTTTCATTATTGCTGTGATTATAATCAATATAGTTTTTACATTATTTTTTTAAAACTATTCTCAATCTTAGTACGGGTATGACCATTATTTTGACTACCTTCTTTTATACTACCTCAACAAATATGGATATTGCCGATTAATCTTTGGTTTTCTTTTTTCTTATCATGTTATCGTATGTATCTAGACTGCATGCTATTGTCTATTCTTTATATATTCCATGTGTGGAATTGAGCTGAACATGAAAATTATTATTATTATTATTATTATTATTATTATTATTATTAGTATTATTATTATTATTATTATTATTATTATTATTATTATTATTATTAATCACATTCATCACTTACATTCACGTGCCCTACGTGCTATAGCACATGGACGCACACATGAGGAATATTTTTGCTCTCTTAGACACTCTTTTTCTTTCACAAATCTTTGGGTAGAGAGAGAGAGAGAGAGAGAGAGAGAGAGAGAGAGAGAGAGAGAGACCTTGCATTTGATATCACTCAGTTGTGATTTCTGGATTTCCGAAAATAAATATGCATTGTATTTCTATTACTGCCAGCTTACCGTCCGCTGAAAATAGCTTTTACTTTGTCTATGTTTTGTGAATCATCACAAGTAACGGCTGCCAGCAGCCTTAAGCCACTTCTCTTAGCGTTCCCAGCGAAAGATTAAACCC
>NC_061109.1:73785901-73803401 GCF_015104395.2 Macrobrachium nipponense
TAGTTCGTGAAAAAAAAAAAAAAATTACGATTTTGAAAGAATGTTTATGGAACCTATTCTGCTATCCAATTTCGTGATGATTATGTGTATAATAGGCGTTCAACATGGAAAGCAACACGATCATTCGATTTATTAAAGCTATGGCTATTGTTGCTAACATTGCATGGGTATTATGATAAAAAAAGAGGGGTATGACTATGCACGTAACAAAATTACCATCTATAATTTATCTTCTAAACAAGACAGACTATAAGCATTATTGTTAGCTCCGAATACGGAATATTGAGAAACACGCCCGTACAAAAAAAAAAAAAAACAACATAAATTCTAATAGACAAATGCAAGTAATAAAAAACAGTTGTTGAGGAACTAACAACCACTCTCTCTCTCTCTCTCTCTCTCTCTCTCTCTCTCTCTCTCACTAGTTAACAAATAACATTGTTGTCGTATATCTTCACTGTAATAATTCTTATTTGAGTAACTTGTCTTTCATCTCCTTTCGTTCCAACGTCTGTATCTGCAACCACACATGGGACGATGCATCAAAAGGGAGATAATTACACTTTGTAGCTTGAGAGAAAAACTATTAATTTCAGTTTTGACCATGTCGTGCCATGTGTCATATCATAAACCGATTGTATAATTACTCTTTTAGTACGTTTCCTTCTCTCCTGAATGCTATGTTTATTTCAGAATTTATTGAATGATGCAGATAATGGAGGATATGAAATTTCTTCAAAGAGATTTTGTCCGCAGTCATATAGTTAGATCTAGCGCCTCAGTGGCCTGATCGGTATGGCCTTCGCCTGCTACCTCGGCGGACGCGAGCTCGATTCTTGCATTCCATTGAGGTGTGAGAGATGAGCATTTATGGTGATAGAAGTTCACTCTCGACGCGGCTCGGAAGTCACGTAAAGCCGTTAGTCCCGTTGCTGAATAACCACTGGTTCTATGCAACGTAAAAACACCATATAAACAAACAAACAAAATGAACAATATAGTTAGATCAACTTTGTTTTTGGAGATCTTAGAAACATTGGAATATTATTGTAATGACTCCGCATAATCAGTGATGTAATGTGTGTATTATTTCCTTTCAAAAATCCTTCTTCTTCTAGCTTAATTTATTTATTTATTGTAAATGATAGGAAATTCCCTCAAAGACTTGGGTTTCAACAATGTCAAGCGATATAACTGTTGCCTACAAACTTCCGCCCATTAATTACAATGTTTTTTTTTTATTTATTTATTTTGGCTTTGAAGTATGTTACTCTACTAATTTCCTTTCACTCATTAACTGTATTATCATAACTATTGTGCAGAACACGGCAAAGGAAAAAATCAGATATATATACATACATATATGTGTGTATAATATATATATATATACATATATATATATAAATATATATATATATATTACATTACAATTATATAGAAATAGACTAAATATATATATATAATATATTATATTATATATAATTATATATACTAATATACACAAAGCACACTGCCACAACAAAGCCTATTCAGACTTTTTATACTTGTAGTCAAAGAAAAATTTAAAACAAAACAGAATTACTCAAATAATAATGAATTTATCGATAAAGGAAAGCTCTGCTAGTAATGATAAATAAAAAGCATGAATGAACTGAACTAAATGTGATTGTGTTTTAACCGACCAGTGTGTAATTAATGAGGTGAACCACTTATGAAAAATGTTTATGCCTTTTTTGTTGGACGCCAGCCTTCCATCAAGACCAGGTAATTAATCCCTAGAAAAATCTTTTCTAGGGAATCTAATGATATTATGAAAAAAGATCCCCAAGCTTATTTCAATCCTAATGATAATCTTCTCACGTCCGGCAGCGATGTCCCAGAGTGGATTCTGAACGGTGTCCGGTTGGGTGTGGGCGTCAACCTGAACATAGCCGCCCATAATTCCCGCGGACACAGCGATCCTCTCACCCTCGAGGTGCACACCAGTAACGCCCAACAACGTGCCGCCCCTGGTGAGTTTTTTTTTTATTTATTTATTTATTTTGCTTTACAGTTTTTATTTGATTCGCTTTAAAACAGAGACAGTTATAGGCTGACATTGTTTGGAAGTGATTACGGCAAAGATGTTATTTTCTGGTTCCGCCTTGATTTGTAATTTTTTTTTTTTATACACAAATCATTCAGTGCGTACGATCTGTTATGCATCCATATCGATAGCACATGACTACATGTTTTTAGCGTTTTTTTTTTTTTCCTTTTTTTATTTACAAAACTTTCCATACATTTTTCCATTCTTGACGAGAGTTTGTTTACCTGAAGCTCAATCATGCAGTGAGTTATTATACCTAAGAATCTTATTTTCCTGTTACCGCTGTGAACCAAATATAATGTTTTTGCTTTTGTTTTGAAATACTAGATACATCATTCACGCTCTTTGAAATATTGAACATAGATTATAGTTTTATCATAATCATTATAACATGGTTTTTTTTCGAGCTGACGGCAAGTATCCGTAATCGATATCATTAAGGAATTTACGCTGCGTTTATTGGCCGATGTGTTGCTGCCGTAGAAAGTGAACACATCCCTTTACATATTTTTAAATCCTGTATTATCGTGATAAATACTAAAAAAAATGCTATCCAAACATCACTATCTTTTATGATTTCATTAACTGACAAGACAACAAAATCTCCAATTACGTACTCCATAAATAGAAAACTGAATATTAAAAATATCCGTGTGTAATCATTTCAATGGCTCACTTCCTCCAGTCACGCCTACCTTCAATGATATCGTCTGCGGAAGTTTACCTTGTGCTTTGACTAAAAGCGATTTTAGGCACTATCAGATTTCGTACTCCGATTTTAATTAGAGTTACACGTTTCTATGATATCATCTTAATGAGATCGTTATCATAAACATTGACGGGTATTAGCTATCTCTGCCGAATAACATCACGGATCTTGTTATAGCAATGAAAATAGCCTCTTGTCGTATTCAGATAGGGTAACGTAAAAATAATCTTTGCTGAGATTTTTCTCGGTTCTGTGCCTCGTTTTTTATAAAACTCAGAATGTCAGCAGGAAAATTATCAATTCCACAAAAGCTGGAGGCGACATCCTGTGGAAAAGTTTGGTTGGTTTAAAGGACTAAAGAGTATGATTCGCTTCTTATTGCAATCTGAATTCCTCCATGTATTCTCTCTCTCTCTCTCTCTCTCTCTCTCTCTCTCTCTCTCTCTCTCTCTCTCTGTAGTTATGGATCAAAGATAAAATCACTGTCTATAAAGTTACTTAAAATTTTCTCCCATTTCCTGCAGGTATCTTAGTCATAAAACTTAATTCGAAGTTTTATTTCTAAATAATCTACCCACAACACCTTCGCCGTGTCTTATTTCTTGCGGTTGGCAATTTCATTTTCTTGGTTTACACAATGAAGACTATTTTGGCCGAAGCAGCTAAAGATTTTGTTTTCTTTCACTGCATTTAATGACAATACTTAATTTGAATTGACTGAGGGACTCAAAAGTCTCTTTATACATTCCATCCGATTTTTCCAAGGAACTTCTCATCCAAGCCTTTTGCTGTGCATCTTAAATCTCCCTAGCTCCTATCTGTTGATTCCATCAGCTATCATATCAGTACTGTACGAACATTCATTGATCCATTTGATGATACAAGTTAACTGCCACCAATTATCTTCCACTTCGCTTCTCTCCATAATCACTAATTGATACTGTGTCATCTCAAGAAATCAGCTTCTCCACACTTCCAGTATATCCTATCGTGTACTGACTTGGCTTGTCAATCTGTTAATGAAAATGATAAACAGCCATAACGATGTTCTAAATGATATCAGAACGTTATTTTTATATGGCGCTACTATATGCAGTCACCTCTTTTTTTCAGATTATAAGCACATCATAGCCCTGGCTCCCATTTTGGGTGCCGTAATAGGTGGTGTCGGCGTTATGCTTCTATTACTGATTGTCGGTGTCGTTATTGCCAAAAGAGCTCCTCAGAGGCCTACTAAATCTGCAAGTGACCTACAGAGGACTTCTGGTATTCCGGAGGGCTTTGACCCAGACGTTGTCCAGTCGATACAACGGCAGCCTCCAAGTCTGGATGTACTGCCCAGTATGCAAGAACCAGATGGCCAGACGGGTTGTGCATCTATCAGTTCAGACCAGGAAAATCCAGGTGCACAAAAGTACACTGGCGGGAAGGATCAAGTTTTGTATGAAAAGGCAGACGACCAGCTTCGATTCAGTAGTCTTCCCAGACCAAAAGACACTACAAGAAAGGATAGTAGGCTGGTGAAGCAGGTAGGGTTCTAATGAGTTTTCTTTCTTTGCTAGTAAACATTTGTATCACTAAAATCACATTTCTGATGAATGTCACATGTTATCCATACAACGGAAATGATGAGCGCAAATACACTAGGAGTAGGTAGTTTCAAGTTCCAGTTGCTTACCCTTTTCTAGAATTAGGCCTAATCACTTACCTTCATGTTTACTTATGCTTTACTCCAGGTTGCACCATATACGTCAGCTCAGCATGAAGACTCGGGCTTATCAGATTCAGATTCAGACTCCGAAATCAAAGAACTGGTCTCCAAAGGGCACAATAAGAACCCAGCCAAAGCAGCAGATCACACGCAACAGTACATAAACTTCCCGGCAGAAGGCGGGATTCATTCCCAGCTTGCTGCTGTCACTGACCACTTAACCGAGCCTTCAACCTCTTCTGGGGATTCAGGAATTCAGAGTTCGTCTTCCACAAAACCTTTTTCACTGTTTTCCACAACTGATGATAAGCTAAGAGCAGTCGCATCCTCAGAATTTCGCCCTCAAGTGAAAGTCTCAGGGAAGCAAATGTTTTCTCCCCAGTCGTCTGGGGAGCAAAGGTTTTCGCCATCATCGGTAGAGACGAGGAGAGGCCTACCACTTTCTTTGCTCCAGCTCTCGTCACCTTCTTCCATAGCAGATCATCCAAGCACATATTCAAAAGAAGGCTTCACTAACCTCGTAGCTTCTCAAGACGCCTCCGAAGCAATGAATCCATTACACATTGACACTCATGTCCCATATTCATCTGATCGCCATACCCCAGTGGATGACATGAATAGGCATAGGTATCTAGAATTTGGAAGGCCTGTGACGCTGCTGGAAGGTGAGCACGAAGATATATTACTATTAAGAAGAACACTCCCCCGAGATGAGTCTAGGAAGGGCAGGAGAAACAGTGCGCTGGGGTTTTCTACAGATAAAATATATGACCTATCTCCGACACGCTATTCTTCCTCATCTGACCTGCACAGCATCGGTTATCCTGTCTCGTCTACGAGAGATTTCAGACTCGCTGGAAACAGAGATAAAAGCAAACCAAATTTACCGGATGAGCATCTCTTCCCCAATGTCAGACATCAGCCAGAAGTCGTGCCCTCTCCATCTTTATCTAGTTTTAATCAGAAAGATATGAAGGTGATGATGAAAGACGTGAGTGGCAGGGGATACAAGTTTCCATTTAACTTTAATTTTTCAGACAGGGAGAGTTCAGTCTGACCTACTGCTCAAGAAACTTATGAAATCATGGTGCATCTTCCATCAACATTGATTACGAGAGATCAGAGCTCTAGCTGGAACGTTATCTTTGTCCTTCATTTCAGGGTTTTGGTTACTCTTCTTTACGTAGCATTTAGTGAACAATGTATCTGACAGTCTGTTAAAATTGTTGCCAGAAGCTTTTCCATACTACAGTAGAAAGTACTTTTGTTCAGTATCAGTAATGTGATGTGGAAATCCACCGATTTTATTAAATGAACATACAAACTGAGTTTACTTAGAAAAGGGAGGATAACCAGTCCTAATGTTTAGCCATGTGAGAATTCAGTTTGCTGTTAAAAACAAAGTCCAGATATGTAAGCCAGAATTCATAAATTTCCAGAGATTTGTCTTGATAAGGCAACTTTGTGTTTCTCCTTTCAAAAAGTGGTGCTTTGAAATGGAATGGTTTTAAATGGTTTTTAACTCAGTTGGAAAAGAATAATATAAACGTAAGCAAAACAAAACTACATAACAAATATACATGTAGGGGACCACAGACAGGATGACATTTAATGTTAGGAACCAAACGCTTCTGTGTGTCACAGGCACGTCTTTGAGGTACTTTGCAACCTGAAGATGTGCACGTAACGCTCGAAAGTACATGGCACCCATTCTAGTTTTCTCCTATCCTCTGATTGGAAGTATATATATATATATATATATATATATATATATATATATATATATATATATATATAATATGTTTATATATGTATAGTATAGATACATATATACATATATATATATTATATATTAGATATATATATATACCATATTATTTACATATATATATTCTATATATACATATAGTATATATATATATATATATATTATATTTATATTATATATATACAATATATATATATTATATATATACCTATATATATTATAGATATATATATAATATATATGATATATAGTAATATATTATAGAATCTATACATATATCATTACATATATATATATATGGATATATTTATACTCAGATAGATACAATATATATATAATATATATATTAGATATATATATATATGTTATATATATATATATACATATATATTTAGATTATATATATTACATATATATTATATATATATATATATATATATTATTGTATATAATATATATAAAGTATATATATATATATATATATATATATATATATTATATATATACAATATATATATTATATATATATATATATATAGATATATATATATATCTGGGTATATCTGTGTGTGTGTGTATGCACACAAATTCTAAGCCAAAAATATCGTTCAATATCCAGTTCACGGTACCGTGAAGATAACTTACATCGGAGAGGAATCATCATTGCTAAGTGCTTCGTCAGCGGCAGGTTCGTACAATGGAAGAAGCACTCGTCAATTATAATTCTCCCAGGGTGGAACTTTTACACAAGATAAGTGAATCGAACATTAAACGATATTTGTCGTTTAATATTTGTTTAAGTGACAAGAATTCATATACATCATACATACATACATACATATATACATATATATATATATAATATATTATATACATTTATATATATATATATATATATATATATATATATGTATGTTATGTGTGTGTGTGTATGTATGTATATACATATACTAACCTCCCGGAAAAGGAGTGAAATGATTAAGAAATGTACATTATAGACGAAAGTGAGAATAGTTTTGTAATTGTTTATTCTGCGCCCCTTTAGCGTTCAGTTCCATACTCATCCTCGCGAAATTCCTCCAATTGTGGGTAAAATTACTCAATAGGCTTAATTTGATTAAAAACAGTAGGCCAGTATCAGTGACTGATTTCAACCTACCACTAAAGCGTTATTTCGGCAAGTATCTGTCATTTTCCTCATCTCTACATAGAACTGAATAATTTTTAAGAATAAAGTGGAACAGAAGTGATTTTTATATTTCTTGATACCTTAATTGATTTGCTTTTTTCATTTAAAAAAAGAACCGAGGTTTATTTACAGTAAATATTCGATCCTCTTCTAACAAATGATAAAAATACCGCGTTTAGTTATGATTCACTTCCACGTAATGATTTCATTTAAGTTTGACAGATCTCCAAAAGATTCCAGTTCACGCGAAAAATAAAGATTTTCATTATTGTACCTTTTGTTGTTCGACTACAAAAATCAAAATGGAATATGGGCCACCAAATGTAATGTATACATGCCTATTTTTGATAACATTTTATTCACCTATTTTAGGATGTTCCCGTCTACTGTCGATTATTACTGTTAGCTAATGTGCTGTTATTTACGTACTGAAACAATATGAATTAACGGATAACCGTATATTTAAGAGTTTTTGCAGATAAACTTAGGAATATCAACTAAAACAACCTCGAATGTAAGGCTCTTAATGAGCCAAGATTCTCATCTTGATAGAGACCTGTAGTTAGCTAACATTGTACAAAAAGGATTAATCTCCATACAGACATCCTACAAATATGTATTAACCTTCACAAAGAAACTTTTAAAGGCCAGAACACCAACTAAGAACGAAAGGCAAGATGCGCAACTAGATGACATAAAAAACATTAGTGTCTATGAAGGACATTTCAATTTTAATGTGAAAAAGATTCTTCATTTCATCCACTCTAACTGCCCTCTCAGCGAAGTTAAGAGAGAGAGAGAGAGAGGCGAGAGAGAGAGAGAAGAGAGAGAGAGAGAGAGAGAGAGAGAGAGAGAGAGAGACTACCAGCCAACCGGAAACGTGTTTTAGATTGATAACTTTATCTCACTCACAAATGCTTTCAATAAAATCCACCCTCTGTAACCCTTGCAGTGACCACTCACTGACGATGATAGAATTTATTGGAGTGGTGAAATTGTGAGGTTATAAATCAAACTAATTCTCTTAGACTTGAACTTTGAAACCTGGTTGTTGCCAGCTGCACAACATGAAAAGGAAGTGCCACATAAGAGTAAACATGAATCACAAAGTGAGTTACGACATAAGAGCGTTAACGGTTATAATAATTGACTAGATCAATGCTACTACACACACACATTCTCTCTCTCTCTCTCTCTCTCTCTCTCTCTCGTCTCTCCTCTCTCTATATATATAATATATATTATATATATATATATATATTATATTATATATATAATATATATAATATATATAATCAAATGCCATACGCACAATTTAAATCTTTCCTACGTTACACTCTTATGATACATCCAATTCTGAGAATTATCCTGAAAAACCCGAAATGCAAAATCATTTTATACACACACACACACACACACACACATATATATATATATGTATATATATATATATATATATATATATATATATATATATATATATATATATATATGTATATATACTTTACCTAAAGTTTCATGGCCCACATTAACGTTTGTTAAATTACACTGGAAAGAGTCTGGTATACTTCTGGACAATTACTGAAAAATATTTCATAAGATTTACGGACTTAAAAAATACATGTTCCAATCCATGTCCACATTCTGTCGTCAGTCTACTTTTTAGTTACTCATCTTTATTTCGTTTATTTAGTATATATATAAATATATGTATTATATATATATATATATATATATATATATATATATATATATATATTATATATATATATATATATATATATATACATATAATATAATATATATCATAAATATTTATATATATATATATATAAAATTTATGTGCATATTATATATATATATGATATATATATGTATATATTTATCTATACGTATATATATGCATTTGAACTTGGACTTATATGAATACATATGTATAGGCACATAAAGATATAATTTCAGTGTAAATAGAAAAAGAAAATCTTCCAGCTCCATGTAAATACAGTGACCGGAAATTGTGTCACGGAGAGGGACTTTAAAACATAAATGTCACTATAAGTGTTATTTTTTCTTAACGTTTCACATATCATGACAATGTTTCAATATGAATGTGAATTAACCTCAGATATATTTATTGAAGAAATGATATATTTATTGAAAAATGTATTATTTGTCCATGTATCTGCCTGAAATGGAATAAATAATAGATTATAGCAATGTTTTCTTAGCCCTGTTTAGCTGTAGATAAAGGTGATGTTTTGATGGATGAAATATGTATAGTGCTCAGTTTTACTCAAAATAAATCTATACCAAATACCAAGAAATATTCAATAGAAAAAACAGCGGCGAACCAAAATAAAAGGTGAAGTACACGCGCCCTTAAGACCGGTTTCCACGGAGAGTGAAAATGATGACATCTGCGTTTCAAAAAATGTCATACTCATCACATCCGCTAACAGAAAAAAAAGATAATTAAAAGACAACGAATCATATTCATAATGGTGTTTTAATTATATTCTCAATATATATATGCTACCTACTACAAGTTTTCACTCACTTCCGGCTTATATTTAAAGAGCTTGGGATGCATTTAAATGTCCATGCTTCTAGGCAGCTAAGCCCCTCAATTTATAAATAAAATGTTTATTTTATATTCGTTTACCTAGAAAAACATCATTATTACGAAGTATCTTATTCATATCAACGTAAAGTGTACGATACGTCAAGAGCAATGACATTTAGTATATTATAAAAAGAAAATTGTTGATAGGAAATTGTTGTTCATTAGTCACAACACCATTAGACTGACTTTAACCTGTATATATATAGTATGTATATATATATATATATCTATTATATATATATTATATATATATACACATATATATATACGTAGTATATAGTAATATATATATATATATATATAATATATATATAATATAGTATGTATGTATGTATACAAAATCACGTCCTATACCGAAGACTGAGTCTTCTGTATGGGATGATATTGATTTAATTTAGAAAGAAAATATATGTGTTTGTGTTTGTTTGTATTTACCACTGAGAGTTAATCTGTATTTCCTCATCGAAAATTCGGCGATTTGGAATATCAGTGCAAAAACTAAGTCTATACATACAAACATACAATTTATAAAACGGAAAACAACCAAAAAACATAATCTTGAACGACGAACGAAATATGCCCGTGAAGTGGAATACATTAAACTTAAAATCTCTACCCACCTCGAAATGACCACCGTGTTAGTGGATCCAATTAACTTCGATATGTTATCTGTCTGATATGAAGCGAGACTGGAATTCCGCTCTTGTGTTTATTTGAAAAACAACAATTCGTGGGATGGTATTGTTACGGGAAATGGACCGTCCCCCAGCCGCGATTTACCGTTTTGTCTGGGAGGGATGGCCATCAGTTGGATTATATGCTTCATTTAAGGGTAGTTCGTGGGGTTCAAATGATAGATCCGTCTCTCCTCGCTTGGGAATGGCGTCTGAGAGGGAAAAAGGCTGAGGTATGAAAGAAACTATTCTGGTCTTTGGCGCAGTGTAGGAATATTCTACTATTAAAGGAAGAAGAAAAGCAATATGCCAATGAACATTATACGTGCCCAAAAATGCACTATATAAGGGTGACATTATTTAACGGATCTTTTTAAACCTATTGAAAAACAATCGTCGCCTCCAAAGCTGCTTGACAAAAATAGAACTGCAGTGAAATAACGCAATTTACGTCGTTTCGGAGCTTCATTTTCCACAAATCCCCACTCGTCTCCAACCCCCCCTTTTCTTCCTTTACATCCAGGTCTTCAGAGTCCTCTGATCCCCTCAGGAGCCCAGGTGACACCATCACGTACTATTCTCCCTGAGGGAGGTTGTACGAAGGGCGTGTCCAAGACATCGCCTTTTGAAACAGCAAGGAAGTGACTATTTAAATTTAGAAATTCAAGTATGTAACACCAACATCGTGTTTCGCGTCCATGAGCATGCATTTAATCTTAGATTGATTCACAACAAATTGCAAATATCCTCGATGGACTGAGTGTGATGTATAAAAGTGTCTCTCTCTTGTGTTTATTTATAATTTGTCGTTTGAGCTCTTCAATGTTTGCCGATACGAGATAACAGATTCTGTATTCATATTCGCGAATAAGAATCAAAGTAAATATAAAAAATGAAAAATTCAATTGGGAAATCTTGATTTGCTCACCGGATAACATCTAAAACAATTGTTTTTTTATTGCAAAGTTCTTTTCCTTCATTCCTTTATAAACAGATATGCTATGCTCATTCCCTTTCGTTCTTTATCGCCATATTATGATGATAATGTGAATATGCGTTGAGATATTGTTGAACGATGATAAACATCCCAGTTAGTATTTCACCTAACTAATCTCGGCGCAAACAACCTCTCTTTTGTTCCACATACTTTAAAAGAACATTCATACGAATCACGCAAATTAGAAATAACAGAGCCTCACTTCGAAAAGAATCACTTATCAATTATTATTGCAAGGAGATCGGGCCAGCTGGTATATCAGAGCGAAAAGAAATTGGAACGGAACTTTTCAAAATAATTGATAAAAAGGGGCAATTTGTGTTCTATTCCAGGAACCGCGAAATAGAATTCCTAAATTCCTCGAGTAATAAGATTAAATGGTAGGGGTGTGATGAGAGCTCTGGAAAAATGGTGCGATCAATTTTGAGAAAGTGATGTCATATGTGAAAGGACAGCAACTGTATATAATGTGACATTGTCAAATAAAAACGATGCGATGTAGAGAGAGAGGAACCTACGTCATTTACTTGACGTCATTAAAGCTGTTTCGTTCGTCAAAGTGCCATAATAGAAATTTCATTTCTTCCCTCTTAGAATTTTGAAAATAGAATTTTGAAAATCGTTAGTTGAATATTCATAATAAGAATTTGCTCAGAGGCAAACGATGGAACGACAGTTTTTTTTTTTTCTAATCAAAGTGCCAAATTGAAATTTCTTTCTTCCCTCTTGGTTTTCAAAGTAGGTATAGAGTTGTGAAAATCATGAGTTAGTTGAATATTCATAATAAGAATTTGTTCAGAGGCAAATGATGGAATGGAAGTGTTTTTTTTTTCGCTGTCTTTTTATCAAAGTGCCATAATAGAAATTTCTTTTCTTGATCTTTGTTTTCAAGGTAGGTAAAGAATTTTGAAAATTGTGAATTAGTTAAATATTCATAATAAGAATTTCTTCAGAGGCAAATGATGGAATGGAGGCTTTTCTTTCTTTCTTTCTTTTTTATCAAAGTGCCATAATAAAAATTTCATTTCTTCCCTCTTAGTTTCCAAAGTAGAAATAGAATTTTGAAAATAGTGAGTTAGTTGAAAATTTATTAATAAGAATTTGTTCGGAGGCAAACGATGGAATATAAACCGAATAGAACATAGAAGAGGATGTTAATCGAATATATATACAATTTAAAGATAATTAGAAATTAGTACAAGCTTCATAGGAGATAACAAGAATGGACATTGGCGATAAGGTATTTACTCATTAAAAGGGAATGCGATGGAAATAATTGAGTAAAAGACAGTTGTGATAACCTCAACCAAACAAATAATATATATATACCATTTTAAGACTACACGTGAGATAGTAAGCAAAGTGATAATACTCGTAGATTGGGTTTCAATGTAAATAGCATCACAATCCGTAGAAAATAGTGAGACGCAAATTTAGGAGTTAGATAAAAGCGAACTAATAAAATGCCCCAAAATCGAATGAAATGACTTCACCGAAAATTAAAGCATTAAAGGCTTCCACTGACGATAAGCTCTTCGAAAGCTTCTAATTCCAATTTATATCGTATTTAGAACGTTAACCAAAAGAAAATGGTAAAAGTGCGACGTTGTTTTCCTTAAAAGGAAAATATATTGAAATTGCAGCTTAACATTTTTATACTATTTGAAGGAATACAAATTAGTGTGTAAAATACTTCATTGATTTGGGAATTCAAAGATTAATAATACTGGGCATGAACGGGAATGAACAGAGCCCTTAAACACACACATACATACATACATATATATATATATATATATATATATATATATATATATATATATATATATATATATATATATATATATATATATATATATATGAATTACAAGAAATTGTAGCGGTTACCAGCAGATGCCCATTCTACACACACACACACACACACACACACACACACACACACATATATATATATATATATATATATATATATATATATATATATAATATACATTTTATATATATGTGTGTGTGGTGTGTGTGAAATTGTAATAATTTTTAAGCCAACGTGATTCTTTTATCAACATATCCACAGGTGAAAAATTAGAGGCCGGGGTGTATGTCCTGACCGGTTTCGAATTTATTTCCAAGCCATTGACGAAGGAAATAAAGTCGAATCCGGTCAGAACCTACACCCCGTTTCTTATACATCATAACACACATATGCACATACGTTTTCATGTCACGCCTTCTTAAATCCGGATTGGAATATTCCATCACCATTTGATGTCTAGGCCCGTCCCTTACGACGCTCCTGATTGGCTATTGATAAGCCTGTCACAGGGCTGGAAACTCTCAGTCTTTTGAGAGAGTTCACATAAGATGGATGTATGTTCCACCGCTCCTGATGGATACTTTTGGAAGACGTATCCCTCAGGAGACATGGAAAATACATTCTGCTTATGTGAACTCTCCCGTTACTGGCTTATCAACAGCCAATCAGGGGCGTCGTAAGGGACTGGCCTAGACATCAAATGCACGGTTGATGTGAATCTACTATAGAGATTGGAATTTCTCAGTTTCTAAATGGGCCAGTCAAAGCTGCAGAGGTGCTTTTTAGTTAAAAATATTCCGCACCTGCAAAACAACTGACCCATCGTCCACAAAGTCATATGTCACATATATACCTTCCCCCCGCCCCCAAAGCCCACCAGCATTTTCACACATACACATTCGCCGGTCCCTTTTGATCTACACACGGCGTATGCATAAAGGGATGAAGAATTTGCATGCGACCTTCAATTCTGTCATCCAACATAGCAGGGCTTTGAGTCTTCCATCTTCCTTTATTCAAGTTCGGGGCTCAGTTTTGCAAATTCCAAATTCATTCTTGGTTCATTTCAACATTTCTTCGCCCTTTTGCTTGATTCACTATCCATCCACATCCTTGCAAATGTTCTTTTCACAAAATTAGTCTAATCCATATGAATCACGTTACTTAATCATCATATCTTACACTGTACGACTATGTGAGTCTGTAAAAGTCAACGTATCTACTTCCTTTTTCACTAAGCACATTTCTCATTATTCTTCATATTCTTTAAAAAAAATTCGAGACATGCTTTATAAGGTATCACCCAGTTCAGCCTAATTTCTTGTACAACATACGAACATTTGAGATATACCCGCAAACCAAATAGAAACTAGAAATTAGTTCCTGAATATGAGCCGAGTATTTATGAGTTGATGAGTGTCTGTATAAAAATATAAAAATATAAGAATTAAGGTAACGAAACAAGGACAGATTAATATGAGCACATCTCTATAGTGAAACGAGAATTGTCAGAACACGCACACATACACCCACACATTTATTATATACACACACACATATATACACACACATATATATATATATATATATATCATATATATATATATACATATATATATATATATATATATATATATATATATATATCATATATATATATATTGCTATATATATATATATATATATATATATATATATATATGATATACATATATGTATATATATATATATATATATATATATATGTATATATATATATATATATATATATATATATATATATACTATATATATATATATATATATATATATATATATATATATATATATATATGATCATACAGAGTAAATTGTGATGGCTGAGTAACGTGAGTCATATGAATTAGAATAGTCTTGTGAAAAGAAAATAAGCAAGGATGTGGACGAAGAAATGTCGAAATGAACCCAGAATGAATTTGGAATATGCAAAACTGAGTCACGAACTTGAGTTAAGGGAAAGATGGAAGACTTGATCAAAGCCCTGCTATGTTGGATGACAAATTCTTCATCCTTTCATGCATACATCGTGTGTAAATCAAAAGGGACCCGGACGACTGTGAATATGCAAGTGTATGTACAAAGGAAGATGAATTTTAGAACAGCATCACGAGTTCGGATTTAGAATACAGGAAGTGTACGCACCATCACTGTAACTGGTTTCCATTGACAATATATATATATATATATATATATATATATATATATATGATATATTATATGTATATATATATATATATATATATTTATATATATATATATATATATATATATATATATAATATATATGGTGAATGGGCATGTCCTGTGGTAACCCTAAACTACTTTTTTAATTCACGTGGTTTCACTGCGCCAAAATCTATTGTACTCCAAAATAAAAAATTAAAAAATGCTGGTAGCCATGCGTCATGTCTCATAAATAGCGATATTTCATATAAAATGAAAAATTGGCCTCGTTTTCCTTGATATATTTGCCTTTTTAGAGAGAGAGAGAGAGAGAGAGAGAGAGAGAGAGAGAGAGAGAGAGAGAGAGAGAAGTAATTTGTATACGTTATTAAAATAGTTATAATTGACCTTGAATGATGCTAAATTGAAAATCAATACTGTTGGTATTTAAGATTTAATGGGTGTGTGAAAGAATTGATAGACAATTAGGTGGTGAAAATAGTAAGAAATTTTAAGACTTTATCCTCAGTTATTTGTTCTTTATATTAATTTACATTTGACTGATTCTCTACTTTTTTTTATTATAGATATTTAACGATGGGTTGTAAATAGCAACGTAGGCTGTTCTGACTTGCAACCATCAAAATGTTTTCCATGAAAGAGATGAATGCATAGCTATTGGAAAAGCAACGATAATTGGTGTCTGTAGTATTCACATAATATAGATAATCCTGTATGGTTACTTATACGCATCTGTTGAAAATGAAGATTACAATAATTCTTCTTGTATTGACCTACCGTTTATAGCCAGTCGATAATTGATGACCAGCTTGACTTTGGGGGATATATGAATTCTTTTGAAACAGAAACAACGTGTTTAAAGATTAAGAACATTTATTTTACGCCCTCATTCTCAAGCACACTATACAAAACCACACATATACACATATATGTGTTTGGCGTCACAGTTGCCAATTATCAGTGTATTACTTTACTTCTTGCATCAACGAAGACACAAGCGGATTCTAAGGGAACGTGTCCATCCTGTTGCTACCTTTTTATTCTGGAGCTGAGAATGTTACCATTTTCAGAGTTGGATTCTTGAAATTGACGATTCACTGAGAAACGAAAGTTTTGGAGTCAATCGCTCGTCCAACAAAAACTACATAATAAATAATGTTTCTTTTTTTTCAAATAATTTGCTATTAAACCTGGGTGGCTGTTTTCAAGACTGAATATCAGAAAACAAAAAATATTGAGAGAGTTTTTCATTTTTTTGTCCGATTCCAAAATGTCTCTTGTTCTATCCAATTTTTTGGTGCTATTCTTTGTTCTCTTCATGTGATGGTATACGGTTTTCATTATGCATTTTATTAATTGAAATGTGTCCTTTTCCTGACTTAAACTATTAATGCAACAACTTAACGTTCATTCCTAGGAAGCTCTTTAGTTAACGTATGCTCATATTTCATAATATCCATTCTATATGAATGCAAGTAGAGATTAAATGCACCACGAGCTAAGCTTCCCTTCAAACTACACAGATCGAGGGGATGACTTATTTTCTAGTTTGCAACAATAATTGACATGAGTTACAGAAGCTTCTTTATGCTTTCAAATGAAAATGAAGCTGGTTGGTGACACAATTACGAAATGTAACTGCTACAATGAAAATGGCAATGATACTCGCTGGTGTTTTTATCGTGTAGGAGAAGCAGAATTGTG
>NC_061109.1:73808401-73825901 GCF_015104395.2 Macrobrachium nipponense
GCACTGACGATGACCCTCACCACAATAAATTAAGCAAGGCCATTAGCCGCTCTCCTGCATCTCATTTCGTGCCATTCCCACTGACAAAGGAATCTTTCATGTCCATTGTCCTTAGTTCCCTTGCGTTCAGCATATTTTGGCCTGTATTACGCTGTAATGGAAATCTACCTCATTCTTGTAGTATTGCAGTTTTAACTGCTACGGAATTATTAAAGGAATTCTCATTGGGTGGTTAATCTATGCTAAACGCCGCTCCTTGGCTACCATTAATTTCGAGACATCATAGTGAATATAATTTCTTTTTTATTATTCATCCACGTATCATGAGAAGTATCGAAATGATCAATAAGATCGTGGACACTACGAACTTGCAAGGTAGTCCTAAGGTTAAGTTGACCGCGAATACTTTTTAAAACAAAGAAATTTCTTATGATTAACTCGGATGATGACTGGCAGAGGTGAATAGCTATTTTCTCTTTACAGAAAAATTTGTATTATTTCTTATCCTCCTCCCCTTTCTTGGTTTCTCTCTCTATATAGATACATACATACACACCCATATATATATATATATATATATATATATATATATATATATATATAGTTATATATATATATATTATATATATATATATATTATATATATATCATATATATATATATATATATATATATACATATATATATATATATATATTGTTTCTATGTGTCTGTGCGTGTACGTGAGTTCGTTCATGCATGTAGCACTGCACAAAGTGAGAGAGAGAGTATGCGTGTCATATTACAAAACACGAAAAATTGCTTGCAATATGTTTTTTTGCACTGCATAAATTATTCCCAGGTCTTAAGCGCACTATCTGAAATGACATATTGATAAACTGTTGATACTGTCACTAACTTTTACTGGGTTATTCTCCCACCTTCTTCATGAATATGTAAAGGAAGTATTGATATATCAATACGAGAGAGAGAGAGCAGAGGAGAGAGAGAGACGAGAGAGAGAGAGAGAGAGAGAGAGAGAGAGAGAGAGAGAGAGAGAGAGAGAATAAACTGGTTGTAGTGTTGAAGCCTCTGAATGAAAGGCAGTTTCCCTTAAATAACTCTCCGATTTTATATATTAGAATTATTATTTTTAAACATCGTTATTCAATTTGAATTAGCGAGCATCCATAATGCATAACAGGGAACGCTTAGAACAATCAATTTCCCTGAGGTCACTGCATTGGTAACATGTTTCATAATACCAACAAGATGCGATTGCTGAGAAAAGAATGAAAAATTAATAAAATTGAATTACTTTAATTATGATGAAAGAAAAAATGTTTCTAAGTTACCACAGGGTACTGAACTTTGTCATGACCATATACTTCCAAGCCCAAAATTGAGCTAAAATTAAACGAATAGCCGACCCTGATAATGATGTACTCGTATTCGGAACATCGGAAACTTTAAGGACATATTACATACGCATCTGATGATAATGGTCACGTCTGCTGAAAGTAGATAAATGAAAACTTTGAGGAAATCCATAGTTTTACTCGATGATCATTGGCAAAATCAACTGTCATTAAAAGTCTTCATGTATTGACTGGTCGTGCACATGAGTTAACCTTTCACCTCGCAATGGTTATGTGACCGATATTGCACTTTTGTTTAATGACTTTTTTGAAGCGCTGCGAATGCTATCGAAATGCATAAGAAAAATAAGATCCATATACATATATAAAAATGGATGCATATATGGATGTGTATATGTGCCACATACACTTTGAAACACATTGAGCAATTTCAACCAAAACTTGTTATATGGAAATATTACCGATTGGAAAAGAATACTGTCGGGGCAAGACATCACTGGCACCAAAGGGTCGGTGTGGGAATGGGGTGAAATATAAAAATAACCGAAAACGACAGATATTAGTGTCTAATCCATAATTTTCGAGGCCGCTGAGATGAAGTGACACTCAAAATGCCCTTCAAGTCCAATTTCAGTCCCGATAAAGGAGGGGGTGAGAAGGGGGTGACGTAAAAATAAATACAAAAAAACAGTATTATTGTCTGATCCGTAGATTTCGAGGTGACACTCCCAATGCCCCTCAAGTCCATGTTCAGCACCAATAGGAAGGGGAGTTGAGAAAGTGTCTAATCCACAGTTTTCTAGGTTGCTGATATGAATACTGGCGCTCCTGATGCCCTTCAAGTTCAAGTTCCGCTCGGATAGGAAGTGGGAATGAGAAGGGGTGTGAAGGGGATAACATGTAAAGATAACTGAAAATGACAGATATTAGTGTCTAATTCATAGTTTTCCATTCAATACCCTTCAAGTCCAAGTTCAGCCCCGATATGAAGGGGGGTGATATGCGGTGGAAAGTGGTGATATGTGCAAATTAAAACCAAAAACTATAGATATTAGCCTCTAATTGATAGTTTTTGAGGTCGCTGAGATGAACAATAATATTCCTGATGCCCTTCAAGCCCAAGTTCAGCCCCGATACGATGGGGGAGGCCGATAAGAGGTGAAAAATAAAATGTAAACAATGACAGATATTAGTGCCTAATCCACAGTTTTCAAGGTTGCTGGGATGAATAGAGAAACTCCTAATGCCCCTTGAGTCCAAGTTCAACTGAAGCAACTATCTTAACAGGAAAGGGAGAGAGTGAGGGGGAGCGAAAGTGAGACAAATGGCAGAGGCAGCACTAGGAGGAAAGAGAGAGAGAGAGAGAGAGAGTGTGTGAGAGAGAGTTTATCACTTGTCAGTCAGAGTTTTCCCAGGCAGTGCCGGGTTATTCGGCTAGTATTTAATAAAGTACCCACTTTTCAGGAATATAAAAGAATTAAGGGAATCTAGAAATAGCAATATTCAGCACAGCATTTCCCAGTACCACATTTATCTCATGCATTACGTTTATTAATGTTAGTGCCTCTCTGAGATGAGCTGACCTTCAACAAGGATTATGATATTTTCAAAATATCTATACAAAGATAATAAAAGTGAGGCCTTATATTCTTCATGACAATACCTTAATTGAATTGCTTTCAGTGTGTTGAATGTTTTACACAGTGACAAAATGTGGGTTTAGGCAGGTGCTGTATTTCATTGAAATAGTATCAGCTCGTTAAATAAAATTCACGAAACCATGAAAAATAATTCAACTTTATCCATTTAACCTCATTTTAAGTAACTTTCTTCTATGAATGTCTATGTCTTCCATTATGACTCTTGCTCTCTTAACACACAATATTATATATTTGATAGATGTCCAGCTAACTTTTTCTAGAAGTCTGTCTCTCGCTGTCATAAATAGAGCTATCAGGGGATACATAATCGAAGTCGAACCAAATTCTTCGTCCATCACGCGAATGTCAAAAAAAACGAAGCGACAGGTAGATGCGTCGATAAGGAAATGATTCTTTCTAAGTTTTGTACGTGACATTTTCGACAATGTGATTGGGTTGTCTATGATCTGATGATAATCAGAATAGTCTAAATTCACTCTTGTGAGATAACAGGAAATAATGATTGAATTAAATGACGAAAAACAATAGTAAAAGCATAAGTAAATCACTGAATAAATGGAAATATTTTGAAATTACATAAGAGAGTATTACACATTAGTACGATCTTAATTGCCGTACGGATGTGAATAATGATATTATAGTGATGATATAAAGAAAAGATTTTGTCAACCAGAGAAGATTTAATTAAGGATGTTAGGAAGCAGCTGTCAGGAAAGAGCGAAAATTAGAATGGTATCACAAGGGAAGTTAAAACCAACAGTACACGACAGTGTTCCGTGAAGTTGGGGCGGTGAATAGAGTAATATGTGTTCAGTAACTTTGCTAAAAGGATTACTTCCGCGTTCTAATTCCTTTGTGTTGCCACTCAATGTATATATAAAATTCGCTTCATTTTCTTGTCATGAACGTATATGTACACACACACATACACATACACATACACACACTTATATATATATATATAATATATGTATATATATACATATATATATATTATATATATATATATATATATATATATATATATATAATATATAATATATATATATATATATATAAGGGATGAAAATCACACAATGGCTCATTGATAAGAGTTCAAATGGGTAATTTATAGCTCAGAATGAATACGAAATGGCTTCAACGTGACTTTTTGTAGTAGTAATACATAAACATATATATATATATATATATATATATATATATATATATATATATATATATACATATATATATATATAGTTTATGTATTACTACTAGAAAAGTCACGTTGAAGCCATTTCGTATTCATTCTGAGCTATAAATTACCCATTTGAACTTTTACCAATGAGCCATTGTGTGATTTCATCCCTTATTTGATTTTTCTTCGAGCAGTTGTAAACATTTTTTTTATCATTCAGTGAACAATAAAATAATCTCTGCTCGTTTGAGAATATATGCATTTATTGCTTTCCTGATCAAATCTCCTTGAACCCAAAGGATATGCGGGAAGCGTCTGTACAAAGGGTCTTCTGACTCTCATAAGGACCTCAGGCTAAATGCATCAGCTAAGTTCCACGTGCTGCTAGAGCGGTCTAATCAATATGTAGTCAATGAGAAAATAAAACTGAAGCTCGAGTCCAAATTTATATCTCAAAATCCCCAGGAAATCTCGAAAGGGATTGTTTAATTTTATCATATATCTATTATGAAGATTTGATTAGTATTACGAAAACCTTATCTGTATAATATTATCTCGTGAGTGAGGAAAATTGGTGTTATGATAAAATTTGTTACTCAGTTTTTTAATAGATGAAACGCTGACTGTTTGCAAAGATAAACGCATACACTCCAACGCATCTGCGCTTGCATTCCAAGGCAAACTTTTCAATACTCCTCGTCTGGTAGGGCGGTAGATGTGTAAGAAGGGAAACGTGTGTGTTTGGCAAGTAATTGTTGACAACTAATTGTTGCTGAAATGGTGGAAGTAATACATTTCAGTGTATATAAACTCTGAAACTTTCGTATGGTGGAAAAAGTGATTAAAATTTAATAGGCAGTCCGTTCTTTCCATATCGTAGGAAGCTTGCATTACGTGTATTGAGTATCGATGCTGTAAAATACTCTAGACTGTCAAGATGTGGACAAGAGATGTTGTGTTCCCTTTTCTTCCATAAACCAACAGTTCATTTCCTTATTTTACCTTGGATCCATCAGGCACGACAACTACATGCAAGTTACCTGGTGGTAGCGACTTCAGCAATTGTAAATAAATTTCCAATTGAAAATAAATTTCCATCTCTAAGAGAGAAAAAAGACCCGCTTTTTTTTCCCCTCCGTCTGTCTCTATGTCCGCTAGTTTTTGACCGAGTGACGCTACACCCAGTGAGTTCGACTGTCGACAGCGTACCTCAGTCACAAAACTTACACTGCCAAGTAAATGATACGAGATGTCTCTGGGTGGTAAATCGTCTACTATATGGCGTGCGCTCTCTCTCTCTCTCTCTCTCTCTCTCTCTCTCTCTCGCCGTATGTACTTGTAGTTACCGTTCACCTTCGGCAGTGAGACAGCTTGCTCGGTTGAAGAAAGTACACTGAGAACGGCAAAAGGTAATATTGACCCGGGGAACGATTAATAAACCTTGCCAGCATTGTTGTGGTTATTACTATTCCAAGAGCAGCCACTTCTGCATACAACCGGCAAAACTTTCATTGATCCTGATTGACAGGTTGAAATAGAACAAGATTGTTAGAACCTTATGAAAATGTCCTTCACATATGCTTAAAGCTTCAAACATAGATAGATAGAGAGATAGATAGATAGATAGATAGATAGATAGATAGATAGATAGATAATAGATAGTAGATAGATAGGAGATCGATAGAATAGATGATTAGGTAGAATAGATAGATAGATAATAGATTGAACAGTTCACAATATTTCCCGTAAATAATAAGGCAGGCGTACTGAAAGATGCATTTTAACAGACCAGACATTCTTCTCTCTGAATCCGCCTGAATTTTCATCATATCCAAATACATGAAAGAATCAGTTTACAATAAAAATAAAAACAAGTCCAGCGTACATGAACTGGCTTTCGAATCCATAACTAAGTGATAATGCTCATCTGTGCTTAGAAGGGGAACTAACTTTCTGATCAACAATATATCCCCCAAAGGTTTAATTGCTTTGAAACCAGATACCCATTAATTGGTATCTAACGCAACCTAAATGGAACAATAGCCTCCACAAACAGGGTACCCTGGGCGCTCTCAACGAAATTTACAGCGCTTTCACGGTTTGTTGGTGCTCATGAGAGAGGGGATGTAATAACCTATTATATACTTCAATTACGAAGATTTGAAATGAAGTTTAGGGTGATTGAGAGTCAGTATCTCATCTCTCATCTCGTATTCATTTTCATATTTCAAAGGAACTTACTGGTGACCTGATGAATTTCTGTACAGTACAATGTATGGATAGATTTTTTTTATTTGGTAATTTTACACAAATATTGAGATGCCTCTGTTCGTGCTATATAACAATTAACACATTGGTAAACTGCAAGACAATAGTTCGCAAATTGCAGGCATACGGTAAAAAATGGTTTATACAATTAAATATTCATATATCGCAGACGACATAATTTTACCTATAAGTGAGAGGGCTAACTACACTATTTTCGGAATGTTTTACCATTAAAAAATATATTACAATCATATATTAATTATATATTACCTATATTGTTATGAATAAAACGGGAAGTATTTCTTGAGCATTTAATTCCTACCTATTAGTCATTCTATTGTTTTTTTATGTGATATGAAATGTTAAAACTATACCAAAGATTAGAAAGGTTAAAGGGAGAGATGTACACAATAGGCACTTACAATAGCATCGTGTAATTGTTAATTTCAGCATAGAATGATCTTATGACTAATCAGTGTATAAATGAATAATGATAAGGTACTATATCAAATCTATCATTAATTTGCATAAGCTTAAAATTTCGTTTAGAGAGGAGGATACGTAGAATGCATGTATATATTAATAGAATGATAATATATATATATATATATAAACCACACATATATATACAATACATATATATATATATATATATATAATATAATAATAATTTATATAATATTATATATATATCGAGCTACAGTGTCCTTTAATATCTAATTCGCTTTACCGTACGGAATTAAATATATTTTTCATATATGCTTAACCGAAAGGGAATTTTTTCTCGATAATAGACTTGCCTGGACCTGGGCGCGAACCCATGGAGCCTTTCAAATCCAGGAAACGTCAGTGAAGCTTTTACCCTACTACACCACCTCAAGAGGCTATAAAGTTCATGTCGCCTCTCGCCCTCAAATACCTTTCGCGCTCAGGTAATTCGTTGGTTTGGAGACAACATCAACCCACCTCGGCCCCGGTAGTGTTGACAGCACGTAGCCAATCTATAAGTCATGTCACATTTCCGTGATTTATATACATATATGTATATAAATCACGGAAATGTGATATGACTTATATATATATATATATATACTATATATATATATATATATATATATATAATATATATATATATATATATATATATATATATATATATGTATGTATATATATGTATGTATATACATGGATATATAGATATATATACATTTACATATAGTGACACGGCTACACGACGACACAATATTAATAGATTTGCAGTCAACTTGGTCATAATATATTGAAAATGAGAGAGAGAGAGAGAGAGAGAGAGAGAGAGAGAGAGAGAGAGAGAGAGAGAGAGAGAATGAAAGTCGGATGAAAACAAAATTTTACTACAAATCTCTAATACAAGAAAAACGCAGTTTGCCACTAAAGTAACTCAAAATGGCAAAACACCAGTTTAAAATTAAATTTTTTTTGCGTTACTATTTTCCCAAATGCTTGAAACCCCTGAGTATGTAATTGCAGCACAATGATTAGCACCAGACTTTAATATTCTTCTGGTCTATTACTCTTCCGTCTTTATTGCATATCTTACTCTAATCAGGTTAACACATTAATCTACTAAGCAACATAGAAATCATTTTACACGGAGATTCAACAGACTTTAAGTGAAGATGTTTATTTAAGAGTAATCTAACTTCCAGTTAGAAACTTTAGAAAATAATTGTTCAATATTTAGTGCGTCGAAATTGTCTACCCGTCTGTCTCTATTAATAAAAGCGGTATTCAACTTTCATAAACTTTTATCTCACTGGGTTTTTTCGTTCTCAGATTATATTAGGGCAAGAGAATGCTAAAGAAAGAATCATTCCATTTTCATAATCCGATATTTCCAGCTTAAAGTTTTAGTCACATGATTCCAGATTAATGAGATTCGTTGAGCAAATAATCCAACATAATGTTTTCTTCGTTTGAAGTTTTTGTTTCACAATTAATGGGGTGCGACCAGACTCTAAAGCATTTGCACTATTTATATATATATATATATATATATATATATATATGTATATATATTATATTATATATATATATATCATACTATATATATATATATATATATATGGTATATAGTAGTATGTATAGTATATATATATATATGCATACATACATATATATACATATACAATAAGATATACACACACACACACTCATATATATATATATATATATATATATATATATATATATATATTTGTGTATGTATGTATGTTATGTGTGTGTGAAAGAACCTGGACTAGAAGAGCTAGGAATAATTTAACCAATCAACGTCTCAGGGTCATAGTTACTTGTAGACATAGATGTCATATACTTTACTTGTTAAAATATTTAGTTTTCTCTATTTTCATCATTATTATTTTTTATTTTCATTTATGTTTAATAATAATAATAATAATAATGTTCTAAAGGGTCCACAATAATACAAAGTGTAAAAAGTCTGTGTATAATTTTGAAGACTTTACAGAAAGCTTTCGAACCCTTCCCTGGGTTCATCTTCAGTCCAAATGAAGAATACGTTACGACAAGTACAGAGGTAAATTTAAAAAACAAGAGACGTTGAAGATCGTTGACAACGGTCGTTAGCTCGTTAATGGGCCAGGTGAAGAAAGAGGGTAGTTAACAACAACTAGGTGATACCCTCTCCCCTATCAATCCTTCTGGCTGCAATCCTGTTGGATCTTCGTACAGGTTGTTGCAACATTACATGAAGTCCTTCATCCAAGGCGTAGATTGGGCACCGTTATCAGACTCCCCCGGGGCAGCGGTTACCTGGACAGGAATAGGCAAGGCAGAGGCAGCATCAGGAGAGGGAAAAACAGAGCCTGTCCTATAGTTAAAATCTTTTAAAAACATACTAGTAATATAAAAATTAACAAATGGGTCTTCGTTGACAAAAGACTTGTTTCCTTTGAATGATTCTCCCAAACTTATAGCAGCTCCCTCGACTAGTCGTCTGACATTTACATTGTTACTTTTAAAGATAATTTTAGCCTCGTTCCAGTTGAGTCTATGATCATTCATGAATGCATGTGCTACTATTGCGCTGTTTTGTGATTGTACTTCATAAGCTCGCTTATGTTCGCCCCAACGTATATCTAGTCCCCGTCCACTTTCACCAAAATATTTACTATTACAATCCATACACGGTAGTTCGTAAACGCCTGGGACTATGGGATTTTTATCATTGTTATTGTTTCTTACGAGGGAACGTCTTATTGTATTTTCATATTTGAACGCAATTTTAGTTTCCTTCTGACTTTTGTTGATATGTCCACTAATATTCTTTACTTCTGGATTAAAGGGAAGGTGCAAATATCTTTTTGGTTTTTTCCTTAGTATTAATCTCTCAGTCCATAGAACGACTTCCTCGCTCGCGAAATTGCTTTCTCAATGAAGTGAGGGGGATATCTGAGACTTCTAAAGTAGCCGTGATGTGTTTTTTAAGTAACAATGTAAATGTCAGACGACTAGTCGAGGGAGCTGCTATAAGTTTGGGAGAATCATTCAAAGGAAACAAGTCTTTTGTCAACGAAGACCCATTTGTTAATTTTTTATTACTAGTATGTTTTTTAAAAGATTTTAACTATAGGACAGGGCTCTGTTTTTCCCTCTCCTGATGCTGCCTCTGCCTTGCCTATTCCTGTCCCGGTAACCACTGCCCCGGGGGAGTCTGATAACGGTGCCCAATCTACGCCCTTGGATGAAGGACTTCATGTAATGTTGCAACAACCTGTACGAAGATCCAACAGGATTGCAGCCAGAAGGATTGATAGGGGAGAGGGTATCACCTAGTTGTTGTTAACTACCCTCTTTCTTCACCTGGCCCATTAACGAGCTAACGACCGTTGTCAACGATCTTCAACGTCTCTTGTTTTTTTAAATTTACCTCTGTACTTGTCGTAACGTATTCTTCATTTGGACTGAAGATGAACCCAGGGAAGGGTTCGAAAGCTTTCTGTAAAGTCTTCAAAATTATACACAGACTTTTTACACTTTGTATTATTGTGGACCCTTTAGAACATTATATATACTCTCGTGATAGAGAGTTTTTCCCTAATAATAATAATAATAATAATAATAATAATAATAATAATAATAATAATAATAATAATAATAATATAATAATAATATTTATAATTATTATTATATTATTATTTCGGAAGGAGACCCTCTCGTAGACATGTTTTGTTAAAAATGATTGCTGCTTCAGCACTATTAATCTTGTAGAGAGTCTTCTCTATTTTTCTGATGACGGCTTTCTCGTTGTTGCTTATACTGGCGAGCAATGCACCAAAGGGTCGATTCGAGGAGCATCTCGATCTCCAGGCGTTTCTCGTGTTTCTTTCGGCTTTGACATGAGGTGGCAGTTTAGCCCGTGGTTTAATAGGTCATTTTGTTCAGGGGTGGGCTGGTATGCAGTGAGGTTGATATACCTCTGCGTCTTTTCTTGGATGCGTAGCTTACCACCGTTGAAGGCGACAAGTTTGCGGGTTACGCCCCTAACCCGGCCACGCATGTCTTCCTCGCTTAGGCAGGTAAGGCCTTCGTAGGTGGGAGGCTTGCGCTGGTCCTCCGCTCGGTCGTCTGCTTGGTTGGTGGTAGTCTCTTGTAGGGGTGTCGTGTCTGGTATTGTTATCAGGATCAGGGTGGACAGCTTCAGCACGTATTTTCGCCCATTCTTCTCGCAGGCAGTGGTGTTCCTCCTTCAGGGTCTTCAGATCGGTAGTCTTCTCCCGTAGTTGCCGCTGTAGGAGGGACGTTCTGAAGTCCCTGGTCCTTTCTTCATTTCTTGCTGTGGGGTCGACCCTTTGGTGCGTTGCTCGCCAGTATAAGCAACAACGAGAAAGCCGTCATCAGAAAAACAGAGAAGACTCTATACAAGATTAATAGTGCTGAAGCAGCAATCATTTTTAACAAAACATATTATTATTATTATTATTATTACTATTATTATTATTATTATTATTATCATTATTATCATTATTATCATTATTATTATTATTATTATTATTATTATTATTATTATTATTATTATTATTATTATTATCCATTATTATTATTATTATTATGAAGTGTAGATAAATGCTATTATTACATCAGATGCAATAAATTTGCATAAACCTATTCACATTTTTCCTATAATTGCTTTTTCCCTGTTACTGCATTCCGTCAATAACTCTCCAATACTTGCAACTCTTTCATAAAGGGAAAGGTAGGTATTCGTTAGATGGAATGCTTCCATTGGAAAAAATTATGACATATGTTTACATGTAACTATGACCTTGAGGTGAGGCGTTGCTTGGTTAAATCGTTCCTTGCCTTTCTAGTCCAAGTCCTTCAAGGCTCCTCAGGTGGTAAAAACCTTATTTCAATACCTGGTCATGATTTCCACGCAAACGTCGAAGTTACTTTGTAACGTGGACGTATTATATTCTTTTTCTATTAAAAGACTTCCAGTCCACGAAAGTTTAACCTCAGTTTATGAAAGAATGATAAGTGTAAGAGAGTTACTGGTAGAATGCAGTTACAGAGAACTACAGTCAAAAGGAAGATTGAAAAAATGTCTATACATTTTGAATGCAGCCGATGCAGCAATTTGTTATAACTATTTATTTGAAGAGGGTCCTCTTGCTACAAATAATAATAAAATAATATATAAAAATAATAATATAATATTGATAACAATCCATCTTGATTCGTGTGGTTAACAACGCAAGCCGTCTCACATGAATTTAGCCCACATAGATTCAAAATCAACATCTGGAGAGAATGATAAGTGTAAGAGAGTTTACTGGGTAGAATGCAGTTACAGGGAGAACTACAGTCAAAAGGAAGATTGAAAAAAAAAAAAAAAAAACAAAATGTCTATACATTTTGGAATGCATGCCGATGCAGCAATTTGTTTATAAAAAAAAAAACTATTTATTTGAAGAGGGTCCTCTTGCTACAAATAATAATAATAATATATAATAATAATATAATATTGATAACAATCCCATCTTGATCGTGTGGTTAACGGCCGTCTCACATGAATTTAGCCCACATAGATTCAAATCACATCTGGAGAGTTTACTGTGTCTTTATAAATATTTCCTTCTGGTAATGGATGTTTACAGTGACAAGCGACTCCAGTAGCACGTGGAAGTCGAGATGTCTAAAAGTTCTTTGTTGACTAATAGATTAAAACTAATCATAACACTCACAAAGAAAGGACATTCATAAAAACAAAGGAGGAAGTCTATTTAGCTGCGAGTGTAGGAAAACCGCGCGTAGAATATCTGATAAACAAGAATTGGGAAGGAGATACAATTAAAGTTAACTGAGCACACAAGATTGATTTCCACATAAAGAAACACACACAAATAAAGTGAAAAAATTAAATGTCCTCGGTGTTTAAAAACTTATTTACGTCTTGTTAAATGCGTTTCTATTTACATCATTGCCGCAGTCTGCAGAACCCATTCACAGTCTTTCAGTGAGCGTAAACTCTCTGCTGGTGTCGAGGAAAACATAACAGGGTTCCACAAAGTGCGGATACTGATACTTTCCAAACCGGGCAGCATTCACTCATTTTCAATGCGAAGTCAACAACTTGGACTGCTTACGTTTTTATGCTAAATGTGAACTCGGAGAGACGCGAATGGAGATGCTGTTACCATGGTAACATTCACATGTAAATAATCTTCTTTTGGAAGACATATAAGTTGGCTACAATTGCTGTCATATTAGGACGCAAGCAGCAGCGTTTATCTTCACCAGTTACAATTTTTTTGTTTGTTTCTGACCTATTTACTGTTCTATCACATACTTATTATCATTGATATCATTGGAGAAACAAATCCACAGTTAAGTAAATGTACATATATTTAAATTTATAACTTTAAGGATAGCTTTCGGGAATCTGTTCGGTTCCCCTTATCAATCTGATATCATTATTCGTTTTTGGTTGAAACAGAAAAAAATAAATATAGAAATTTAAAAAGTCAGTGAATTCAACCAGACGACAGTTATAACCTCTGTCCCTTTACGTAAATACTCCGGAATTGACTTCACAAGGAACCGTAACAGAATCACAAAACATAAGTGTATGCTTGCACAGAATTTTATCTCTTTGAGTGTAGTAATCATTTCCTGTCCTCGAAGGTAGTGTTATCTTTGCTTCCGGTTAATAATAACAGTATTCTTCTGAGAACAAGAAGCAAGCACGACAATCCTCTCGTTTTCCTATGAGAGTAGGCAGGATGGAGACAGTAACATTTCTCAAATCGGCACAGATATTTATGAAATATTTGAACGAATATTTTCAACGATACCACTACACTCTTAATGGAAACGCAACAGCTCATATTTAAAACTGATATGAACATAGTATGAGTAAGAAACGATTTGCTTTCGATTTTAAATATTCATTTTCTTCTCGTTGTTTTATATGCTATTCCCTTTTATCAAATATAGTTCAGGAATTCTTTACGTCAGATGGTGACTTTCGGAGGATAAGGCGCTTTGAAAACATATCACGCTCTCCTTATTTTATTGATCACACACAAGCAGAAAAACCCCGAAGACTAGAATTTATGTCAAACCCTTACCCCCAAAGTAAAGCTAAGGAAAGAACGTTAACCTCTCGACTTCAACAGCCAATAGAAATAAAGAACCAAGGGAGCCGACTGTCCAGTAAAACTACGAGTTTTCTTTCCTTCTGAAATAAACTGGATGTTCTGACAACATACTGCAAAACTTGGTTCGTAGATTGGGATAGGAATTTAAAAGGTGGCGAATGAACAAGTAAATTCGATAGAGAGAGAGAGAGAGAGAGAGAGAAGAGAGAGAGAGAGAGAGAGAGAGAGAGAGAATGTATGCATGGGTGTTTGCAAAGCTTGGCTCATAAATATTAGTGGAAATTTATGAGGTGACGAACAAACAGCTAAATCGGAGAGAGAGAGAGAGAGAGAGAGAGAGAGAGAGAGAGAGAGAGAGAGAGAGAGAGAGAGAGAGAGAGAGAGAGAGAATTTTTGAATTCTTTTTGCTCAATCACTGAACATTAATTTCAATATCACACAAAAAAATCATATATCTTCAGTTGTCATAATAGTGAAACCATATACAGTACAATGAAGTATTAAGCTGTTGGTAATGAACGATTCATCATGGCCATTGCAATCGCCTGTTAGACGGGAAAATAAACCAACTGCAAATTAATTAAAACGGAGTTTGTGTTTGGGATTCACTTAATGATGATGATAGCTATCAATTTGCTGAACACCACTAAAACAAACGAGGGAAATCAAACTGTGAATCTGTGGCAAACAAAGGGAACGTGTAATGACGTGTCGTAATTACTGACAGTAATTAACACTTCCGTAACGAACGTAAACACGCTGTCAACACTTTTCGTCCTCATTGACAAACGTAGTTAATAAGCTTCTCCTTTATCATTAAAAGTGAAACAAGAGATTTGATAGGGCTTTGAGGATTATCCTGGCACAAAGGGAGTTGGCAAAAAAGATTAAACACAAAGAAAACAACCACGTTTCAGTTTGGACAATTTGATTTATTTATTTGTTTATTTATTTTATTTATTTATTTTAGAATCGTGCAGTTAATTCAAGCCATTTTTGCTGTGTGTTTTTTTTTTTACTTCTAAGCCTATAATATGAGGCACCTATCCTGTTGAATACACATAGCATGAAGGAGGGACTAATAAACGTCTAATAGAGGTCGTAAAAAATACAAAACAAACAAACCTTCAGAAATTCTATCATGATCATTTTCTTTTCCTTTAATACCGTATGACCGTTAATACCTACGGTTGTATGTAAAGTTATGCCTACCTCAGTTCGCACTTGTAAGAATGTCTTAGTGCAATTCACATTGATAACAACGAATGAGACAATCTCGGATATATTTTTGGTAAGTAACGATATACATGGAAAAGAGTTTATCTATGAGATTATTCATTGTAACTGAAATATTAAATTCTAAGGAAAACTTTTAAGAGAGAGAGAGAGTGGGGACTTTTTCTGAACATTTCTTCATCGCAGTGTGAAGTATAATGTACACTATCGATTGTTTCACATATATGAAACAAAGTAACACTATGTAATGTTCGTCTCTGCCAGTGCCTTATCATCCATATTACTGTCAATAGTTCTTTTCTTTGTATAAATATTGATAATCGATATTATCATTTCAATATTATCAGGTTTTGTATCTTTGCTTTCTGTGAGCGATCTGATATTACACTTCAAAATACATACATTTTGTTTTATAAGCACCAACCCTAAAACCCTTTGTATTTTAATTAACATTCCAGACATTTTACCACAAAAGACAGAAGGACATTTCGTATCATCAGTGTAGCACACCTACAGGTATGTGACATTTTGCTTTTAACAGCTTCCCCTGTCATCGACTATCCTGAATCGAAGACGATTTCAACAGGCATCTACCTGACAAAAGAAACTTTATCGAGACCTCGCTCTCTCTCCAGATATCGAAGCAAAGGGGAAAGAGCCGCTTATGGACACAGTATTGCTCCTAACTTCAATATTCGTTCCCATCCCCCCACCCCCGGCCAGCCCCAAGGTGCTGGACGTATCAAGCCAGGCTCGTGTTTCTGGTAATCTTTCCCATCCTCGCAAATGTCTTGGGAACGCTAACAATTGCGGCACATTTCTATTGAGAGGTATTCCAAGTAATAGCTGCAAGAGAATGATAGCATTTCACATGTTAGCTCTCGTTTTCCTATGAGAGTAGGCAGGATGGAGACGGTAACATTTCTCAAATCATGTATTTACGAGTATTTATCTATGTTTTCTTCTAATGTAAATGTCAAACAGCAATTGTTTTTTCCCTCACTCTTTTCATCATTGCGTATACCATCGTACGTGACTTTCATTTGAATCATGGCATGAAATTATACATCCACAAATGTTTAGTTTGAATTCGTACCAAATTCTTGGACGTCAATTATTTCATTAACCTTATATGATGTTTCGTTCAATAGTCTTCACTATTTTATAAAGCAAAAGTAAGGCTTAGTTATAAATAAAAAATTACTAACTCTTCGCTATAGAGATTCTACCGGGAGGAGGTGCGTTAATGTGAACCTCACCTCCTGCAGGAGAAGAAACGTAACGAAAATACGCTTGTCAGACTCTCCAAAGGATTGGGTCGCTGGAGAGTAAACAGACTGTTCATTAACTCAAGAAAGGTCTTAATTTGGTCCTCAAGATTACCAGCACACACGAGGAAAGCTTAATTGGTATTTCATCACTCGTGACACAGCAAGTATGAATCTCATAATGAACCGGAAGTCTGGATGCGTACCTAATTAAAAAGATTGCAGCAAATAAGGTATAGGTTTAAGGACAGCATTTGCAGCTTGAATTTTTCATTATCCAAACATTTGGTTATTTTCCCCAAAGCATCACGGGCACGGGGACTTGGCTGGAGATTTCTACAGCATGTTACTGAAAATTCGATTTTTTTGGTAGAAATAATAGATTATAAAGGAGCCATTCCGAGACCAAATATGAAATCGCTGCTATATATACTTATAAAAAGGCCCGAATATACCTAATGTCACTATGCCTAGTTAGGTAAATATTTATCTTCATATTTCTCTCTCTCTCTCTCTCTCTCTCTCTCTCTCTCTCTCTCTCTCTCTCTCTCTCTCTCTTCTCTCTCTCTCTCTCTCTCTCTCTCTCTCTCTCTCTCTTCTGTTTGTGTTGTGTCTAGGTGTGTTTACCCTTTGGCGGCAGGAGAAATTACCTAAATGACATAGAAGTTCCTGGCTTGCATTCCGGATATGTCTCGCAAGAAAATTCTTAATGCAAAATAAAGAGGATACTCCCTTTAACCCATCGTACAGAGAGAGAGAGAGAGAGAGAAAAACAGAAATTGGCTGAAAGCAAGGTTTTTACATCCCATTTACTCCGAGAAACAACGAAAAAAACGGAGGGTAACGAGCTTGGTGGTCTGGAATTGCTTAG
>NC_061109.1:73828401-73833401 GCF_015104395.2 Macrobrachium nipponense
TTCATAGTATTAATGTCGTCTTCGGTGGTATTTTCCTCTTGAATTGGGACATTTTCGGGCGGCGATATGGTGATGTTTGCCGTTACTGGAGTGTTCCTTCGCATGCAGGTCGGGAGCAAAAAGACCTGCATGCGAAGGAACACTCCAGTAACGGCAAACATCACCATATCGCCGCCCGAAAATGTCCCAATTCAAGAGGAAAATACCACCGAAGACGACATTAATATCATGAATAATACCAGCAGTGACGTCACGCGGCCTTTAACCAATCAAAATGAAGCCCGGCGTGATGATAAGTAACTGAGAAGATCGGCGCGCCTTTTGAGCATGCGCTCGGGAGCTGGCTTGAGCCCGCAGCCAGGCAGCCCCCCGCTACACCACCACAATATAAGCAGCTGGACTCACCCTCTCACTTCAGTCCTTCACCCACCTCCGCCCAAGAGGAAGTCTGAGGTTTATTCAGACGAAACGTCCGGAAAGAATCGAAAAGAATAGAAAAGAAATAGAATTTAACATAAATTCTATCTGCAATAACATCTACGGGTCATAACCGAAAATTTGGCTACCCCCACTGGAAATTTTTACCAATAAAAATCCAATCGTTTGACCTAATTGAGATATGTCAACCTTCGGTGCGTTACTCTGCAGTTTAAGCAACAATGAGAAAGCAATAATTGGAATAAAAATAATAATAATAATAATAATCCTGCTGGGCATATTTATCAATGTAAATCCAAATTATTACCAATAATGGATATAAATGCCATATGAACCGTGATCACTATAACTGAACGAGAGGTATATGAAAAATATTAGTGGCTTTTTAAATAATGAAAAGTAGAGCAAAAAAGTTTTCTGCTCTCACGCATTTGTTGGGCGGGAGGAAGGGGATGGGTGGAAGGCTCGTGGAGGTAGTGGGCGATAGGTAGTAGGATGGGGAGGTGTTAGGGAGGTGCGCCAGGAATGACTATTTTGAGGCTTAGTAAATGTCCTCTCGCTATAAAGCTTTCTTTGTTCACATCTTAGAAGTTGCTTATTCTAAAGTCTAATCTGTAGAACGCATTCAGAAAAATAGGTTATGACAATAAGAGTAAAATATTGATATCTATTGCAACGTTACAAAAAGAATCATCTATAACATCCCCAGTTTTTATATGGCAGAAGTCGTATAATTTGAATGTCAGAATATATTTCATCATAATACATTAAAACGAAGATATTCGCACAAAAATACAAAGACGAGAGCATACGAAGACTTAGATGCTATAACAGTAGCAAATTCCATGAACGAAATTTAATCATATCGATCCATATGCAGGGTGGATTTGTGGGAAATGGCTACACATTGATGGTAACCTTTTTTATTTCGTTCTGGTATTCTTCATGGCCTGATTGCTATGTGTGCTTCGTTGGCCCTTTGTAAATAGGGTAATAATTCAATGACTTGATGGTATCCACAATGGCACCGGTAAGGTTCGTCGATTCATACGCAAAAGTACAAACTCACAAACACTATTCGGATGTTCAGTACCACAGTTTGCTAGAACAGTTTGTGATATGAATCATATTGCATGCGAATCGTTCCGTTATATATATATATATATATATATATATATATATATATATATATATATATATATATATATATATATAATACCTAATGATTGTCACAGAAGTATTTGATAGTCCAAACGAATGCCACCGGCTATTCACCCCTAAGGTACTGCCTATTGTAAAATCACACTGCATTAGGAAACGGTCCACCCGAGCACGAGTGATTCCCGATAGGTACGCAACCAATCAGGATCACGCCCTTTCAACAAGATCCTTCGTGGAACCAAGGTCACTAGCCAGACTCACTAGCTGGTCTGAGTGAATCTAGCGGCAGCCAAGTGACGACGAGTGTTGGTACGTACAACCGCATTACCGCTCGCTGCCTCTGTTTATAGGTAGTCATTATCTGTTCAGTAAGCTGTCGTTATTCATTATGAGTTATAATTGCTATTTCTCCTTAAAACGTTTTTCCTTGCGCTGCTCGGTCATGTACCGGTAACAACCGAATATTCCTATTATCACTGCATCCTCTTGGCGTTTGTCGCTTTAACCGGTTATAGGCAGCACTGACGGAAGATCCACAGATAGACCAAAGGTACATACTTCCATATTATACAGTCTTCCTTAGAGGGGCGAATACCCGAAATCATGGCTTCCAATTTGCCTTTTCTCCGACGACTTCCTGGCACTAAAAGATCGATGCTCTGCACTACCGGGAGAGTGAGTAAATGAAACCTGGCATGATATCACCGTAGACATTTACATGTTTTCCCCACTTTCTTGAGATAACTTCTTTTATCCTCGCTGGCTATTAACGACTTAGGTGGACAATAGCTATGTTTCTCTTTCTTACGCTAACGGGCATATAAGAATTTAAAGTGTTCAAATTTCGTCTCTTGAACTATGTATTTCACTCATGCCCATCTATATCTCTTTTCACATCATTACGACCACTTACGGACCGCCCAATAAGCATGAGACCTTGCTGATATAACGACAAAATATTCTCAAATAACAACAACTGCAATCAACAAATTCAGCATCATTCTTCGATGGGATCTTGCTATACCTTAAGAAATAACGAAACGTTAATGCAAATTTTACATTTCCCTTGTACATATAATTGAATGTATAAAATCATTTAATGCATTAAAAGTTATTTGGTTGCACAGGTAATTTGCAGGCATGGACCTCTTGAGGCAGAAATAGTAGGTTGAAAAGAATTTGTTTCGGTGCTTTTAATCATTACTTAGATGTTAGTAAGCAGAGCTGTTGAGAAATCTGATGTTGCCTAAGAGGATAATGCAGGAATACACACTAGTTTCAGCCTGTTATGCCGAACGCTTGCAAATTCTCTCATAAACAAAAGGCTAAAATTACATTTTCATTGAGGACTTGGCTCTCTGTAATTTTGGTGTCATGACCTATAGTGGCAGTTAGTTTAGGATTGGAAATGGCGCTCAAATACAAAAAATCTTTGAAAGTGGATGGAAATTATCTCATATGTACGCAACAATAAGTGTTTATTCATAGAAAAGGTTTTGTTGCACGTGTTACCACAGAAAAACAAAATACCAAAAATATCTTCAAGATTAGATGTTGTTACCAGTCTATTTTTTTATTTGTCACTTTCACATATAAAATTTATATAATAATAGGAAATCAAAATTACTAAATGGAGTGCCAAGTCACAAAGTAACTTGGTCTTGACAGATAACGGCTGCATTTATTTTGCCCTGAATTTAATGGGAATCTAGCGAAATTCTTATCTTTCGTAGGAAGAAGGATTTATCGAAGTCCGATTATGTTGGGAGATACCACTGAGGAAAAGAAGGCACTCTGACTAAATCCATGCTTTCAGCTCAGTATTTCACCAATAATATATCTTCAAGTGAAATTTGAATCTCTCTTGGTGTATATATTTGAAAAAGTTTAAAGGAGTAAAATAATCTTCATTGCCGCTACTTTTAAAATATGAAATATCCTCTAAATTTGTTCATGATTTAAAGGGTATAAAGAGAAAAACCCAAAGGTTATCTGTATTCATTAATAGAGAAACGTTTTAGGATGAATCTACCTGTAATTGCTTATTTAATTGCCCCCAACATCTTTTCTCATTACCTGAATGGCATTGATCGGAGTGTTCGAATTTTATTTTACATTTCATTGGCTGCGTAGATATGGATTTTTTTCTTTTTTACGGTAGAGTAAGGAGACTGAATAAATAAATTGAGAGAGAGAGAGAGAGAGAGAGAGGAGAGGAGAAGAGGAGAGAGAGACTGATATGAGAGAGAGAGAGAGAGAGAGAGAGAGGAGAGAAGTTACCTCTTACTAAAAATATTATGTTTGTGTAGCCTAAATAATTGGATAGATAAATATGGAAAGTCAATTTTAGCCATATGCAATGATGCTTCTATTTTGCTCTCGTCCTACATACGTCAATCATGTTTGAATAAGTTATAATTTGCTCAGAGCTCTAGAGCTCTATAGAGAGAGAGAGAGAGAGAGAGAGAGAGAGAGAAGATGTGGTTCAAGGCTCTGTGAAATCATCTCTTGGAAAGGATGATAATTTTCAGTGATTAAAATGAATGGTACCTAAATATATTGTAGAAATTTGAAAGTTATTACTCTATTATTATTGAATAATAGCTGAAACACCAATTTCAGGATGAACTATAAAGAAGCGTTTAAGTTACTTTTTAGTATTTTTTGAATATTTGCAGTTATTGGTCACGTCAGCCTTACGAGTTATACATTACAAATAATAGGAAAAAAGATTCCTACCTGGCTCTTGAATTCAGGCCATAATAAGTATAGTTACTTTAACTAATACTAGAATAACTACTACTTTCATTACTAATCTTAGTATTAACAGAAAAATTACTGTATCCTCTGTCTTCCCATAATAATAAAAATATGTATAAACAACGTAAAATCATTACCCAAATTGGCCAACTAGATACCCGGTTTTCAAAAGGATTAACTGAATTTTAATTACTGGCAACATGAAGCATCTAACTAAAATATGAATTTGATATTCCATGGAAATAATTAACGTGTGTCCGCTTTTTGCGCAAGTGAAAGGTTCAACAGTATTCCTAATAAAATCATTTTGTTATCATTATTTTTCAAACTAATGAACACATTAAATGAGTCATCCAAACACTCCGCTAAGAAAAATGGCTGTATTGGAGTCATATAATACACGATAAATAATGGCTAATTACCAGCGGAAATAATGATATGCAAATGAGACATTCTCCGATGAGATTACAGTCCCAAAAATATTCATCGCGTACATTGAAATAAAAGCCAAATCTGAATTAAAACACAGTTGATATTTGGCACAAGCCTTATTTTGCATAATTAATCCTAATTGCGCACGATCCGCTTTTGTCGTATTAATGTTTGACTTACCAAAAATCAGATTATGTTTATAACCTTAG
>NC_061109.1:73838401-73855901 GCF_015104395.2 Macrobrachium nipponense
TGATAGAAGGTTATTAGCTATAGTTTAAATTTTCCCAGAATATCAAACAATGAATATGACTTACCAAGTCATTTTTCTTCCAGAAATATGCCAGAAGACAAATTTCATATAGGTAATGCATTAACGAAGAACATAGTTAAAATAAAAGTCCTATATATGACCTTATGGTTCTCTTCAATGGATGATCTCATTAGTGGAGAGGACGGTAGTGTACAGGAACCACTTGGTCTGAATAGTCTTTCTCGCCCACGCAGAGAAACTATTCAAACTAGGCAAAGAAACCATTCAGACCTAGCGGTTTCTAATTTTAGCTAGAATGCGCGACACGTACTCGTAGGTAAGCTGACATGGCAAGAGAAAGATTCACCTTCTGGGCAATGCTTCTGAGTAAGATGTCCAAATAAAATACAGACACATGCAGACTCTTACAGAAACACCCACATTACATATTTGCTTTTATTTTTACATATGGTTAACACACATACACACACACACTAATATATATATATATATATATAATATATATATAGATATATATATGTATATATATATATATATATATATATATATATATATATATAATATATTATATATTTATAATAATATAAATAATTCAATATATAATTTATATACACATATATATGTGTATGTATTTGAATGTATATGTATAACTATATATATATATGTATAACTATATATATTTAATATATATATATATATTATATATTATTATATATATGTGTGTGTTGTGTGTGTGTGTGTGTGTGTGTGTGTATGTGTGCGTGTATTCCACATTTCTCTAACATTTGATTGATGTCCCCTGAACGAATATAACTTGAACGAAGCTAATAAACCTTCATGACATGAGTGCTCCCACGCTTGACGACATATCCTTGAAATAAATTATTTCAATGCAGAGTTACCCCAATAAGACAAGTTTAAAATTAATATTCTAAGGCTTTTCAGAGAGATCTGAAACCAGCACGACACATAAATAAGCAATAGGTTTATTTTAGTATATATTCATTAAAAACGTGGGCAAGCCGAGTGGCCCCTGACATTTAGAAAAACACATCTACACAAAACATCTACATAGAACACATCTACATAAAACCTTCAAACACAGGGGCTACTAACTATGCAAAAAACTATATTATTAATCAGAAGTTCCTCTTAATAAGTAAATATTGGTGATAGTGAACTTAGATGTTTTAATGCTGTTTTTACTAAGATCAATTTTGTAAGGTTGGTGAATTTAAATCAGGGTTTTCGGAGTAGCTCAAAAACGTGCTTTGTTTAGAAAAACATTTCCTCACAGACATCAACGAATGATTTTGCATAGCCTCAATTACGCACATAGATACATCCATTTCTCCTATTCAGCAGTGATATCAGAAACACAGGCGTACACGCACGCACAACAGAGATGTATGTATATATATGTTATATATATATATATATATATTATATATATATATATATATATATGTGTGTGTGTGTGTGTGTGTGTGTGTGTGTGTGTTTGCGTGTATTTATGTAATGGTATTTATGTAAGTATATGAATACTTACACACACATACACATGCACACACACACACACACACACACACACACACACATATATATATATATATATATATATATATATATATATATATATATATATATATATATATACCCGAACTTTAGCATTGTCCTTTAATTCTGTCGTTTTACTTTTTATTAAAACACACACACGGTCCGAGTTACATTTAAAATACCTTGGCTTCATAACGTGTAAGTTATTGTGAGCGAAATACTGCACAATATATCTTGTCATATTTCATCAAAATGAGCTCTGGTTACTGGTAGATTTTTTTTTACATCATGTATCATCAGAACAGATTTCAGAAATTTCAACATCTTAATGCAAAGTATAATAATTTGCCTCATGTAAACAAGTCTGTCCATGCTATCTGAATGAAAAATCAGAATATAAGAATAACGTTGTCTAAAAACTAATGTTTGCAGGCAAAATCTCATTTATCATTCCGTGGAATAGCGACGTGTCTGTTCACATTTTCGCTGAAGCTGAAATTCCAATTATCTTATTGCGTTGCTTCATTTCGGCTAATGACTCATTTCAACTTTTTAAAGTCTTTTAGTAAATACCGGATAACTATGTGTGTGTGTGTGTGTGTGTGTGTGTGAGAGAGAGAGAGAGAGAGAGAGAGAGAGAGAGAGAGAGAGAGAGAGAGAGAGAGAGAGAGATAATATCTAACTGACATCTGTTAAAGGAGTGGTGGCTTATCAATGGGAAATTTTCAGCAATACATGATTATCACATTTTTTTTTATCTTGTCATCAAGATAGTCTGCCGTATAAAATGGAATGATGAATTTTATCTTGTTTTGTTAGTATTCTTAGTCTTCTGCCTGTTGAGAGAGAGAGAGAGAGAGAGAGAGAGAGAGAGAGAGAGAGAGAGAGAGAGAGAGAGAGAGAGCTAGGGTTCTTTGATCAATGAAAAATTCTCATGAATTCATCCAAAGATCCATATGAGGCACTGGCTAAGCATTGGCTTTCAGGAATTCATTTTAATAGTGAAAAAACAACTCCACAATTAGACATTGCCAAGCGTCATGAAAACGGAATTCTATTTGAATAGAGGCGCTGACCTCGCAATTTTCGTAAATGAGGCCACCTTTCATTTTTAAAGGCAATTTTATTCATATTATGTCGTCCCAAACTGTTGCCATTTTGGAATCGTAATTACAGTCATTTCCGCAGTACCTGCAAGAGAAACTGTGCTTTATGATGCCTTTTGGTACTTAAAATTTTATTACTGTGAAAAAAGTATTGGAAAGAGCTCATTAAAATGAAGTACTTTTATGTATCCTTACATATGGACTGCGGTTAGTTGATTTTACAAAGGACACTAGACCCGGGGATCTTCAAATGTGTGACCAGAATAGGTTAGGAGTGGGTAAAATGCTCATCAAATTGTATTCCAATTTCTCGTTTGCCTCACACCCTCTCTCTCTCTCTCTCCTTCTTTTTATCTACACACACATATGTATATATATATATATATATATATATATATAATATATATATATATATATATGTATATATATATATGTATATGTATGTATATGTATGAATATACATATATTTATATATATATATATATATATATATAATATATTATTCTGTGTGTATGTGTGCAAGATCAGTAATGAATTACATTTAGAATAAATCTCCGGTGACTAAGTAACGTACAGTTTGCGTTTCCTGCGTTTTCAGTTGGTTAATCCTACTTACGCCGTAAAAGCGTTGGCACATGAATACTTTACAACCATGCATGAACGTTGCAAGGCGGAAGACTGAAATATTAAAAGCAGTAAACCTGAATGGTTAGAGTGGGGAACGCCCTATTGAAAATTCATTGACATTAATAAAAGACTACTTAGAACGAAGAGGCCTCTCACAGATTTGCCCAAATGATATTACATGAGAGACAGACAGACAGATAGACAGACAGAGAAGCTAAAGCAATATCAAGAACTATAGAAGATAGCATGTTGATGATACTAAAGAAAAAAATATTCATTGTCCTTTAGCTGTAGAGCGTCGTTACTGGGAGCATTGAATAGACACATTCGTCCGTGCAACAGTTGTACTCTACAAAAATGCAAACTCAAGATACACAGAATTTGAAGTGCTTCTTATTGACGCAAACCAGTGATGAAAGCTGCTGAAATGCAGCATTCTGAACGCTTTTTAGAGAAGAAATACTGATATTCACGATGGATTAAGAGAAGCTGGGAGGCGAAGACAGACTATCATCTTCGAATAATTATAGTCATGGTATTTTGTTTAAATTTCCGTCTCCTCTCTATGATCATTCCCTCACGGATGCAGTTTTTGAAAATCTTGAAAGTGATACATATAAGTTTAAGTAAAAAAAAAAGTACCATAATCTCTGTATAGACAAAAAAATAGGAAAAAGGTAAAAAAAAAATACTTTAAATTACATTGATTTGAGCTAGGTAAATTAGGTCATCTGTGAAGAGCGTGTTAAGTTTTCTAAGATTTTATCAATTATGGCCAGAGCAAGATCACCACAGACGAAGAAATATCTTTTTTTTTTTTTTTTTTCATTGCGATCGTCAAGAAAACGAATCATTCATAAAGAATATTATACATGTAACCGGAAACCAAGATACTTAACAGTATTGTTATGTAACATCCCGGACGTAATATTTCGCGCTCGAGTTCCTCCTGTTACACTGGAAACAAAAATAGGGGCGGGGTATTTTTGACCGAGAGAACTTCGGGATAGTTAAAACTTGGGGGGCCATAAGAATTGCGCGAACTTGTGTCATCGTTTAGGAAACGACCGTCTCTTTTATACTGAGGGCAGTTCTTTGGTAAGAAAACGAGAATTTTCATAGACCTTTTATTTTCCCGCGTTAACTTTGTAATTGTGAGTCGACTCTGAAAGAGAGAGAGAGAGAGAGAGAGAGAGAGAGAGAGAGAGAGAGAGAGAGAGAGAGAGAGAGAGAATGGCAGTAAGTACATAATGAACTGCAGTTTTTAATTAATTACCTTCAGAAGAGAGAGAGAGAGAGAGAGAGAGAGAGAGAGAGAGAGAGAGAGAGAGAGAGAGAGCCCGAGTTCACGCAATGAATAATATTCTGGCACATATGCCTAGCTTCTCTCTCTCTCTCTCTCTCTCTCTCTCTCTCTCGCTCTCTCTCTCTCTCTCTCTCTCTCTCCTTCTCTCCTCTCTCTCTCTTCATAGCAAACAGGTTTTAAACTCTGAATTTCAATTACTGAACCACCTAACATTTCTCGTATATTATTAGATATAAGAATTCCACAGTTAATAAATATGATTAAAAAAACTATAATCATAAAAAAATTGCAACAATAAATTTTGATTATAAGAAATGAAATCTTTATAAACGAGACTTTCGTTACTGAAAGAACATAGAAGACTATGGTTTCAGCCAAGTACCGGTGAAGCTTGATTTGTAAAACCTGAATGCCGTTTGTGGAACATGAACTATCTTTATGTTGCCAGGGATCTGAATGTAAATTTTTCACAGACGGTAATGTTTCTACAAACTTAATTCTCTCATAGCTTGTTTTAGTATCATTTTCTTAAACACTTATTACCAACGAGGTAATCTACAGTTATTCGTTATTTTATAATCTTACTTTTCCTAAAGTTGTACTACCTGTTGCTATCCGACCTACTTAACTATTTTAGAGTGGTCTTATTACATTTGACCATTGATGTGAATTATTGTTATTATTATTATTAGTAGTAGTATTATTATTATTATTCTTATTCTGGCGGGTGTGAGGGCAAGACAGTGTGGGTTAGTCATTATGGAACCGTTGGGTTTCCATTTTCTCATATATTTACTCTATAGTGTTTTATGATTTAATTGCTTTAAAGAAAAATATCTACAGTGTGTGAAGAACGTGTGAAAGGCAACTTATCAGTTTGAAAGGTAGATCTGCCAGCTGTGAAACCTTTATTCACAAACATTTGATTTAGACCAAGCCCGGCAAGCATTTGTTAAACAAACTTAAATCTACAGATTAAGAAGAGATACAGAATAATAAACAAACTTGAAGGTACAGTGCGTGCATGGTTGATTAAGCCCACCCTTCCTTAAGGTCTTTGGGTTCCAAAATGCAGTCGTCTGTAGTCAGTTACGAAGCTCAACATGAGTGGAATTTTCATGAAAACCAATGCTACATAGACAAACAAACGCACAAATAAACAAGGAACCAAAATCATAACCTACATAGTTGGAATAAAGATGATACGAAAACAAGGAGATAGAACTACTATACTGTATTGTTCGCGCCCCCAACTTCTCTCTCTCTCTCTCTCTCTCTCTCTCTCTCTCTCTCTCTCTCTCTTTCGTTTAATCGTTGCCTCACGTCAATTCAGACTCCTTCTGTGATCCCTTTGTTAGACGATTCCACCCTCGGTTTAACATTTTAAAGGAACGGCGGTCAATGGATACAAACTGATTCAACCTTCTAGGCGATTTCCACCACCAGCGTTATTGTTCTTGACAAATTTTAAGAGTTTAACCTTTGTTTAACGGGACGGGACCAACTAGTCTTGAGCTTAACGCAGCTCAGTTAAGAAACTGACGGTAGCATTAAAGTTATAATATAAATAAACCAATAACGATAACGGATATTTAAAAACTTAAATTAAAGTTATAATGAATGCTGTGATTATTATAAATTTTTTGGATGCATTCTAGGAAAAGTAGAATTTTCATCTGCTGCAGACCTTTGAACGAAATGCAACGGCAATTTGTGATCGCTATGTATTTTTGGCGCGTTCGAGGAAACTTCCATCTCTTTTCGATTGAAGTTTCAAGTGAAGCGAGCCTTTGAACGAGAAATTAAACGCACTCGTTTCACCGAATTCGATGGAGTTCCTGCATGTGCAACTTGCACAAAGGTGAAATTGATTTTTTTAACCTTTCACACATGTGTATTTTATAATAACCAGTGAATTCATCATTATAATATTAAATTTTTGGACAAAGGCGAAAACCTTTCATTCGTAAAATAATCTAATGTGTTTATCACTCGATTATTTAAACTTATCCAAAGAGTTTCTTGGAGAGGAAAAGGGAACGAAACGATAAATTACGAAAATCGATAATCTGACATGTGAACTCCCCCCGAATCTTTCTCTCTCCCTTCGTTGTCACGTGAATATGGATTAGCTGAACTAACTTTAGAAACAAACCCAGGAGTTGTTCGTCTTGCATTAACTGAGGATTTTCTTCCAAAGGAGGTCCTCTGTTGACATATGGGTAGCTATCAGTTTAGTACCCGATGTAAACAGAGTATGACTGTAGAGAAAAATATCTAAACTTATAATTTGTTGATCGTTTATCAGTGGGCTTGTCGCTTATATTCTTCATCAATATTAACTCCTGGCGTTGTTGAGTTCAGTTGGCAATTGAGAGCTTTCTAATCACGTGTTATTATTATTATTATTATTATTATTATTATTATTATTATTATTATTATTATTATTATTATTATTGTTATAATTATTATTATTATTATTATTATTATTATTATTATTATTATTATTATTATTATTATTATTATTATTATTATTATTATCTATGTGGTTGCAATCATTTCCAATTGTACACATATTTATGAGAATGCAATAATTTCAAAATGTCCAATCATTTATGTGAATGCAATCATTACTAAATGTGCACGCACATATTTGGCTGCATTCATTTCCAATCGTGTATTCATTTATGCAGCTGCAGTCATTTCCAATTGTGTATTATATATGTGGACGCAGTCATTCAATTGTCCATTTGTTTATTTGTATACAGTAATTTCCTGTTTTGCGTTTATTTATGTGGATACAGTCATTTCCAACTGTGAGCACATCTATCTGGCTGTAATAATTTCCTTATGCATTTATTTATGTGTATCCAATCATTTATAATTATGCACTCATTATATGGCTTACAAAATTTCCAGCTGTACACTCATTTATGTGGATGCAATCATTTCCAACTGTGCACGCATTTGTGTCTGCAATCTTCTCCAGTTGTGTGCTCAATTGTGTTGGTGTAATCATTTCCAAGTTTGCAATCATTTAACTTTATGCAATCATTTAATGTCCAATCATTTAACTTTATGTAATCATTTAACTTTAAGCAATCATTTCCAAGTGTTCAGTCATTTAACTTTATCCAATCATTTAATGTCCAATCATTTAACTTTATGTAATCATTTAACTTTAAGCAATCATTTCCAAGTGTTCAATCATTGAACTTTAAGCAATCATTTCCAAGTGTGCAATCGTTTAACTTTATGTAATTATTTCCAGATGTGCAATTATTCATGTTCACTTATGTGACCACCCTCGTCCCCAACTGAACTGCAGGCACAGCCATCAAAAACATTCGTTTTCCTCGACTAATATTAAATCATCGTATTCCAATCATCGGATGGGGAGACTGTTAACACCGCATCATAACATAGAAGCAGGCAATTACTACCATAGCGCCCCGTTAGCTGCCATGCCAGCTTTTTTCTCGTTCCCTAGATTCTATTGTATTCTGAACACTGCAGCTTTAATGTGAGAAATTAATTTGGCGCTACCTCGTCTGAAACGTTTACGAATTTGCTTATTTTGAAACAGGAAATAGTAGCACAACAAACTCCAAGAGAGCAGTAATGAAGAACTGAAATATATGTATAATTCCTGAGGATACAATTAACATCTTCTGTCAGTGGGCCAATAATGTAATGATAAAGATGGAAAAGTCGGGAAACCGCCCCCCCCGCCCCTTTTTTTAAATGAAACATTAATATTTTACATGAAAAAATCATCAGTATATTAGAGCATTTTACAACATTCTATCTATTGAGATGGTGAGGGAATGATTCTTTATACTATAGCCTTCAAATTTAGAACAACTTTAAACGTGGAAAATAATAACAACCTTATGTTATGAAGGGTACGTGATAGGGTGGTCAAGTAGTGCACAGGGAAATTATAGGAGAATCGTGGCATCGAAGAACAAGAAGACTGCTTGTAAGGAAAATAAGCTCTAGGAACGGTATCACCTATAATTATCATCTCCATTAGCAGTAGCAACAGTATTTTTATTGCATAATAATAATAATAGTAATAATAATAATAAATAATAATATAATAATAATAATAATAATAATAATAATAATAATAATAATAATGGCGCCGTGGAGGAGTGGGTTAAGTCGTCAATAGACTTAAGTCAAGTTAAGCAACATTGGGGCTGGCCAGTCGTTGGATGGGTGACCGCTCTCCTCGGCGTTGATTCCTTGGGAAAGGATCTTTACCATAATTTCCTCAGTCTACTCAGCTGTAAATGAGTACCTATCCCTGATGGGGTAGGGTCCAGCAAAACTCAGCAATGATGGAAAGAAATGAAGGAATAAACGACAACGACGTAAATGGAACCTCTGGCAACAGAGGAGCTTCGTCCGGCAACCAGGTATTCAACCCAATTGTAGGGGAAGACGGTCAGGTACTTGGAGGTCGTCATCCAGCAACTGATCACCACAACGACAGTAATCAACAGCCTGAGATTGGAGCTACAGAAGCAAAAAGGAAGAAATGGACAAGAGAAGAAAATAAGGAAATATGGAGATGCTACATCAGAAGCAACCCAACGGAGAGAGGATATAGAAGAAGATTGGCCAACATCTGGAATGAGAGGAATAACACCCCCCAAACAGAGCAGAGGCTGGCAGACCAAGTAAGGAACATAAAGAAAAAGAACTGGCTCTCCCCAACAGAAAGAGAAGAACTGGAAAGGGAAATATCACACGACAACGAATTACACGAAGACGAACTGAGAGGACGATGCCACAGAAGACGACAGGGAGGATGAGGTATCAAACAACGACACACGAAGAAACACCGACGAAGTAACAGAGAGGACGGAATGGGTAGAAAAGATTAGACAATGGATGGAGCCAGATACAGAGAGAACAAAGATCCCCTCCATGAAAGCCTACAACACCAAGAAATTAAGGGAGAAAACAAGTGAGGTCAATGAAATAATGGGCCTAATACACACCACCAGTATCACAGAAACAAATAACTTGACATATGCAGGAGCAAGATTAGTAGCAGAACTGATGGGGATTCGAACACCAACACCACCGTCACAACCAACCCAACAGAAACCAAAACAGCAACCTCCTTGGAAAAGGCGCCTGGAAAAGCAAATCATGGTGATGAGATCTGACTTGAGTAAACTGAAAGAGATGGCAGAAAAAAGGCTAAGAAGCAAGAAAACAAGGGAGGAACTCAACGAGAAATACAAAGTACAAGAGAGGGGACTAAACAACACAATAGAAGATGTAAAACAGAGGCTTAAGGCCAAAGCACACAAGATCCAACGGTACATGAACAGGAATAAGGGATACCAACAGAACAAACTATTCGGAACCAACCAGAAAAGACTATACAGCCAACTAAGAGGGGAGAACCACCCAGACCCGAAATTCCTGAAGCCGAACCAAGTAAGAGACTCTGGGAAAACATATGGAGCAATCCGGTATCACACAACAAACATGCAACATGGCTCCAGGAAGTCAAGGAAGAAGAAACAGGGAGAATAAAACAAAGATTCACAGACATCACGACAGACACAGTCAGACACCAACTAAAGAAAATGCCAAACTGGAAAGCCCCAGGTCCCGATGAAGTCCATGGATACTGGCTCAAAACTTCAACAAGGCCCTACACCCACGAATAGCAGAACAACTCCAGCATTGTATCTCAAATCACCAAGCACCCAAATGGTGACCACAGGAAGAACATCCTTAGTACAAAAAGACAAGAGTAAGGGAAATATAGCCAGTAACTACAGGCCTATCACCTGCCTACCAATAATGTGGAAGTTACTAACAGGTATCATCAGTGAAAGGCTATACAACTACCTAGAGGAGACAAACACCATCCCCCACCAACAGAAAGGCTGCAGAAGGAAGTGTAGGGGCACAAAAGACCAGCTCCTGATAGACAAAATGGTAATGAAGAACAGTAGAAGAAGGAAAACCAACCTAAGCATGGCATGGATAGACTATAAGAAAGCCTTCGACATGATACCACACACATGGCTAATAGAATGCCTGAAAATATATGGGGCAGAGGAAAATACCATCAGCTTCCTCAAAAATACAATGCGCAACTGGAATACAATACTTACAAGCTCTGGAATAAGACTAGCAGAGGTTAATATCAGGAGAGGGATCTTCCAGGGCGACTCACTGTCCCCACTACTCTTCGTAGTAGCCATGATTCCCATGACAAAAGTACTACAGAAGATGGATGCCGGGTACCAACTCAAGAAAAGAGGCAACAAAATCAACCATCTGATGTTCATGGACGACATCAAGCTGTATGGTAAGAGCATCAAGGAAATAGATACCCTAATCCAGACTGTAAGGATTGTATCTGGGGACATCAGGATGGAGTTTGGAATAGAAAAATGCGCCTTAATCAACATACAAAAAGGCAAAGTAACGAGAACTGAAGGGATAAAGCTACCAGATGGGAGCAACATCAAACACATAGATGAGACAGGATACAAATACCTGGGAATAATGGAAGGAGGAGATATAAAACACCAAGAGATGAAGGACACGATCAGGAAAGAATATATGCAGAGACTCAAGGCGATACTCAAGTCAAAACTCAACGCCGGAAATATGATAAAAGCCATAACACGGGCAGTGCCAGTAATCAGATACAGTGCAGGAATAGTGGAATGGACGAAGGCAGAACTCCGCAGCATAGATCAGAAAACCAGGAAACAAATGACAATACACAAAGCACTACACCCAAGAGCAAATACGGACAGACTATACATAACACGAAAGGAAGGAGGGAGAGGACTACTAAGTATAGAGGACTGTGTCAACATCGAAAACAGAGCACTGGGGCAATATCTGAAAACCAGTGAAGACGAGTGGCTAAAGAGTGCATGGGAAGAAGGACTAATAAAAGTAGACGAAGACCCAGAAATATACAGAGACAGGAGAAAGACAGAAAGAACAGAGGACTGGCACAACAAACCAATGCACGGACAATACATGAGACAGACTAAAGAACTAGCCAGCGATGACAATTGGCAATGGCTACAGAGGGGAGAGCTAAAGAAGGAAACTGAAGGAATGATAACAGCGGCACAAGATCAGGCCCTAAGAACCAGATATGTTCGAAGTATGATAGACGGAAATAACATCTCTCCCATATGTAGGAAGTGCAATACGAAAAATGAAACCATAAACCACATAGCAAGTGAATGCCCGGCACTTGCACAGAACCAGTACAAAAAGAGGCATGATTCAGTGGCAAAAGCCCTCCACTGGAGCCTGTGCAAGAAACACCAGCTACCTTGCAAGTAATAAGTTGGTACGAGCACCAACCTGAAGGAGTGATAGAAAACGATCAGGCAAAGATCCTCTGGGACTATGGTATCAGAACGGATAGGGTGATACGTGCAAACAGACCAGACGTGACGTTGATTGACAAAGTCAAGAAGAAAGTATCACTCATTGATGTCGCAATACCATGGGACACCAGAGTTGAAGAGAAAGAGAGGGAAAAAATGGATAAGTATCAAGATCTGAAAATAGAAATAAGAAGGATATGGGATATGCCAGTGGAAATCGTACCCATAATCATAGGAGCACTAGGCACGATCCCAAGATCCCTGAAAAGGAATCTAGAAAAACTAGAGGCTGAAGTAGCTCCAGGACTCATGCAGAAGAGTGTGATCCTAGAAACGACACACATAGTAAGAAAAGTGATGGACTCCTAAGGAGGCAGGATGCAACCCGGAACCCCACACTATAAATACCACCCAGTCGAATTGGAGGACTGTGATAGAGCAAAAAAAAAAAAAAAATAATAATAATAATAATAATAATAATAATAATAATAATAATAAGAATAATAATAATAATAATAACCGTATTAGAAAATGTGAAACATGCTATTTCAATAAAATACATCCAAATTTGGCGTAAACAAGATTTCTACCATTTAATGCGTAGTCTGTATATAGCACAGAATTTAATATGATAATACTTAAATGATTATACGTTTTTTTTTCCTCCCTAAAACAACGAATTCTAACGAACTCAAGGAAACGTTTATCTAAAACCACAGTGAAACGCTAAGAGAAAACGATGCTTGAAATTCTAGTTATGAAAAGTCCTTCGCGAAGTGTCCCTCAGATTCACTTTTCTCACCTGCGAGAGCTCTTGACTAACTTGGGGTTGGTTCCTTCTTGAGAGCTCACCTGTCGATTTCACAAGGCCTCTCGAATGAAGCAAGACGACCAAACTTATGCTAATGAAGTCATTGAAACTTTCAGACGTCGCTACACGCCTTATACAATACATCTTCTTATTTACAATATAATTTCAGGGAATTTCCTTTTGATCTGTATACTTTTTGTTTCCTCCTAATGGATTAGAAAAACAAAGTATGAGGGAAAGTTATATCACTGGATTTTTGAAAGGTCGTTTCATCTTTGTAAAAAGAGATTACTTTATCTAATATGAACTGAGCTGAATTCTACTCGGGTATTCTCAACACCAGTTACTTATAGATAAAATGAATACATTATGAAGTACAGGATAAAACGCGCATTCTTTGAAGATACACATGTAGTCCTATAGGGCTGTTTTCATTTCATAATCAAACCTTTGACTACAATTGCTTATGTGAACCTTATCCTTTAATGTCCCCTATGTATACCCATATACTTAGAAGTACATTATTATATACCGATGTATATGCACTCTAAATTTCAAGGAAAATCGCCAAAGTAAAATAAATGTTTTGGATTACATATGCTTATGTATCTAATAAAAGGAGCCCATAAAAACACCAAAATATAGAGAGAAAAGTACCATATTCCAGAGACTGCTGTCTCCCTCTTCAGGTAGATGAATGAGAAAAGTTTACAGAAGAGGTGGTATTTATACCAAGAGGTCCATCCACAGGCAAGCCAATTTAGGTCACCCCCGCTGATAATCTTCCTTAATCTTCATAAGTGTTGGTTGAATGAAAACCTTGCCGATCGTATCTGAAATCCATGCTCCTTTTGAGATATTCATTACCTGCCTCTCTTTTATTAAGGCCGATTCCATCATTTGACTCTTGTAACGGCTATTTTCAACCATATAAATGAACATAACCATAGAATAAACTGGAATTTGTCACATGTAATTTATAGCAGCAACTGCCGGTACAAGAGTCAAATGATGGAATCTGCCTTAATAAAAGAGAGGCAGGTAATGAACATCTCAAAAGGAGCATGGATTTCAGATAAGATCGACAAGGTTTTCATTCAACCAACACTTATGAAGATTAAGGAAGATTATCAGCGGGGGTGACCTAAATTGGCTTGCCTGTGGATGGACCTCTTGGTATAAATACCACCTTTTCTGTAAACTTTTCTCATTCATCTATCTGAAGAGGGAGACAGAAGTCTCTGAAATATAGTACTTTTCTCTCTATATTTTGGTGTTTTTATGGGCTCCTTTTATTAGATGGAATTCTGTTGTTACAGAACATTTTTATCAGTCATGCTTATGTATGTGTAAATGGAAGTTATTAAGTAAAGTTTGAATGCAACTTTTCGGAAATTCTTTGCTTGTATATGTGAAGGTGAAATATTAATTTAATGAAAAAAAAAACAAGTAAAATCACATTGTTTTTTCAATTATCCCGTATGTTTTTCATTTTATGTCTACTATCTGTCATTCCAGTTAAGGCAAATGGGTGTTTCAACCGCGCTATAGATCAAAACTTGTCATTAAAATTTGCATAAGTTCTTAGCAATACGGAAAACATCAACGAACTGCAAAGTTATGTAAACAACAATTAAAGAAATTGGCGTAACAATTTTACGTGATACTCGTAGTCTCAGTTGATATGAAAAAAGCAAAAATATTAGTTTTATAAAATAAAATACTTTTTTATAGGTAAAGGAACTGAAGTGCTTAATATTCAGATTTCCAACGACGAACTCGGAAGTACTTTGATGTTTTATATTTAGATACAATGTATATTTAAGTCAACATAATTGCATAATTCAAGCTTTATCACTGGAATTTCTGAGCATTATTTGATAAACGAATAGAAAAATATTATATCGTATAATTTGCATACATTTTCTTAAGGCTTCTAAATAAATGATAAGTTTATGAACGATCCCATTTATACTTTAAAGCAATATTATGGACCTTGAACATGAACAGTAAACTACCTATCGAATATAAAGAGGGTAAGACACGTAAACTGGCAGAAAAAAATAATAAAAAAGAATCCAATTATCTCAATTTATTCAGTAAAGTGATTACATTATGAGGAAAGTTATGCATTGTGGTATATTATATTTCAGGTTATATTCCATATATAATGATCTGATATTTCAAAGGTGGCAGCAGTGTCCCAACTTCCATATTTCGTAATATTCAGTTGTGTATTTTACATGCAACCGAATATTCCGCAATACAAACAGAATCTTATTCTACTCTACAGCCTTTACAATGTTTGCTCTTATGAAATATCAGATCACTGAATACGGAATATACTCTTAAATATAATATAATACACTGAATTTCTTTTCTCGCAATTCAATCACTTTTATAAGAATTTTATTTTCCTTTTATCGGTATACATTTTCTTTTCTCTTTATATATTGTAATTAGTTAACTGTTCATGTTGAATGGCCATAATACCCGTTTCAGATGTGAACGTCTCCCCTGCATAATGAAAGCCATAGTAATAAATATCGTTGATGTCATGTTAATATTTCACTAGATTAAACTAATCATGAAGGATAGCAAAGTTTTTAAATTCTGTTTTACTGGGAAGGGGGAGATAATACTCGCGATTTATCTAACGATTATTTTTCATTTTCAGTTGTTTCCTGCAATTTGTCATGACCATTTAAGCATGATTATCATTACGATGGAAAAACATTCATGGATACCAAGTAGCAGCACAATGGGAATATCGGTATAAAAGACAAGATAGATCTGCTCTTTTTATTGTCATTTTACAAAATAACTGAAAGGAATAAAAACTCGCTCTATTAAGTGGAATTTAAAAGGCTAATTGCCGTGTTTTTACTTGTGCTCTCCAATTATTCTAGATTTACTCGTAAGAATTCATGATTAAGTTTTCAAATTGTTTTCCGAACATCTTTCGGTTGACATGAATTCACAAACGAAAAGTTTCTAAAAAAAAGAAAGAAAAAAAAATTCCATCCTTATAAACTATAGAAGGCTGTATCGTGCTGGAGATTGTTGAAAATATTAGTTATATACAAGTGACTGTGAGATACAAGAAATTCCCGTACTGTTTAAAGCTGAGATTTCCTTCATCTAGCTTAATCATACGAGTTATACATGCATACATTTTGTAGTTTTGCTCAAATCTAAGGAGTAACGACTTGGCCCTCTCCAGCTGGAATGAATATTGCCCAAATGGTAAAATAATGAAATATATGTACAATAAAACAAAACAACCAGGTAGCCCTGGTAAAGAGTTTCAGCTAATGCCAGTATTACATACGCAAGCTCCAAAACTCCCGGATACTTGCAACAGGGGCCATGATCCTACTGGCAGATATGCCAGTGCCTCCTTGCAATGCATAACGTCAGCTTTAAGAAGCTTTGCTCCGCTTTGCGCTTAATTAATATACGACATAAAAGGTGAAAGTTTGATGAGGCGAGGTTCTCATTCGTGGGAGAAGTCTTAGAGGTTTGTAAGAAAATGTTACTTTTGTGAAGATCCGCAGGAAAATGGAACGCAAAATCTTGCGTAGTCATTCTCGTGGGTGCACCTCGTATTTTATTTCAATTTTCCTTTTTCTCTCTCTCTCTCTCTCTCTCTCTCTCTCTCTCTCTCTCTCTCTCTCTCTCTCTCTCTCTCGTGTGCTTACTGCAACTGTTTGTAACGTTTTCTCTGTGAATTTGTTTTCCATTTATGTACAGGAAAACTCTCACAGAATTGAGCAAGAGATACATATGCGTAATCTAATCTACTTAAATTGTGAACATCTACTATAAAATTAAGGATAAAAGTTGCTTAATCCTGAATTATTCATGGAAAGACCAAACACAGAAACTACAACTTTCAACAATCCTCTTTCGTATGATTGTGAATGGTAATACCTGACAATGAGAGTAGGCTATTGATCGCCAGTCCTTCATCTTTTCACATTTAAATATCCACGAAAGTAAATTGAGTAATCCTAAAGAACTCGACTATTCACATATTTCAATTCCCATCATATATTCCTTTCAGGTACATAATTGTACCGTAACATCAAGTTGTTTAATTTTTATTCGTGGCTTTTATTAACGTTAAATACTTTGTTAGTTCGTATCAAGTTTTCATTTATTTTGTTTTTTCCTCGAGCCTCGAATAACTGGATAGGGTTTTTTTCGCTCCCATCAAGGGTTTGTTAGTTTCCCTATAGGAAAGAACTAGACTAATAACGACCAAACATTTTAGTCCGGTGAAAGAAAGGGTATTTACAGGTAGGCATTTCATTTATCAGGTGAATCGTTAATGTTCGAAAGTGAAAAATAGTATTTCAGAATCCTCCCGTCAGATCTAGAAATATCACCAGAGTATTTCGCCGCTTACACAGAAAGCCTTGCATGTTGTTCAAAACGAATTTTCAAAGGAGGCGGTTACGATTTTACAAAAGAATAAGTTTTTCATCTTAGAACTCTTATAAACGATATAAAGAAATATGATTTACCCTTGGAGCTATTTAACAATACTCTGCCTTATAACGGTAAAAGAAAGAGAAGATGACTTACTAAAAAAGAAACGACCTCAAAGATTAATTAAGATAATTCGAAGGAATTTAGACAAACTTCGACACTGTAAACGTGCTCTATTAGG